>NW_008244624.1:0-535 GCF_000691975.1 Corvus brachyrhynchos
AATTCCTCTGCCCCTAGCTTTTTAGTATCCACAAGACCTCACCTGCAGTGTTGCATCCAGGTCTGGTATCCCCAGGACACAAAAAACTCATGGTATTCTTAGAGCAAGTCCAAAGGAAGCCATGGAAATGGTCAGAAGGCTGAAGTGCCCCTCCTATGGAGACAGCCTGAGAGAGTTTGGGTTGCTGAGCCTGGAGAAGAGAAGGGTCCAGGAACACCTTATTGCAGCCTTTCCTTAGGGGGAATGTCATGACTTAAAGTAGTGTCACACCAACAGATTAACTTCAATAGAACTTGCAGTGTTTGAAAAATTTAGGTGAGCAATTGCATTTAGGTAGAATCGTAGAATCATTTAGGTTGGAAAAGACCATGAATATCATCAAGTCCAACCTAATACTGCCAAGGCCACATCTAACCATGCCCCTAAGAGCCCCATCTACATGTCTTTTATATCCCTCATGGGATGGTGACTCAACCGCTTCCCTAAGCAGATGGTTCCAATGCTTGACAACCCTTTTGGTGGAGAAATTTTTCCT
>NW_008244625.1:0-539 GCF_000691975.1 Corvus brachyrhynchos
TTTTTTTTCATTCAGCAGTTGCCATTTTAATTTGGCTAAGCTAGAGAGAAACTGAAGTTCTTAGGTAAAAAAGAAATTAAAAATTAAAGGCCTTTGGAGGAGGAAAGGAGAGCATACACTGTCATGTATTAATTACAACTTTTAAGGTTTGGGGGCTTGATTCTTTGTTCTTGTTTGAGAAATAAATATGTTGATTTAGAAAGCCAACTTTGATTATAAGATCCTTCTCAAATTAGAGTCCACAAATCACTGACTGGATATACCAACACGTAAATGAAGCTCTTTTACTTTCAAATATATAGAAATAATGCAGAACACAGAAGAATGCTTCAGAAGCCAGTGAAGGGCAACCCCTTGTAGCAGTTGTATATTCAAAAGTACTCCATTTAATCAGGTAAACAGATATTGAAGTGGTTATCTTGCTGTGGTAGAGACAGTAAACTTGCTTTAAAATGCATTATCACTGTGAGAACCTATCACAGAAGAAGCTTTTCATTGACAGTAATTTAATCCTTCTGGAAGCTAGTTGCTAAACTTCG
>NW_008244626.1:0-538 GCF_000691975.1 Corvus brachyrhynchos
TCCCGTGGGTTTTCTCACTTCTCCTGGACGTGTTTCCCTGGGCTGGTCGTCTCTGCCCTGGCTTCCCACTCCGCTTCCCCGCGTTCCCGCACCGTCACCCTGATGACTGCGCTCCGGCCCCTGGACACGGTGGCCGTCACCTCGACGGGGCCGGCGCTGAGCTGCGCTTCGTCCTGGTTTTCCTTGAGGATGACGAAGGGGAACATGGCGTCCTTCTGGGGCAATTGGTGGGAGATCTTGACCAGGCGTTCGTAGACCGCCTGCAGGTTGCTCTTGTGAACCTTGTCCCGGGACAGCTCCAGGCCCATCTCCACGGAAAACCTGTTGTAGTCGATGGGGTTGGAGAAGTAGATGGCCAAGGTGAAGGACTTGGCCTCGAAGGCCAGGACCCCGTTAGCGCCCCAGAACAAGGAGTTGTTGGTGAACTTGCAGCTTTTGGAGGAGCCGGGGGCCACGTCCTGCGGGGGGTTGAGGACGTGGCCGCTGAAGAAGTAGGTCCTGGAGAGAGAGGAATTGGAAGGGGGAGATCAACGGAGGG
>NW_008244627.1:0-539 GCF_000691975.1 Corvus brachyrhynchos
GGGGATTTTTTGGGATATTTTTGGGATTTTTCCTGAATTTTTTTCTGAATTTTGGAAGGTTTTTTTCGGGTTTTTTTGGGCTTTTCAAGGTTTTTCAGAGTTTTTGGGTTTTTGGGGATTTTGGGGGATTTTTGGGATATTTTTGGGATTTTTTAGGATTTTTTTGTATTTTTCTTGAATTTTTTTCTGGTTTTTTTTCAGGTTTTTCGGGTTTTTTTCCAAGGTTTTTGACAGTTTTTGGAGGTGATTTTGGGGATTTTCCACAGATTTTTGGAGTATTTTGGCCTATTTCGGGGCAGCTTTTGGGCAATTTTGGGGTTTTTTGGGCTATTTCAGGGTGGGTTTTGGGCATTTTTGGGCCATTCCGGGGCAGTTTTGGGGCCATTTCAGGGTTTTTTTGGGCCGTTTCAGGGGTTTTGGGGCAATTTCGGGGCAGTTTTGGGGTTTTTGGGCCATTCCGGCACCATTTTTGGGCCATTTCGGGGCAGTTTTGGGGCCATTTCGGGTTTTTTGGCTATTCTGGTGCCATTTTTGGGCTG
>NW_008244628.1:0-539 GCF_000691975.1 Corvus brachyrhynchos
GAAACATCCCGGGCTGCTAAAATTAAAGGGAATGAGGAGAATTTGGGATGGATTCCACAGGACTGGAGCTGAAACATCTCCGATGGGGGCTGCTGGGGGGCTCCTGAGCTGCTTTTCTCCTTAAAAATTCCATTTTAGGGGAAAAACGGTGTCCAGGTGAGCAGGGAAAGGGGAGCAATGGGGGCAGAGTTGGACCCCTGGGTTTGGGTGGCGCTGGAGCCCTCGGTGGATTTGTTGTTGGAAAATCCATGGAAAAGCGGTGGGAGATTGGCAGGGGTGGAGGTGGGATCAGCTGCCACAGGCTGGATCCAGGAGATTTCCCCTCGAGTTGCATTCCAAGAGATCCCCGCAGCTCACATCCCAATCCAGGTGATCCACACGTCCCACCCTACACCCACCCCAGGTCCCACCCCAGCTGATTCCCCATGCTCCATTCCAGGGGATCCCTCGTCTGCCATTCCACGTGGTCCCCTCCCAGATCCCATCCTGGATGATGTTCCAGATCCCATCCCAGGTGCTCCCTACCCCAGATCCCACAC
>NW_008244629.1:0-535 GCF_000691975.1 Corvus brachyrhynchos
TATTTCTCAACAGAAGGGAATATGGTCCACTACGCCAAGTAATGAAGGGAAACTGAATGGAGCCTTTTGGGAGAGCAGCCTGGTTTACTTAATATTTTCTGTTCAAGGGTCTGGATGCTTTCAGGTGAGTCCTAATCTAAAACTAAGTATTAGCAGTGGTTGGTGGTTTAGGAGGCTGCAGCAGATGACTGTGTGTAGTGTGGACAGCTTTGCTTATGACTCCCGGCCTTCTGAGAAGCAGAGCAGTGTGCAAATGTCTGTGCTTGCTGAAGAAAGAGCATTTAATTCTTCTCTGAAACATGCTCTTCTAGTTAGCTCAGTTTGTCCCTCGAAGGCGGAGACAGAATTGCCTCCAAACATCATGAGTCAGAATAATGTTTATACCCTACATTAATCCTCTAAAACAACAAAAAGCGCCCCAAAAATCCTGACAAAGTCAGGGATTGCTACTCTTTGCATGCCAAAGTGTGTATTGTAAGTGAGCAAGGAGTTACAGGCAAGTCATAGCTTTCTAAAGCCAGGAAACTCATACATT
>NW_008244630.1:0-539 GCF_000691975.1 Corvus brachyrhynchos
GTCCCATCGGACTTCCCCATTCCCATCCTTTCCCACTGATTTTATGGGAACAGGTGAGGTTGTCCCTGGTGGAATTAAAGCTGAATTTAGGGCTGAGAGGGGGCCTGGCCACCCCCTGCCCCAATTCCCTGCGGGAATATCCAGTGTGGGAATGCTGAGGGGCCAGGGCTGAGCAATCCAACCCTGCCCCAATTTTGGCGATTTTATAACCCCAAAACGTCTCAGGTGTCCGCAGCTCCGAGCTCGTGGATTGTGACGGAGGGGAAGGAAAATAAATTGGGAATAAAACGTTTTGGGATGGGATTCTGGGGGAACTTCCCAGGCTGGGCCTGGATTTGGGGGAAGAGGAACCAAAATATTTGCCCGGGGAAGGGCAGGTCAGGCTCATCCTTGTGCCTCGAAAATGGTGGGAAAGCCCCAAATTCCATCACCCTGGAACAGCCCAGGATTAACCCCCTGAGCTGCTGAGTCGAGCTCCTCGTTGGCCTCTGCAGTGGAACAGGAGGAAAATCGAGGAAAGCACCGCGGCTTCGGCCACG
>NW_008244631.1:0-538 GCF_000691975.1 Corvus brachyrhynchos
ATTTTCCACTGTAAAAGCTGAGTAGGTTATTAATGTTGCTTATTTTGTTAAAATGAAATTCTGTGTATCATATACAAACCAGCTAGTCATACCTTGTAAAAAGTCCCTAGGCAAATAAAATCTAAAGCAAAATGCCCTGTTAATGGATCTTTTATGAACACCCAACTGAATGTTTTGAATGTTCAAAACAGATTTTTTATTTTCCTGTGCTCCATCTATTTAAAAGGAAAAACTGCACAAAAAGCACCTTCTGCAGCAGACCATCCACCCTGAGAATCAGAGCTCTGCTCTTCTACCTGTGTTTCTGGGAGCAGTCCCTCTCCCAAACCCACAGGAAGCAAAGGGTGTGACACTGTCAGACAGCAGGTTCACCCACAGAGAAAGCAGTCTTTGCACATTTCTCATCAGAAAAAGCACTCCTGTACATCAGTCCTGCAGAGGGGGTGTGTGCATGTGTGTGTGTGCAAAATTGAGAAAAAAAGACACTTTACCTTTAGGTGTCATATTTAGCCATATTCACAAGGTAACACTAGAGCTG
>NW_008244632.1:0-539 GCF_000691975.1 Corvus brachyrhynchos
TCTCTTGATACTCAGTCTCAAATATCAGCACAGACACCTCTTCAATGAATACTTATGTAAGCATGAAATAGTCAGTATTTTAGTGCTGTGCTGATACACAGCACTTCACAGAATCTGCACAATACTGAGACCTGTTGCTATATGTAGGGCTTTACAAACTTCAAGAGCCTATCACAGCTGTGTTGGTGTTGTTTGGTATATCTCTAAGAATATAAATTAATCTATCATTTAGCATGTGATATTAGTATTATTAAATATGCAGATATATTAATATTTCACTGCATCATTTAGTTGGATGTTTAAAAAAAGATTTTATGAATCTATTATTTAAATGAGATAAAGGATTATGTGGTTCTTTATGCAGAAAATATATCTCATCTCTCTTACTTTATTATCTCATTTGGTTTTAGATGAAGGATGTCAGATTGCATAATGAGGGAACGAGATCTCATTTTCACCAAGGCTGCTCAAACTTAATGCAAGAGTTTCAAGCTCCATTGTTCTTCTAAGTAATAAGACTCTATATGTCATACTTTTTT
>NW_008244633.1:0-538 GCF_000691975.1 Corvus brachyrhynchos
GAATGTATAAAACGGAAAGATATACTGAAATGAGAACGAGCATTTTCCTAAACTGCTTTTCATAGGCTCTAAGATAGATTTGTTCTGTTTTTAAAAAGCCTTTTTTTACAGTTCCTGAGATTAGCCTGTAAGCAATCAATCAATAACTCTCTATCACTCTGACACAAAAAAAGATTTGGGAATAGCAATCCTTTGAATAAGGAGATATTAGCATTTGGAAGCGTGCAGAGCTATAATAAAAATTTCCACTTGACTTAGTGTATTGTTTCTAATTCTTTGCTGAGAATCCCTTTCACTGCAGAAATGGTGATAAGGTCTTGACTTCTTGAGTTCAAACTACAACTGGTGCTAAATGGTGTTGTCTCAAAAATTTCAACAAACAAATCTACTATAGCTGAATCTTTTGCCCAGTGTTTGGAGCTGTATTTACAGACAGGAGAAACTGTGCATATTTCTAGTTACATGCTCCTTTAGATCATATGATTGCTTTGTCTTATAGCCTGGCAGTTAATATATGGATTTTTCAGCAGAAGTTATA
>NW_008244634.1:0-537 GCF_000691975.1 Corvus brachyrhynchos
CAGTGCAGCAGAACCACAGCATCTTGCCCCTTCAAACCCTTCATTTTATTGGCTAACTACCTGCTTAGGCCTAGGATAAAGTTTATAGGTGGGGCTCATCCATCACTCAGCCTGGAGCACTCCCACTTCCCAGTGAAATCCCAAATGAGACACCTGAGTGCCAGGATTCACATGAGGCTCTTCCCTCCTGCCACATTCTGCGACAACAAACTCAAGCAATTAGCAAAAAGCACTCCAGCACAAATTAAAAAGTTTTCTTTCCACTATCTCTACTCTTCACCATCATTAAGAAAATTCATATATATGTTCAAATAAATTGAGAAAAGACTCTGTTCCAGCCTAGAAACTGAAAAATGCATGTTCAAAAGTATGTTGTCACTTTCCGGCAATACTTCTAAGGCTTTAGGTCTGCTGCCATGGGAACATACAGTCACTCGCACATAGTATTTTCAAGGGTAAATTCCTGAAATTGTAGTGTGACATGGAACATACCACTGCATTCCAAGACATCAAACCAAGATTTTTTTCTACCATAAC
>NW_008244635.1:0-540 GCF_000691975.1 Corvus brachyrhynchos
AAAAGCTCTGTACTCACTGTCCCTCTGGTGCCAGCGCGCAGCATGTAAGTGAACGCCGCAGTAATGGAACAGGAACTCGTGCTCCGAGTGCGGCACCGCTCCTCGCAGTAACGGCAGCAGATCCCGGCCGTCGATTACCCTGGCAGGAAAAACAGAGAGCACAGCGCTGAGGTGAGCTGGGCAGGACTGTGCTCCTCCTGCACACCTCCTGCTGGAACTGGCAGCTCTGGACAAGAGAGAGGATTACAGAAGATGGCAGGTAGGGGCTGAATCTCAAATGTAGAGAAGAGGCGGCTGAGCTCCTAGACATTGATGTGTCTAGAAAAGCAGCAGGACTGAAAAAGAAAACATCAAACTCTTAGAATGTGCTTCCAATCTAGATTTTCCATTGTTTTGGGAAAGAAGGAGGAATAAAGATACTTTTGTTTGTACCTGTCCTGAGGCACTTCCCCTCCAGCCAAATGAACTACTGTAGGATAAATATCCATAAGGCTTGTAGGTTCATCAATAACTGTGCCTGCAGGTAACACTCCTGGCCAT
>NW_008244636.1:0-540 GCF_000691975.1 Corvus brachyrhynchos
GAGGGGATGGTCCCGCTGGGCTCAGCCTTGGGGTGGCCTCAACGTGGGCTCTGCTGGGCCCTGCAGGTGGAGAAGGATGGCAAGGTCTTTGAATGTGCCCCGAGGAAGAAACGAAGCTGGTGGGAAGGCTGGAAGGAACTTCCTGTGAGGAGCAGCTGAGGACTTTGGGCTGGGCTGGTTTGGAGAAAGGGAGGCTGAGGGGTGACCCCACTGCTCTCTGCAGCTTCCTGAGCAGGGGAAGGGCACTGGGAGCTGCTGAGCTCTCCTCCCTGCTATCCAGGGACAGGACATGAAGGAATGGTTCAGAGCTGCACCAGCAGAGCTTTCAACTGGCTGTTAGGAGGCATTTCTATACAGAGAGGGTGGTCAAGCACTGGAACAGACTTTCTAGAGAAGCGGTCGATGCCCCAGTCTGTCAGTGCTCAAAGGCATTGTTTATTTTAAGGACAGTGCCCTTAACAATGTGCTTGAACTTGGCCAGCCCTGAAGTGGTCAGGCAGGTGACTGGACAATGGCTGTAGGTCCCTTCCAACTGGAAGA
>NW_008244637.1:0-541 GCF_000691975.1 Corvus brachyrhynchos
GGTGGCACTGGGTGGGATTTAAGGTCCCTCCCAGTCCAAACCAGGCTGGGATTCTCTGAAAGAAGGAGAAAAGCAGTGGCACCAAGTGTTGCCATCCTTTAGTGCCAAGGCACAGTGAGATGGGGAATTTAAAACGACTCTTTAAACCTGGGCAGGGAAACCTCAGTGAGGGCAAAGAGCTGGAAAGACCAGAGGTGAGTTCATCCTGAGCCAGGCAAGGACGATTTTATAACAATTTTTCTCATCATTTTTAAATGATTGTTTTTATTCCTTGTTAATGGTCAGTGTGGGGTGTGAATGTCCACGTAGACAATGAAGAGCTATGAAATATTTGGGCGTTTTCCCCGAGGATTCTGGAGGGTTTCACACACCCCAAAATCCCCTCCCTGTGTGTCCTGCCCCAGTTCTCATCTTCCCGTGCTCAGGACTGAAAACATTGGAATTTTAGTTCACCCCAGCCGGGATTTTCCTCATCTTGAGGTCGGGATCAGCCTTCCCACATCCATCCAAAGCCTCCAACTGCTTCCATCACCAGGAAAAA
>NW_008244638.1:0-540 GCF_000691975.1 Corvus brachyrhynchos
TATCAGTTTTTTGGCACCAACATCTAACCTCATTTAATTTTAATCATGTTTCTGGGGTATATTTCAAACCTTTTTGGGACCAATCCATTTTATTCATAGAGTCTTACTTTCTTTTAGTCTTCTGTGTTTAAACCAGTTCATAACAGATGACTGGGGTGTCTCAGCAGCTGTCTCTATTGGAAGCTGAGATGAGCTTGACTGGAAAGGGGTGGAAGAAACACTCTATTGTGACTGGTCGAGAGGCCCCGTTGTATTCTTGGTGTTGATTACCTCAGGAGTGTTTCTTTCCAAGACTGAAAAGGACTTTGGTGGGCTTTTGGGACAGCTGCTGTGACATTAGACAGTTGAAAACCTTGCCTGGTCTCTCAAAGGACCCTTCTGCAGCATGTACTGATCACCACCACAATGGTGAATGCACCGTGGTCAGCAATACCACATGAACCAAGACTCCATGATCCCCATACTTAAGATGAGTCATGAACTGGAGAGCCAAAGAGTGCTCAGCAAAACTCGCTCACCCCTCACTAGCCCCATATGGCC
>NW_008244639.1:0-540 GCF_000691975.1 Corvus brachyrhynchos
GTGCCCCCCATTCCCAGACTTTCTTTGACGAGTGATTGATGTTCATGGAAGAGATTCCCACATCCAAATGGGAGCTCGACTCAAATCCAGGGAAGGAGGAATTAAAGCGCTCTGGCCAGGGAGCGTTTCCTAAGGAAAATAATTCCAACCATGCCCAGAGCTGTTTTCCAGGAGCCAGCTCTCCATCCTGGATGCAGTCGGAATAACAGATGTGCTCACCTCCCCTCAGCCCTTGGAACAACAGCCCCAGCCCAGTCACACTGACAGGACATTCCCAGAAAACCTCGGGATCCGAGGGTGTTGCATCCCGTGCCAGCGAGGGCGGGGAATGTTTTCCCATCACCTCCAATCTGGGCGATGATTCCCAGGGGATGGTGGGAAGTGACACGGAGATGACTTCATTTGGAGCGCATTTCCCACATTATCCATGCCCAGGGCCGGGATGTTGGCGCTGATTATTCCAGGCTGGAATTCCTGCTCTCTGCTCGTTCTCACAGGCCTTGATAAGGAACCCAAATCTTATCACTCCAAACCCCTTGG
>NW_008244640.1:0-541 GCF_000691975.1 Corvus brachyrhynchos
TGGAGCCAGCAGGGAAAAAGCCCCACCAAGCCCCAGGTCCCTCCCAACCTGAGCTTTCTCCCTTTGCCAGCCTGTGCCTGCCCTTTTCCCTGTCTCAGTCCACATCCCACCATGTGAGAACTGCCCAGGGCACCCTTAAACCCCACGCCTCAGCACAGACTGCCTCTGCGGGAGTGAGCTGGGGACATCTTTGGCCCTTTTGAGTTTTCCTGCCCTTCCAGGGACTCCCGTACAATTCCCAGGTCCCTGCTTGGAGAAGACTGATGATCTCCCATCACAGAAATTGAGAGATGTCAACAATGGGTTGACTGAAGGGATCAGAAAGGGGATGGGAAGCTCAGCTGGCAAAACATGATACAAGAATCTTTCTCGGCACGAGCCCTTTGGAGTCACTTCCACGCAGCTTCACGCAGGATCTCCCAGGGCTGTAGGGGCTTGGCCAACGCTCGGCACGACGGAAAGTCCTCCAGAAGAAGCGGGCGGGAGACTGTGTCAAGGAAATAGCCTTTTATCTCGTCTTTGGTTTCCTCCTCCTGCCCCT
>NW_008244641.1:0-539 GCF_000691975.1 Corvus brachyrhynchos
CATGGGAATGTAGAAGTTGGAAACAAGAAATGGTATTTCCCTTTTTTCTCCAACACCGTGTGCCTACACAGATGGAAGGCCTCCTGTGACAATAGCAGGTGGAGGAGGCTGATGTCACCAACCTGTGGACTGTGACATCCCTGAGCTATGGGTTGTGACCTCACTTCCCTCACTACTTATATGGGGGCGACCAGAAGGTGAAATACCTGTTTTGCTGTCACGGGTGAGTGGAGGCTGATGTCACTGAGCAGTGGACTGTGTGACATCACAGGAGGAATGGATGATGACATTGTGTCCCTCACTGCTTCTATTCAGTTGGCAGAGCCTGGGCCAGTCTGGCTCTAGTCTGAACTCCATCCAAGTGACACTGTGAGGTCTGGAGGATCAAGCCAGGCTTCTCTAGTGCTGGATGGTGCCTGTTACTGGCAGATCTTGGTGCCAGTCCCACAGCCATCACTCCTGATTCCCTGCCCTGCCTGCTTCAGGCAGCCGAGCACTGCAGATGCAGCACTGAAAGTGAGCTGTGCAGGAAAATGTCC
>NW_008244642.1:0-542 GCF_000691975.1 Corvus brachyrhynchos
TCCAGGGCTCCCGTCTCCCTGAAGGCGCCTGCCAGAGAGCCGATGCTGGCGTAGGCGCCCAGCACGTGCACCGTGCTCAGGATGGAGCACTCGGGCGTCCCGGCCTCGGCCACCTGGCGCCCAGCTCGCTGCACCAGGCTCCTGACATCGGCCTTCATCTCCAGCAGCGAGGCTTCGTCCAGCGGCACATCCGCGGCCAACGGCCCGGGCGCCTTCTCCTCTTTCGGCCGCGGCCCTTCCGGCCTCCTCCGGCCCAGCAGCGCCGGGCAGCTGGCACAGACCTCTTCTGCAGACATCCACATGGAGATGTGCTCTGCCTTGCTCTCTGCAGAGGAGGCACTGCTGCCTCCCGCTGCTTTCTCTGCCGAGCTAACGACGCTCCACTGCACCAGGTATTCCGGGCGGCCGTCGTGGCCTCGCCGCTGCCGGAGCAGCTCCTCTGGGTAGGCCTGCAGTTTGGGCCCCAGCTGCACAAGCAGGGTGCCACTGTGCTTCTCATTCACCATGGCAGCAGATGGGTCTGCAGAGATAGAGGGGAAGCA
>NW_008244643.1:0-541 GCF_000691975.1 Corvus brachyrhynchos
CTGGGAATTCCAGCCCAGCCCCTCCCACCCTCACAGCCAGGAAGGATTTCTCCCTAATATCCCATCTGAACCTCTTTGTCAGGGGGAAGCCATTCCCCCGTGTCCTGGCGCTCCAGGCCCTTGGAAATTTTCTCTATTTCAGTTCTCCTTTCCAGTCCTGGAAATCATTCTGGCAGGTGGGAAGTTGAATTCAGGTGTTTCTTTCCCAGGGTGCTGGGCCACTGTGGGAGGAGTCCCAGAAGCATCGACCCCACAATGTTTCTAAAAGGGATGAGTTTTGTCAAGCCCCAAAGCCGTTTGTTGGCAGCTGCTCCAGGGCCGCCTCGCACTCACCTTTCACACTTCCCTGAGAGCCGTCCCCACGTGTCCCTGCATCCCTCCAGCCTTCTCCAGGCTGAGCTTAGGGAGGGATGGCTGCGATTCCTGGCAGAAAGGGAAATGAGAAACAGCTCCTGGTTAGTCTGGAGCAGTTGTTCAAATCCATAACGGAAACCAGGACAGGGAACGTCTCAATTTGCAGGCACTGCGGAGTGGAGGCAGC
>NW_008244644.1:0-542 GCF_000691975.1 Corvus brachyrhynchos
TTGATTAGTTCATCAATTATTCTCAAATCTTTATAAAACTTTTCATAAATGATGCTGAAAGGCAGAGTAAAGATAATTTCTCTCTAGATTAAAACCAGCTAAAAATGTGCAAACTGACACGTAGTACCTGTTCCATTCAATTACCTGCATTTTCTGTTCTTTAAAATCACACAATTGCAATAGGTACCATGAGGAATTTTGTGGCAGAACTTCAAGTAGGCTCAGAGCAGGATGGTTCAAACCTGCCATCAGTGCCCCTTCATCTTGCCGGTCAATAGCCTCATTCACTTGGACTAAAGCTATGTGAACTGAAATGAAAACAATGCCTATAAACAGCAAATAAGGCTTTCATGGGGAAAAAAAGTCCATTGCTGTCAGCATCTCACTTTCTGTAAAAGCCAGCTAGGGTGGCAATCTTTACTTAGCGGAGAATTACCTCTTTCATGTCCAGTCCTACAAAGGGAGTCTCTGGCTCTGTGTGAGCCTGTGTGGAAGCAGTTCAACCACAGCTAAGTGGAAGCTTATGAATGAATTTTGGGCCT
>NW_008244645.1:0-540 GCF_000691975.1 Corvus brachyrhynchos
TTTTTCCATGGGAAGGGTGGTCAGGCATTGGAATTGCCCAGGGAATGGTGGAGTCCCCATCCCTGGAGGCATCCAAGGAATTCCTGGATGTGGCGCTCAGAGCTCTGGATCTCTGGATGTGGCACAAAGTTTTTCTGGGAATCTGTGCCAAGGCCTCCCCAGCCTCACAGGGAAGAATTTTTCCTGGTGTTTAATAATTTTCCCTGCCCTTTGTGCGCTTCTTATGCTGATCCCAAGTGGATCCTTGTCCCTAAGTTGGTTTTTGGGATCCCACTTTGAAGCCTCTCGTTCTTCCTGCTGGTGGAACTGGGACTTCAGGAGCCAATCCCTCAATTCTAGGGATTCCCCAAGAGGCAATCCCTCAATTCTAGGGATTCTCCAAGAGTGAATCCTTCCATTTTGGGGATTCTCCAAGAGCAAATCCCACAGTTCTAGGGATACCCTGAGAGCCAATCCCTCAATTCTAGGGATTCTCCAAAGGCAAATCCCTCCATTTTAGGGATTCTCCAAGAGCCAATCCCTCTGTTTTAGGGATTCTCC
>NW_008244646.1:0-542 GCF_000691975.1 Corvus brachyrhynchos
AGCATAGCTGTTACACACTGGCCTCAGATTTGGGGAAGACATCACAGTGCGTACCAAAGCCTGCTCACTCTCTACTGGACATCAAAATTTGCAGACATAAAAGGGGTCATTCACTGGCATGACTTTTGTTCAGTTCAGCAGAAGTTTGACAGAGTGCAGGCAGAGAGATAAGGACTGAAAAAAAACAGTAATTCACTGACTTTACTCTGCCAGCCACCCCTGTCAGTAAACAACCCTGGGCCCATGTGCTGTTGTTCTCCCCTTTCTTATCTTTAAACTTGTAGGTGAGGGGAGTCCGAGTTTGTTCCTGTCTGGGCATCACACATGACATGGTTGTGTGAATTTCCAGTGGTCCTTGGCAAAGAGGAAAAAACCTCTTCCAGGACCTTTTCTGACCTGGAAGAAATTACTGCAGCTCAGTGGAAAGGGAAACTTTCACTTTTTCAGCTGCAAAAAGCATCAAACACCACTACTAGATCTGAAATAAAAGTAACCATGAAGTCTTATAGAAGATAACAAAAGAAAACTCACAAAAACCCCCT
>NW_008244647.1:0-542 GCF_000691975.1 Corvus brachyrhynchos
ATCTCTGAGGTTCCTTCCAACCCAAACCATTCCGTGAAATTCTGCATATTCAATTCCAAAAGGAAAAAGCCTCTTAGAGTAGTCAACAAATTCCATTTTGGTAGCAAGGCTGATTTGTTTTGAGCTGAATGTAGAAAATGAATGTCAAGGAAAAGTCACTCCCAAGCAAGAAAGCCCATCCTTTGCGTTGGGGAAAATGTCAAAAGGCCACGCTGACATTTACATTTTTTTCTCTCTCCACTTTGCTCCTGAACAGAAATTTGCCAAAGCCACCAGGGTGTCACTTTGTGATGGAAATCTGTTTTGACAAAAAATTTTCCAACCAGCTCTGCTCGCTCCACACAAACATTTCCGCTCTCGATTCCAACGGGGATTTGGCAGGGAGCAGGGCAAGGATGGAGAGGGGGATTCCTTTCAGGCCCTGTCAGAGATGTGTCACCCTGTCACAGGGCCCAGGATGGCTGGAAGCGTCCTGATTCCAGGGACATTCCAAGGCTCCCTCTCTTTGCTGGCCTGGCCGACCTGGGCAGGGATTAAACATT
>NW_008244648.1:0-542 GCF_000691975.1 Corvus brachyrhynchos
AAGCCCCCTTGATTTAGTTTCTCCAGTTTGATCTAGATGGCAAGTTTCTTAGTAGATTTTTTCAGGTCACTGAGGTGGTACTGAACCCACAAAGGAGCTATAACCAAAGCCAGGCCTGGATCCAAGTCTAAGAACTCCTCTTTCAATGTCAGACTTAAAGCTGCACTGAATGCTAATTACACCTTGTTACTTTGTGCTGGTTTAGAATTTGGCCCATCCTTTGGTGTTTGACATTTTATAAGTATCAGAGCTCTGTCAGATATCTGTCCTTAACTCTTTGCCTTGAAAAAGAAGAGCAAATTGGCTCCCCCAGCCCAATGTTTTAAGTTCCATGGATCAAAGGCTTTGCCTTGTCTTCCCCATGTGCATCTCTGAGCAGTAGCAAACTCCGGGACCTGAGAGTGCCTGGCTGTGGAAGCTTCTCAAGCTTTCTCAGCTATCAAAGGATGGAAAGAAGAAACATCTGAAATTTAAAAATGATTCCTTGAAAACAATCAAAGGAAGTAGCAAATGGGTATTTTCTTTTCTGGTAGTGATAAGAG
>NW_008244649.1:0-543 GCF_000691975.1 Corvus brachyrhynchos
TTTACAAACCAGCCCAGAAAAAAGATTATTTGGGGTCGGGTTCCCTCTGCCTCATTAAAACAGGACACCTTCCAAAATGAAGCCCATGCATAATGGCAGTGGAGTAGAACCTGAATCCTCCTTTATGAAAGAAGCAGGATAACAGTAGGAATCTCACAAATTCTCTGTGGCTTTAGCTTATTTGATGAACCCATTTCAACAGCTGCATCTTAGTTTGGTGATGGCAGAAAGCTGCCCCTGGTTCCGGATACAAGAAAGATGTTACAGACTATCAAGTAATTTCTCTTGTCTGGACTGCAGCCTGAGCCTGTGCTACAAGAGAAGGACATCACTTACTCTTGGTTTCATGGGTTTTCTCAGGGTCAAGCTGTAATTCACAGCCATTTACTTTGCTTTGAATTAAATTAGACCCAGGGAGTAGTAGTCGACCTTTTCACAGAGATGGATTTCTTTTTCAGAGCTAGCGCGAGAACTGGACTTCACAGAGGAGCAAATTCACCAGATCCGAATTGAAAATCCCAATTCGCTGCAAGACCAGAGCCA
>NW_008244650.1:0-544 GCF_000691975.1 Corvus brachyrhynchos
CCCCCTCCTGGAGATCCCTCAATCCCGCAGGACTCTCATTCCAGCCCCTCTGGAAGCAAATCCCGTGGTTTTATCCACGAGCAGCACAAAGACCCCTCCCCGGCTCCCCCCGCTCCATGGATTTTCCCCTCTTTTTCTTTTCCTTAATTCACTCTCCGGCGAGTTCCTGATTGACTCCGAGACCAATTAAAGGAAAATTTAATGGGAGAATGGATGAACTCCCCGAGGTTTCCCGGCCATCCATCACTTTTTTATAGCAGGAGCCGGGAAGGAGCTCATAACTTCCCGCTGGGAATGGGATAATGAAGAGGGCACGGAGAGGATTCCCGGGGACTGCCGGGATGGAGCTCCAGGCTGGGATTTACCGCCCCAATCCCGGCATTCCAGGCGCTGGAGTGACCCCCGTGGAGGCTGGATAAAGGTGGGATAATGGGATGGATCCCAAGGAACCAGCTCTGATCCGTCTCATCCCTGGTTTTTAACTGGGGTTGAGGTGTTGGCTCCGTGTTCCCTCATTCCATGAATCCCGGGAATCCGCGGGTGC
>NW_008244651.1:0-543 GCF_000691975.1 Corvus brachyrhynchos
GAAGACTATCCACACCCCACTTCCAATTAACTACTCACCAAATTCCTACTTTTAATTTTTTATCAATTGTATTGACTAACATCTCCTAAATATAAAAAGCTGTGGAGACCTAAAAGCCTCTCTCCTTATTGTTGATCACTTCAAATGACTTACACATACAACAGCCTGACTCACACTGAATAACAGCATAGTTGCCCTCGATTAACAATCACCATTAACACCAGCAGACCCTCACTATTATGCTGCCCAAACCCTATTCACCTGCAAGATTCTGTAACTACAAAAACATTCTCACAAACAGAATTTTTAATAAAGCCATCTGAAGTCCCCATCCCCTAGATTGATTACCTTTGAAACTTAAGAAATGTTAAAACAGATCAAATAGTTTATCTCACCAAAATCACTCAACCAGAAAAAAATAACTGAGTCCATGAAAGACGAGTCAATTACAGTGATAAGTTCACTTCCACAAACATGCACAGCTTCACTGCCTTGCCTACTGTTATGATCACCAATCTTTGTGTTAACACTCAAAAAAAAAAA
>NW_008244652.1:0-544 GCF_000691975.1 Corvus brachyrhynchos
CCGGCGTATTTCTGCATAATGGGCCGCTACCCGCTAACGAACCCCGCTCTGTCACAAGCAGAGTTGCACACTGGGCAGGCGGAATGAATAATGTGGAAAGGGGGGAACCAGCCTCAATTCTGCACTCATCAGATGATGTTACTACCACGGTAACAAAAGCTGCCTGCATACAAGCAATGCATGATGGCACAAACAGGAACATTCCACTCTCTGCAGGAACAGACCCCGAGAGAACGAGACCTCTGATTAGAGGGGCCCCAGCTGTATTAAAAAAATTTTGGTGGGGAAATGAAATGAAACCCAGAACAACGTAGCCTACAACAGAGGCCTACGCAATCCACAAGCCCCACGGAGACCAATTCTGGCCTGGGTTAGATTTTTCACATGAAATAGTAGCCCATGCCAAAGAAATAGGTTGGGACACCCAGGAGAAGGATTCAAGTGCTGAAATGCAGAAGGTCCTCGAAGGGTGCGTGAGAGTTGTTAAAAACAACTCACCCGAGAAAGGGGAAACCCTGGCTAAAGTAACCCCCATAGAGAGAAA
>NW_008244653.1:0-544 GCF_000691975.1 Corvus brachyrhynchos
CCCAAAAATCACAAAATGAAACAACTTCCTTAACTTTCGTTCCCTGCTCTCCAGCCTCTTGCACCACCCAGGCACAGTCAGGAGGGCACAGCTTTACGCTGCACACCAGAAATGGCACATGTCTATTTTCTTTGTTTACAAAGTTTCAAGATTGTTGCAGGTTTAATGATCCTGAAACAGCAAAAATGGGAATGTGGGATCAGAGTGATTGATGAAGTACTGGAAATCAGTGTGGGAGTTTTTGACCAGGAAATTAAACAGAGAAGAAGAATGAAGGGGAGGACTCCAGCTACTGTTTCCCATCCCTCCATTAAAAAGGATTCCTTCCTGTCTGACCTTGAGGCCTTTCCCTGGGAAGACAAAAGAATCCAGCAGCAACAGTTGATCCACGGATGTGCTGATGCAGCACTCACTACCAGGAAATACTGCCTGGATTAAAAACTGATTGATTGGGGCCTTCTGCCAAGGCTCTCCCCAGGGACTCAGTTCTCCATCCAAGCATGAAGGGATGGAACATGGAGGTGGAGTCTGTGAGCTGAAGGAA
>NW_008244654.1:0-545 GCF_000691975.1 Corvus brachyrhynchos
AGCCGGGGGCCGCTCAACTTCTTCATCCAGACGGTGAAACCCAAGGACACGGTGATGTGCTACCGCGTGCGCTGGGAGGAGCTGGAGGCCGGCCCGGCCGTGGAGCACACCATGTTCTGGGAGGACGCCCACTGGTACGGGGGCTCGGAGATGAGCACCCAGCACTGGCCCATCCGCCTGGCCGGCTACCAGGAGCCCGTGCCCTACGTGACCAGCGACGTCTACTCCTTCCGCGACAGCTTTGGCGGCATCCTGGAGCGCTACTGGCTCTCCTCTAAGGCGTCGGCCATCAAGATCAACGACTCCGTGCCCTTCCACTTGGGCTTCAACGCCACTGAGCGCACTCTCTTCTTCCAGGCCCGCTACAAGGACTCGCCCTACAAGCCCCCACTGGGCCAGCAGCCCTTCCCCGAGCTCAGCTACCGCGTCTGCGTGGGCTCCGACGTCACCTCCATCCACAAGTACATGGTGCGCAGGTACTTCAACAAGCCCTCCAAGATCCCTGCTGAGAACGCCTTCCGATACCCCATATGGTCCACCTGGGC
>NW_008244655.1:0-545 GCF_000691975.1 Corvus brachyrhynchos
TGCACAGTCACCCTCACCCACACCAGGACCACCTCCAGTGCCAACAGGAGAGGTGAGATGCTCATGCAACCAAACACCCAAACCCCCTTATTTTCACCCACCAAATAATGGATGCATTTCCATGAACAATCTACTGTGCACAGACACTGAAAAAAATGAGGTACTGCTAAGAAAACCACATTGAAAGTCACCCCGTGGGACCAGAGGGGACGAGAACTTGACTACTCTGGTTCATGGGGCTTTTCCCTGCCTGCAGGGCCAGAGTGATGGATGTTATGGGCACATCAGATGACACCCTACACCCATGGGAAGCACTAAGAGATAGAAGGAACCAAAAATCTCACACGTGTTAACAAAAACAGTCTAAAAACTTGCAAAAAACCATAGAAATTCATTGCTGTAGCCCTTCTCTCAACTCCCTTTCCCATAGTTACCCCATGCAGCGTGGCTATGATGTAGGAGGAAAAAGCAAGGCAGGAGGAGGGAAAAAAATGTGAGAAAGCCCCTTTTCCTGACAGAGGATCCCAAGCAGCCTGGCGCTGCTC
>NW_008244656.1:0-544 GCF_000691975.1 Corvus brachyrhynchos
TTTTTTTTTTTTTTAAACTGATATTGGTTGGTCTTCACAACTCTTGGATTCAGAGTGTGTACTCCTCCATTTGTATGTGCTCAGGACAACGGGACCCAGGTTTCATTGACACTGGGCCACTGTTGCTATGATTTTTACATTACTTGTGATAGGAAAGTTCTACAGCTTCTCCAGTGAATTTGGACAGGGACTCAGCTCTAAAATGTGATTTAATTCTCTATGGTTTAATGATGCAAATTTGCATTACAGTGTATGAGCCTTTTATCTTGAAGGAAAATTTCCAATGTTAATGGCATCTGTTTATCTGTAAATTCACCCTTCCAGCACTTATGTGTTGTAACAGCTCCATGTAGAAGAAGTCAAGTCCTAATGGAAGCTCTGTGGGAGTGCAAAAAATGCAGCAATTCAAATAATTTAAGATCATGGCAAAAATAGCTGGTACAAAAATAATTTGTTGTGAAGGACAGCTGTTGCTAAAATGCACTCATTTAAGTGGAGCAGGGCTGAAAATTGTAGTCTATCTCCTTTATTTTTCTTTTAAAAT
>NW_008244657.1:0-545 GCF_000691975.1 Corvus brachyrhynchos
AGGATCATCAAGTCCAACCCCTGGCCCTGCACATCTCAGTAATGGGCAAAGCTTTCAGATCACTGAGCCTCTTCCAGTAACTTCCAGAGCAAAAGCTTTGGCAGTTAACAATTTCACCAGTTTTAGCAACTAACAGTTAATTGCCCTTGCAAAGCCTGGCAACTTTCCAGCACTGTCTTACACAACAGAGTTTGTTCTTCTCAGAAAACACCAGCTCCTCACTTCCAACATTTCTTCTTTCCTATTTCCAGCCACTGAGGAACCACCAACTCCCTCCAGTGGCTTTGATGATCCCCACAAGCCCCTGCTTCAGGCCACGTGTCTCAATTTACCCAAATACAGTGCCTCTGGAGCCACCCTGCTGAGAGGACAAGGAGACAACAGGGACACTACAGATGTGATCAGTGAGGACACTTGACGGGACTTTTAAATGCAAAAACTGCTTCAACATCAGGGCCTCTGCCCTCCACAGAGTCACAGGGCGGTTGGGGTTGAACAGGACTGTAAAGAGCATCCAATTCCAACCCCCTGTCATGGGCAAGGAC
>NW_008244658.1:0-545 GCF_000691975.1 Corvus brachyrhynchos
CCTTGGGGACAATTTGGGGACAATTTGGGGACATTTGGGGTTGGTTTGGGGAAGTTTGAGGGAGATTTGGGGACGTTTTAGGGAATTTGGGGTCAATTTGGGCATTTTGGGGACATTTTGAAGGAATTTCGGGGTAAATTCGGTGATTTCGGGGCAGGATTTTCAGTTTTGGGAGATTTTGGGGGGCTCTGGGGGGGTTTCCCCTGGGATTTGGGGGATTTTGGGGTAGATTTGAGGGATTTGGGGTTCGGGTTAAAATTCGAACGTTTTGAGGACGTTTCGAGGGAATTTCGGGGTAAATTGGGAGGATTTTGGGGGAGGATTTCCAATTTTGGGGGTCCCTGGGGGGGCTCCCGAATCCCTGAGGGGTTTCTGGGGTTTTTTGGCAATTTCTGCCTGCCCCAAAATGCCGCTTTTTCCCCCCAAAAAGCGCGACCTGGACTTCACCATCGACCTGGACTTCAAGGGGCAGCTCTGCGAACTCTCCTGCTCCACCGACTACCGCATGCGTTAGGGGGCCCCAAAAATCCCCCAAAACACCCCAA
>NW_008244659.1:0-545 GCF_000691975.1 Corvus brachyrhynchos
TTTTTTTTTTGTGATAAAGATCCAGTTACTTTTATACTAAAATGCTCTTGCTTAAGGTTTGTGTTGCTCCTTTAATTAAATAGGCACCATATACCATCTTTTTTTCAAGCATTGCAGAAAAAATTAAAACCTGAACCAAAGTGAAAAACTTTACTGTTTTTAGAAACAGGTAATGACCGGTGATCATAAGAGTAAATTAAATACTGAAGTCTTTGTGTTTAAACCTGTTTGCTTTTCTGCCTTTTACTCTTATAGTTTTAACACTTTGTGTCCCTTGTGTAAACTGAGTATCTTACCAAAAATATTTGGGTAAAAAATACAGTAAGGAATTTCACTGCCCCTTAGTTTCAAACCACAAAATTGATTTATTTGAAAGAGAAGTTTTCCAGCATGAGGAGACAAAGATTGGTCTTCATTCTAAAGTACAATGTTAACAATCTAAAGAGTTACCTAATTTATTTAGTCTGTGCTGATTAACTTCATTCTTGATGGAGACAGTTGCTATTGCATGTGATGACAAATGAAACTCCCTCCTATGCTGCAAA
>NW_008244660.1:0-545 GCF_000691975.1 Corvus brachyrhynchos
CCAGCCCCTGTGCCCCAAACCCTGCAGCAGCAGCAGGAGAAGCCCTGAGCTCTGCTGGAGAGCAGGGAGCACATGCCCGGGGTGCCCATGGCTGCTCCCACACAGCTCCTGGCTCCAGACATTCCAGGGAGAGCCCAGGCTGTGCCCAGCACAGTCCCTGCCCAGCCAGGGAGAGCAACCCAACAGCAGCACGGGAGAGTCCCGGCAATCCAGGCTGGAATTCCCAAAAGCAAAGGCAAAGCAAGAGTGGTTTGGGTTTCCGTGTCCTCGTCCACAGCCATGTCCAGTTCCAAGTTCCTTTTTGACCCTCAGGGTTTATGCAAACTGCAGGAAGCAAAGGGAGGGATCATTGTGCTCGGCCCCTCTATCAACCACACATTTTGATTTTGCTTTTCACAAGCAAAAGTCACATTTTAGCGTTTGATTCTCTTCATGCTCTGTGCTGGCACAGAGAAATCTGGGGAGTTACTGGTGATAAGTTTCCCTATCCTAAAAAACCCCAACACTCCCCCCCAATAAAAACAACCAGACACAAAAAGAGAAAA
>NW_008244661.1:0-546 GCF_000691975.1 Corvus brachyrhynchos
GCAGCTCCCATGGCTCCTCCACAGTCAAGGGCAGAGTCAGGAGCTGTGGCCCTGCCTGACCTGGCTGTCCCCATCCAGCAGCTCCCTGTCTTCCTGTCAGCTCTGAAACAGCTCCCACAATGCCTGTGCTGGTGTTGCCTTTCCCATCCCCTCTGATGAAATACATAAAGATGTCTTTGAACTCCCCTAATTTATCGATTCTGCTTAACAATGTGTTTTAATGTGGTTAAGGGGCTGTGATGCTGCACAGGCAAGGACATGCAGCGTGCAGGGAGGGGACAGGGTATATCTCAGAGAGGGGTTTGTGCTCGGTGTCACCAGCCTGGGTCGGGATGGGGTGGATGGGGCTCTACCACCTCCCTCAGCCTGTTACACGTGGACATCCCCACACTCTGTTTTTAGGATGACACTGGCTGTTCCAGATTTGCCTTGCCTTTCTTGAGGAAACATAGCTGGGAGGGCAGGCAGGAGGGGGGATGCAGCAAAGCGCCAGCACAGCTCTGACCCCTCTTTCTCTCTCCACAGGGAATCCCGATGCCCACCTTC
>NW_008244662.1:0-546 GCF_000691975.1 Corvus brachyrhynchos
GAGCGGGGCGGGAGCGGGGGCGGAGCGGGGCGGAATCGGGAAGCAATGCAGGAATTCTTTCTGTCTCCGCCAAATCGGAGCGCTTCTCGGGCGGCGGAGGGTGCGGGCTGTGAGGGGTTTGGGAGCAAGGCTTGCACGGGTGGTGAAAGGAAAGGAAAGTGAAGGCGCGCTCTGGGGTATTGGTTTAGATCTTGGGTCGGGGGGCTGTTGTTGTTGGGGTTTTTTAGCACAGAGTTTGCTAAGAGAGCATTGCAAAGCTGCCGTGCGATTGTGTGTCTGCAGGAGAGAGCTAACAGGGATATTTACAATTCCTGTGGGAGGACCGTGCAGGAAAGACGGAGATTCGGATGCAAACTCCTCCCCGTACTTGAATCTGAAAGGAAGCAGCGAATCTGACAGTTCTGCCTTAAGAAGCGGGGGAAAGCTGCTGTGTGAGTCAGATGTGTGGGTGTGCAGGGTCTGTGAGGCTGAAGAATTTTAACCTGCATTCTTGCCAGCACAAATGCTTCCAATTTCCAGTTAGAGGGCAAGGATTTTTTTTTTTTT
>NW_008244663.1:0-547 GCF_000691975.1 Corvus brachyrhynchos
TGCTGGGATTAAGAAGTGAGTGCAATGGAGATGCTGATGGCTTTGGGAACAGCAATGGTCCCATTTCTGCCAACTGTCCCAGCCTGTGCCTGTGGTCCCCTGCCACGGGAACAATTCAGCTGCCAAATGAACCATGGGGATGCTGATGAAGCAGCTGCACCTTCTCCTTCCACCAGCAGCAGGTTCCACACAGGAAAGGAGGCACAAGGAGGGGTCACCTGCAGGATGGAGCCCACCCAAATCAAAATGGGGGTGGGGGTGCAAAGGCTCCCAGAAGCCAGGGTGGGAGATGGCAACTCATCCCCCCAGGCAAGGGTGTGACACAGCATCCCAGAGCTGGGTCCTGCCCTGCCCTCCTGGCCAGGCACGGGGCAGGGGTGGCATTGGTGCCAGAGAGGGGCTGAAAGCGGTGCAATGGCTGGTTGGGATGGTGACGTGGGTGCCTGTGGCCTTCGCCTGGCATCAGCCCGCAGGTTGGGGATGGGGAGAAACAGGCTCGAGAGCCCACGGTTCACCCTGCAAACGCCGTGACTCCCTGCAGTGCCGT
>NW_008244664.1:0-548 GCF_000691975.1 Corvus brachyrhynchos
CTTGGAGTAATGAGTTGTTTTAGACCCATCCTCAACAAGTGCTCTAAACTACTGAGAAAAAGTGGATGAGGGGCATCACCACCTCCTCAAAATACTTTGAATCTTGTATATATGTTTGTATACTATTGGCCACATGAAGGCAAGAGAAGAAGCCACATCACTTCTGAATCTCCTGGTGTGAATGATATAAATGTAGCTTGTCCATGTTGTTAGATAGCTCTGCATATACTCAGCAGAATACATTTAGGGCATTTAAGAACTTTAAGAGATGCAATAATTTGCTTTTCTTTCTTACTTGAACAGGAACCTCACATTGGAGGAGAAGGCATGAAGGGAGCTGGACTGTCACTTGATCAGTTGAAGCTGCTGCAGAGATTTGATCCATCTGCTGTGACATTGCAAGGAATGGATATTAATTCTTTGCAAGATTCCAGAGAAGATGACCTGATTTCATTGGCAAATAAGGACTGTATAGGATTTTTCATTGCAAAATTTATTAAATCAAACAGTAAATACGGATTTGGGAATGCAACCTGAAAAAATACCTC
>NW_008244665.1:0-549 GCF_000691975.1 Corvus brachyrhynchos
TTTCATATTTAAAGTGCTTCATGTAACCAATCTGGTACAGCACCATTCCAGTAATTGAGATTTGCATCAAAGGTTTTGTTGACTTCCCTATTCTCTCTGTCTCATCCTGTGACTGAACTGATGAACCATTTGTGATGAATATTAGTCACATTGCTCAATATGTCATTACAACATGTTCAGATGACAATAAAAGAAGCAGAAGAGTGGAAAATAATAGAATTAGTCTGCCCTGGAAAGAGTCTGTGGGTAGCCTACAAGTCACAGGGCACTACTACCCAGAAGTGCACTAACAAGACATGCAAGGATTTGGAGTCACTGAGTTCCTTGATCCCTTTCCTATTATCTCCAATGGTCCTTCTTTATGGCTGAAAAGTCTGCCAAGTGACAATTACATCCTGAATTGCTGCCTTGTGAAGTGAGAACTGAACAGGCTTTATGCCATCTATAAAACAGGCCGTGCAGTCTGCTTGGTGAAATGTCCCTTGCTTATACAAGGTCAGGTGCAAAAGGTGCCATTTGATCACTCTGGTCCTGCTGTGCAAGACATCC
>NW_008244666.1:0-551 GCF_000691975.1 Corvus brachyrhynchos
TTAAAAAAAAAGGACAAGAATATTTACCCCAGTAATTTATTTCATTATAGTGGTTTAGCAATGACACCATCATGATAAATTCAGAATAAATATACTGAGCAAAAATGCACCTG
Source organism: Corvus brachyrhynchos (assembly GCF_000691975.1). Taxonomy (NCBI): domain Eukaryota; kingdom Metazoa; phylum Chordata; class Aves; order Passeriformes; family Corvidae; genus Corvus; species Corvus brachyrhynchos. The sequence continues at coordinate 114 of NW_008244666.1, forward strand.
TGCTTTCACATTACTCTTTCCAGGAGTTCAGACAAGCTAACAGGGCAGTTGTAACATTCATAATCATCACCTATGTTAAATTATTTCAGGAAGAAATTTTAGTCCTGTATTTTTAAAACCTATTCCCAAAGTAAAGTGTGACAATGTAATTTCGAAATTAGAGTAATTAAGACCCTTATAGGCCAACATGCTGATGTCGATTTTGTAGCTGCTCAATTTTCATTTTTCCTAGTGACACATTTCCTCTAATTTTAAAGATGCTTCAAGGCTTTTGAACACCTTTTAGTAGTCATAATCTAATATTCTCATGACATTCGTCTTTCATTCATTTATCTTTGCAGCAGAGTTGGACAATACCTGTACCTACTTTTATATTTATGTGCTTTGTGACACATTAAAATAATTCAGATTGATTCAAGGTCATTTTGACTAAAGCTG
>NW_008244667.1:0-548 GCF_000691975.1 Corvus brachyrhynchos
GCCCCTGGTGGTAGCAATTCTGACAGGAATCTGGGGGGATCAGCCCCGTGTGAGTGAAGCTAGCAATTCTTGGATAGCTAAACCCTGATTTACTGTATGAAGGTAAAGCTCAAAGAGGTATAAACTAGGTAACTAGATCCCTACAAAATCAAAGGAAAGTCTGTCTTCTGAAATGGAAGACTTTAAATGGAGATGCAGATTGAGTTAGGAAGCAGATTAGATCCCATGCAGTCTTAGTATTCAATATAAGCATACTTTTAATTTTGTAATGTGATTTTAGAATTTTTGATTTGCTGTCTTTTCATGAAACAATTCAGTCTGGATAACCTGCCCTTTATCTTTTAGTATTAGTGTGTAAAGGTCTAGCATTCTGTAGAAAAATAAAAAGGTTTTTGTTCCCATGTACTTATGAGTAACCATTTAAGAATAGTGTCTTTTAGGTTTACAAGGAAAAAAAAATTGCAGTACCGCCAAGCTTCAATGAAATAGAATGCTTGACCATTTTCATGTGGCTAAAGCATAAGTAGACTTAGTTTAAAACACTATTT
>NW_008244668.1:0-549 GCF_000691975.1 Corvus brachyrhynchos
AAAAAATCCTTGGAAGAAAGGTATATGGGCTAGGGGGGAAAAAATAGAAAAAGAGAATAAATTTTCATTTAATGTTCCTCCCCCCAAAAAATCCTCTGTACACAAATGCCTCTTACCAATAAGAAGCAAAATATTTCAGAGAAATTCTATCAGAGTATATGCCAGAAAAATAAAATTGCAAAGAATAAATGTTCAGAGTCCTGTACAAAAATAGTATAAATAATAGTCCTTGTAAAGGAAAATTCCTCTGCACAATAAAAGCATTTTGTCCTAAAGTACATTTGTTTATATTACAAAGTGTCTCCCCTCCAAGTCTTCTGTACGCTGCTGCCCCTTCAGCACAGTCACAGTCTAGTAGAAGATTAATATTTCAGAACTTGTCATGGGCAGTTTCACTTGACTCTGTCACTGCCTATGTCTGACAAGCTATTTATCATGCTGCTAAGTGTCAGCATTAAATTATCCCTGCTGTTATGACAGCAACATTATTCATCAGGATTACACCCCCAGTACAAGGCTGCTTACAGCTGTTTCCTTCTTCTGAGCTTT
>NW_008244669.1:0-548 GCF_000691975.1 Corvus brachyrhynchos
ATGTGCTGGCAAGAGAAGTGGCTGCTCACGTCCAGCTGCAGCGGGATAAGAGGCTGGGGTTCCCCATTGCATTCCCATGGGAAGGACAGGGTGGCCATGCAGGAGCACTGCCCAGCCTCGGGGATTGTCTGGGGTTCAGGTGCTCCCTGTGCCGTACTGAGCTACCTCCCCCACGGAGTGCCCTGCCTGTCCAGAGGGGCTGGGCAGTGCGGCAGTGAGAGGCAGGCTGTGTTCTGGCATGGGGGCCATGCTGGAGGAAGAAAGGGGAGCCCCTGAGGGAGGGAGTGCACAGGGGACAGTGCACAGCAAGTGCTCTCAGTGAGCAGGAGAAGCTGCAACTGTAGGAATCAGAAAGCGCCATGATCTTGCTGAATCTCCAGCGGTAACGGAGGTCATAGCAGAGGCAAAAGAGGAAGCAAAGCCCCAGAGACACCAAACGAAGAGGAGCAGCAGGGCTGTCCCGATGCACGGCCCAGGCTGCCCTGTCCATGTGGCTCCTGCTGCTGTTTGCCTGGGCACTGCTGCCAGGGAGGGCTGAGTGGGCTGCC
>NW_008244670.1:0-549 GCF_000691975.1 Corvus brachyrhynchos
GGAAAGGGGAAAGGGAAAATACAAGGCTGGCCAGTGATGAACAGTGGGATTGTGCACCAAAACTTGAGGAAACGAGCACTAATGGGATCACTCAATCTGCTGCACAAGTCTTGGCTACAAAGTACCACACGTGGAAACATTTCTGTAACAATGAAGGCAGCTTGAGGAACAAACAATGGTGACCTGGAAGCTTTTGCCCAGTCCCAGAGACTTGATATCATTGGCATAAGTGAAACCTGGTGGGACAAGTCCTGTCACTGAAGTTGGATGGTTACAGGCTCTCCAGGAGGCAAAGGCAGGGCTGAAGAGGCAGGGGGGTGCCACTATATGTAATAGAATAGGTTGGAATGTATGGAGCTCTCAGTTGGCAAAGGCACAGTTAAAAGCCTCTGGGTGAGAGTCAAGGGGCAAACAAATATTATGTGGATGTCACTGTGGCTGTCACTGCAGACGTATGGACAGGACGATGATGCCAATCAATTATTCTTTGAGTAACTAAGGGAGGCATCCAAGTCCACTGCCCTTGTCCTTATGGGGGACTTCAATTTG
>NW_008244671.1:0-551 GCF_000691975.1 Corvus brachyrhynchos
CCATTCTGGAGCAGAGGCCGGGGCTGGTCGACGGCCACAATTCCTGTCCCCTCTTATCTTGCAGTGTGTGGCAATTGGAGGAAATGGTTCTATTTTGGGAAAGACCGCAGGGTCCTTCATCCCTTCTGCAACCCTCAGTGTTGGCAGCTCTCCCGCTGTCCCCTCATACCCCAGCCAGGTGCCCATTCTGCCGCCTGCCCTCTCCCCCTCAGACCTGAACCCACGGCTCCTCTTCTCCCCTTCTGGGTGCCCGTGGCATCCCTGGGTGTCCTGCAGTGGGGCCCAGTGGGGCTGCACTGAGGTGTGTGCACACACTGCCAGCCCCACGCTCTTGGGACTTCTGGGCCACCATGGAGCTTCCTGGAGGTGCAGGGACATCACAGTGTCCCCCCAGGGTGGGCTGGGGGCGGGACACACCTGCCCAGGGGCTGGAGTTTCACTGTGGGTATCATGGTTTGACCCCCACTGGCAACTCAGCCCCACTCAGCTGCTCTGTCACTCCTGCCCAGGTGGGATGGGGTAGAGAATCGGGAGGGTAAGAAAAGTAAACT
>NW_008244672.1:0-552 GCF_000691975.1 Corvus brachyrhynchos
ACTCACCGTGTTGTAGTTCCAGATGGTTTTCCATGAAAATTGTTCGCTCCTTTGCTCGATAACCACCACACGTGTTTGACTGCTGAGGGTCAGATTTTGGAAAACACAACCGCCAGAGACATGGCAGTTGTTACCCTTCTGCTGAGACTGAAAAGCCAAGGGAAAGAAGATGTTTAGTGTTTGAAGGGAGTCAGTGATGTTCCCAAAGTTTTAGAAAATCCCTGCTACAGTGGAAGTGCTGCTCTCTGGTAAGTGCCGTCACAATCTGGGATTAGCCACTAGTGATGGGGACCTTGGTTGTTACCCCAAGTATGAGTTGCTGGCTTTCAATTTTTTGCTGAGAATCAATTAAAAAATAAGACGTTTTTAGATTTCAAACTAGTCAGTGATCTCCTAAAATTTTTATAAAAATTTTTGCTAGGCTAGAATAAGTTCTACCCCACAGAGAGTGCCAGAGTTTCATCTGTCAAAGAAGATTTTAATATCTTTCCTCCAAAGGGTTGGAGAAAGAAAAAGGACATCTCATGAAGCGGGGAACATAGAAAGAGCAGC
>NW_008244673.1:0-552 GCF_000691975.1 Corvus brachyrhynchos
CATTGCCTCAGGCTCAGGGAACCCTGGCAAAACCCAGAGCACACCTCCAGCAGTCCTGCACATGGTGGAGCAGAAGAGTTCATGTGAACCCGTGTGGGACCCCCAGACAGGAAGCACATGGGTTTCCTGCTCAGGAGAAAGCATTCCCTGTTACTCATTTTGGGGGAAGGATCTGAGGTTATGGCCCAAACCTTGGTAACATATAAATCCTTCCCTATCTCTTGTTTTTCTCTGGAAGAGTTTCTTCCTCTAGGAATGCCTTCCCATTCTTTTTTATCTGAAGAAGCAAAGTCAAGAGCTAGAGAAGAACACATGATAAAAACATGTAATTTGTAATTTGTTTTTCTTGCTGTTGTGGCTTTTTTTTTGTAATTATTGCATCTAGCTTTTCTCTGGGTTGCTGGTCAATCTCACAAGCGTCCTGTCCTGGCTCTCCTGGCTCAAATACTTTAGCATCCCTCGATATGGAATGACAGTAAGTGCTCTGTTTTCCTGTCTATAAACCTGGAAATGGTTTGCTAGAAAGGAATGTCTTTAATAATGATGAAAAAA
>NW_008244674.1:0-550 GCF_000691975.1 Corvus brachyrhynchos
AATCAGAGCAGAATATTAAAGGGACCAGTAAGGAAAACCAATTTCTCCTGACTTTTGATTTGCTGCCTTAGCTGGAGGACAGGAGTCATTTTGCATTGGCACACTATTTCTGGAGTCAGACTGCTTGTGATCTGAAATGTGCTGATGCAAATGCCCATAACTGGCCTAAGGGAACATCTCTAAGAGAAGGTTTAAAATAGATGCAGCTGATGAGCTCCACTAGAGCTGCTGCCCCATGTGGACTATGGAGTTCTCTGACCTTCAACAGCTTGGGCATGGAAGACTGTGTCTCCCAGGCACAAAAGCATCAGCACTTTGAGAGGCACTAAGACATGGAGAAAGTACTTCTGCCCTGAAGACACACGTTCCTCACAGAGGCTTCTTGCCAACAATTCAGCTTTCCAGTTCTCCAAGTACTCATTGTCTCTGCCCTCAGCCCACAGCTACATTGCCTCGACCAGAAGGCACTTCCTTCCCCAATGGCAGAGCAGAAGGGGGCAAGGGAGTGAAAGAGAGAAAGGAAGAGAGAGGCAAAGGAGGTAGAGGCAGG
>NW_008244675.1:0-552 GCF_000691975.1 Corvus brachyrhynchos
AGCCAGAAACAAAGTGCCACACAGGGGCTCACTCTCCCCACCAGCTTGCTGGGGGAGAGAATTAGAGGAGTAAAGACAGGAGAAGTTGTGGTTCAAGATAAAAGCCAATATACCAGGGAAATCAAAAGCCACGCATGCAAGCAAGGCTGGCAACACCATCACTGCTACCAGCACCAATGCTGCAATGGGCTCATCTGCCTCTGTGCTGCCTCCTGCCACCACATCGCCTGCACTGCTGGTCAGCCCAGCCTGCCCTCCTAGGTCTACTGTGTCAAGACAGTGTCCAGCAGGCCTGCCAGATCATGGTGGTAGTGAAACAATGTCCCTGCAGCCACAGGGCAGCTGCCCACTCCATGTGGCCATGGGGTTGACCAGCAGCATTGCCATGCAGCCATTGTGACACCACTGGTGAGGTTGGCTCTGTAAAGCACTTGCATCACAAAGGGCTCCAGCCTGCCACCCCTATAAAAGCAGGGCAGCTGCTCACAGCACTCAGCGAGCACCACCATGGCTGGCTACAACCGGCGGGCCAGAGGGCGCAGGAGCAGGAGT
>NW_008244676.1:0-552 GCF_000691975.1 Corvus brachyrhynchos
ATCTCCCAGATGGAGCGGCTGGGATGGATCCGCAGGAACATCCCGCTCCCAGCCCTGCCAGGTGCCGGCATTGGGATCCAACTGGAGCCAGGAATTCCATTTGGCCTCTCCCTGTGTCCTCTGGGTGCCTCATTCCATGGTCGTGCTCCATGAATTATTTATTCCTGCCTGGAATATTCCCAATCCGGTGGGAGCATGGGTCGGTGGAGGGATGCCAGCAGCCGGAAAGTGGAAAATCCAAAATATCCAATAAAAAAGCAACACCTGAGGGAATTTTAAACACAGGCCACAGGCACATCCTGCCAGTGACTTTTTCCCAGGCTGGAAACGGGAGGAAAATCCCAAAATTCCCCAGGAAGTGGGAGATGGAGATTCATAGCTGCTGCTGCTTCCTGATTCCCATGCTGGATTCCCTTCCCAGGGTATCCCTGCAGGACCTGGAGCCTCCTGTCCCATGTCCCCTGTCCCAATTCTTGTTTGGATTCCTTTGGTTCTTCGGGATAAATCCGTGTCTGGCCAGAAACCGGGAATGCGGGTCCGGAGCAGGCGAGC
>NW_008244677.1:0-550 GCF_000691975.1 Corvus brachyrhynchos
GACAGTTTCATTCCTTAAATCGCAGACACGTATCACCGTATTCTTTGGCTGTGGCTGCCTGCCCTTTAGCTCTCCTCCTGTTTGTCCCAACCACCTTCCACAAACTCCCACCCCATCATCCTCACCACACAGAGACAGCCCAGCTGCCCACTGGCAAATAGATATTTATACATACTTAGAGACAACATGAGGAGAAAGGCCAGTCCACATGCTGGGGCTCTTGTTTCCTGTCTTCCCACTTCCATGTGAAGTTTAATACGATGATGGCTTTCATTTTTAGAGGGCAATCTTCTGACCTACTATGCAGATCTGAATCGTCTGTAAATAACGATGTCTTTAGCTTGGCATCACCTATTTTCTCTGCAGCACTAAACTTTGTTCTTGCCCTAATGATTTCTCAGCCATCATTTTCTCCAGACTCTGATAACACTAGATTTAGATCACCACAGATATTATTATATTCTCTGGCATCTTTGCACTACAACCATTGCCTTACATTAGCTGCACTGAGTGCCATTCCTTTATTCCCACAGCTGTTTTTCCAAGAGTG
>NW_008244678.1:0-552 GCF_000691975.1 Corvus brachyrhynchos
CAAGCCACGCCCCTTTATGTTAATGAAGCGTTGTGGGCGTGGCCAAACCCCAAGGGGCGCGGCCTGGGTGAACTAAATGGGGGCAAAATTGGGGTGAAAATGGGGAAAATTGGGGTAAAAATAATAAAAAATGGGCTCAAAGGAGGGGCACATTTTCCCTGATTTTTGGCTGGTTTTTCCCCAATTTTTGGGTACATTTCCCCCATTTTTGGCTGGTTTTTCCCCAATTTTTGGGCCCATTTCCCCCATTTTTGGGTGGTTTTTCCCCTGATTTTTGGGTACATTTCCCCATTTTTTGGCTGCTCTTCCCTGATTTTCCCCTGATTTTTCCCGGATTTTTCCCTGTATTTCCCCCATTTTTGGCTGTTTTTTCTCCTGACTTTTGGGCCCATTTCCCCCATTTTTGGCTGTTTTCTTCCCTGATTTTTGGGTGCATTTTCCCCATTTTTGGCTGTTTCTTCCCCAATTTTTGGGCGCATTTCCACCATTCTTGGCTGTTTTTTCCCTCATTTTTGGCTGCATTTCCCCCATTTTTGGCTCCTTTCTCTCTGT
>NW_008244679.1:0-554 GCF_000691975.1 Corvus brachyrhynchos
AAGAGCCACGAGCAGCTCTGTGCCCAAACCCTCCCTCTCTGTAAAACCGGAGCTGTGCTGTGCGGAGATAAGGGAGGGAAAATAATCCCAGCCTCTGGAAAAGTCACTGCCATGACCAAACCGAGGAGAAGCAAAGCTGCGGGAGGGTTGGGTGGTGCGAGGCTGAGGCTGTGCGAACTCAGCGCCCAGTGAGGGCCACGGGGCGCTGAGGGTGGGAGTGTGGTGACCCTGTCCCCTCCCTCTGTCCCCGCAGTCACCCAGCACCTGTGCTGCCCCCCCGGCTGCCGCCTCTTCCCCAACGGCACAGCCCAGAGCTTCTACGAGGTGACCCTCAACAGGACGGCGTTCCTCAGCTTCCACGTCCCCAACGCCACCTGGGAGCGGCGCTGGCCCGGCGAGCTCCCGGTGGCCGCCTTTGCCCAGGCACAGCTGATGAAATACCCCATAACCACCCAGGACCTGCAGTATTTCCTCAACACCACCTGTGTCAGCATCCTGCAGGCTCAGAGCGCCAGGACAGGTCCGTGGTGGGGCCGGGGTGGGGGACAGGGACG
>NW_008244680.1:0-552 GCF_000691975.1 Corvus brachyrhynchos
CCCAAAGAATATGAGGGAAAAGTGCCCAAAGAACATGATCCTGAGCCACTCCTGTGTACAATGAATTAATTGTAAAATTGTTTTCATTCCCTGATGAGCCTGTTCAGGGCAATGTGCACTCAGAACCCTGATCAGTGCATCGGTTGGGATGTTCTGCAGACACCAGCTATTTAATGAGTAGCTTGTGAGTGCAGCAGAAAAGAATAAACTTGATTTCTTACACTCTGGCATTAGGGAAAGCACTTTTTTAGATCTCAAGGTGTCTGGTTGAACAGTGAAAGTGACCCTGAACCAGGAGCTTTCTTTTGTAGAAGCAAAGCATCACACGGACAGAACTTGACAGTGTTGTGCCTTTTGGTGATAAGGGATTGTGCCACAACAGCTGTCTATGACCTGCGGGGTTTGACATGGCAAGTGGAGATGGCTCCCTGTTCTTCACTCTGCCCTCAGTTGTAGCTTGTATTAAACACCAAAAATGGCCTCGTTTATCTGGAGGAGGAAGAGAAAGTTAATGGGATTATTTCTCATGAGCCTTGAGGCAGTAAAGGAAAA
>NW_008244681.1:0-554 GCF_000691975.1 Corvus brachyrhynchos
GATTTCTGTATCTGACATTGAGTAGTCACTTATTTTCTTTGCTGAAGATGTTACAAAATAATCTGAACATAAAGTAGTAATTCAGTAGTCTTAGTTTTTCTTCTCCAAAAAGAGCTGAGAAACTGAAAATCATAAGCTGACCTTTAAAACCACATAAAAAATAAGTCTCATGCTATGTGGTAATATAGATTACCCCCCACCAGATCCAAGTCACAGATTTTCCCTGAATTCATGGATATTTAGGCTTTAACTAACTCATTGTACAAACAAAGGCCAATATAGTATTTGGCTCTAACTTTTGGGAATTTATACAAGGTAGCATTTAAATTAGACATTTAAAAAAAGGAAAAAAAGAAAGAAAAAGCACAAATCCAAATATTTTATCTATAAAAGTTTTCAAAGGTCTCTTTTTGTTTGTTTTATCAAAAAACAAACCAAAAAAAAAAAAAGGCAGAGTCAGTCTGCCACCAAAACCCAAACTTTCCAATGCATAGTCCATGAGCAATGTCTCACTGATCGCAAAGTGGTCTCTGGGATGATGATGATGATGGAGT
>NW_008244682.1:0-553 GCF_000691975.1 Corvus brachyrhynchos
GGAAGACACAGAGAAGGCAGAATTACTGAATGCTTTCTTTTGTCTCAGTCTTTACTGGTGAGGCCAGCCCTGAGAAGTCCCAGACCTTGGAGGCAAGAGAGGAAGGCTGGAGAAATGCAGACTTCCCCTGGTCATAGAGGGTTGGGTTAGAGATCAGCTAGACAGACTTAACACCCATAAATCCGTGGGCTCTGATGGGATGCACCCATGGGTGCCAGGGGAGATGTTGCTGGCAGATGTTGCTAAGCCAACCTCCATTATCTGTGCAAAATCATGGAGAACAGGAGAGGTGCCCAATGGCTGAGGGAAAGCCGGTGTTACTGCCATCTTCAAGAAGGACAAGGAGGAGCCAGGAAAATATGTGCAGTCAGCCTCACCTCCACACCTGAAAAGGAACAGCCCATTCTGCCCGGGCATGTAGAAGACAATAGGGTCACTGGGAGTAGTCAGCATGGATTCACCAGGGGGAACTCATGCTTGACCAATCCGATACACTTCTGTGGTGGCATGGCAGGATGGATCAGTGAGGGGAGAGCAGTGGATGTTGTCTGCC
>NW_008244683.1:0-552 GCF_000691975.1 Corvus brachyrhynchos
GAAATAGCTTTTATCGAGATCTTTTGCCTTTTCCACATGCATAACTGGATTAATTTTTAACCCTAGATCTTTGAAAATTACATAAAATACACATTATTTTCTGAAATTGGAAACACTTTATGAAATAATAGCATATAAGTATCACCAGTGGAAAATCAGTATATATTTACTAGTTTTCATGTATTTATAAACTTCAGGAAAGTTAGACTCATTTCTTTGGACAGCATTCTGTATACTCAGTATTTGGATTTACATTATATATGTAAGCATCACAATATGCAATATGTATTTTTCAGTTTTATCCTTCACTAATGTGGTTTTTAACCAAGTAGCCTTCCCTTCTAGTACACATACAAATCTTGGAAAATTCTTCACTTCACTTTGCAAGTTCTCCACTTGCACCCTGGAAAATGGAATGAAAAGTGTGCCTTTGGCCTGCTGACATCCAGTCCCCTGTGATTTCAGACACCCATATGCCACAACATCTTTCTTTAGTGGATTAAAAGTGACATTTTGGCCCCAGTTTGTATTCCAAAATTACACTCTTCTGTC
>NW_008244684.1:0-552 GCF_000691975.1 Corvus brachyrhynchos
AAAAACCTTGAAGACAGCTTTAAAACATTATTTCTTTAGCATAAGAGATTCCCCATCATCTTTGGCTTTGATACAACATCCATACAGAGCCACAATACAGGAAGTCACAGTCTGGTCACCAGCAACTCAGTGTGCAAGCATTGCATGTTTTTATGCCACTTCTTATCCCAGAAAGCCCCTGTGCAACACAGAAATAATTCAGAATCAAGGTGGTTTTGAACACAGATTTACCCCTAAAGATGGAGGATAAAGGACACTCAGAAAGAAATACAAAAATCTTTAGATTAATAAATGTTCTCCTAACCCTCAGTTCTAGAGAAGAAATAGGTTAAATACAATGTGGTTTTCCTCTACTACATCAGGCCACTGCTCTAGTATACTATGTATCAACAGTTTGCTCATCATTTTGATGGGGAAAAAAGGGAACTTACAGAGAAGGAAGATAAGTTGTGCCTTGAAATTCACAAATTTGTTTTGATTAATTTCTTTCTCACTATGTGTGCTCTTTAAAATCAACTCTGCCTGTTAGGATTGTGGCTTTATTTCCTATTG
>NW_008244685.1:0-554 GCF_000691975.1 Corvus brachyrhynchos
GGGACAGCAAGGGATCAAGGTTTCTCCGTTTTGTTGCACTGTGTGAGACGCTTTGGTAGTGCCAGTGATGGGGAGCAGCTTCTCAGGACTCCTTGAATTACCATGGAGAACAGACAGAGCCATGGGAACAGAGTGGAGCTGCCCCATTTGCCATGATAAGCAAGAGGGTGTCGCTTATGTGATACCCTGTGGCCATGAGTTCTGCATGGGCTGCATCCTGCGTTGGGCAGAGAAGAAACCAGAGTGCCCACTCTGCAGAAGACTGATAGAGTCTGTCAGGTTTTCTCTGCAGGAACAAAAATACCTAGAGTGTGTCATCACACCCCAGGGAGAATCACCAGAGACCAGCAGCCAGGCACAAAGATCTCTTGGCCTTCTGGATGGAAACAGCTGCCAGCACCCTGGAGCAGCTCCTCTGCAAGGGACACCCTCCCCAGCTGAGCAGGGGCCTGCAGGGACAGAGGCCGTGGGTAGCCTCCTGCCCAAGGTCTGGGCAGAACTTTTCCAAGAAGAAGAACATGTTCTTGACCCCATGCTGTCCTGGCTGCGCCAGA
>NW_008244686.1:0-554 GCF_000691975.1 Corvus brachyrhynchos
AAAAAAAAAAAAGAGCAGCTGTCAACAACTCAAACTGTGTTTAGGGCTAGTGATTGTGGCAAAATGGTTGCTACCTATTGCATTATACAAAAGATAGATGTTTATGCCTGTGAATTTGGACAGCTGAAGAATGACATTCTTAATATTTTTTAGATTCTCACCATAAGCCTTCATCATATGTACAGGGGGAAAGAAGTCTTCTTGGTGTTGTCATGTGCCATCTAGAACCTCTTCCTAAACCCAGCCTTAACACCATTGTTGCAGGCCTGGCCTGGCCCAGAACAAATTATGCCCCTATGTCCTCAAGGTATTAAACTTTGTCCAAGAACTACAAATTCAGGGGAAAAAAAACCAAATTAAGTCTAGGTGCATGTGCAAATCCATCAAAATTTATAGAAAGTTATGTAGATAATTGAAACACAATTAGCACTTTTCATATATTAAGGGAGCCTTGGCACTTTCCAACATAGTCTGAGCATGAACTTACTTCTCCCTCTAGAGGATATGAAGATCAGCACAAGGAACATAAGGTTATGTCAGGACCAGAAAAGTAA
>NW_008244687.1:0-554 GCF_000691975.1 Corvus brachyrhynchos
CTAAAACTGCTGCACATGACCACTGATAGCACACAGGTGCAGCAACATCCTGCCCATCAGGATCCCTTATATTTTGTCACTGATCACATCCCAGTGTACCTGATCCTCACTGCCTATAGGGCTTAATAGACCATTTTCACCCATTACTAAGTGGACGGGTGCAGCACCACTCTCCCAAGCTCCCAAAATCTACGCCAATGTGCTTTTCCCTCACTCTTTTGGGGTATAAGTGTGTGTGATCTGTACCCGTGTCCAGCAGATCACTCCATATGCAGGAGGGGTTGTGCTTCTGCCCCCTCCCTCTGTGCTAAATCTGGCTCAAACTCACTCTCACCAGGCATTGCCTCCAAGCAAGCTCCCAACCCCCTGGCACAGCACAGCCCACCCACAGGACCTTCCAACCACACTCCCCTTCCCTACCCTTCAACAGGGGGCTTAGGGGATGAAAAAATCTCCCTTCCTACCTGGGCTTCTTCCTCTCCTATCTGCAGACAGCACAGCACAAGTCTGGATGCACAATTGCTTTGCTCAACCATTTATTGAGGGCAGCAGGT
>NW_008244688.1:0-555 GCF_000691975.1 Corvus brachyrhynchos
CTGATAATATTAATAACATGATTTATAACGATATTCAATTAATATTGAATAAAAATTCAATTAAAAAACCACCAAGAGGCAGAAAACCAAGATTTTAATCAGAGGTTGGACAAGAATGTTTATTTAAGTTTACATCTATTTAAAGTATTCATATATTTCTGTAAATAAAGTTTGCTTTCAATGCACATCTTCAGCGTAAAGAATTTAATTGATTAATTACCTTTATAAGGAAACATTTATAAAATAATCCTGCTACAGCTTTCAGTGTTATTTCGAAGAGTTTTCCTTTCAAGTTGTGGTTTTTATCTTGATTAAGGGATAAAACATCGGCGTGGAACGTTTCAGCTTTGTCCCGCCGGGAATTCTTGGGGAATTCTTGGGAAATTCCTGCTTGGGGATTCTGCTGGAGTCAAAAAACGGGAATTCTGGCCACATTCCAAAGGGAAAGGGCTCTCCTGGGCTGGGATGGTCCTTTTCCACCTGAATTTGAGGAATTCCCTCTCTGTGCACTGGAAAAGGTCTGGAGTCTCCCTCCCTGGGGATATTCCAGAACCA
>NW_008244689.1:0-553 GCF_000691975.1 Corvus brachyrhynchos
GTTGCTGTGTTTGTGTTGGGGGGCAATTCTTCAGTTATGAGCTAAATTTTCACTGAAGATGTAGATCTGATGCAAAGTACCTGAAATCAGGATATTTTGGGTCAGGCACTCATCGTGGTCCTGATTTTGCTCTAGTACTTTCTGCATAGTGAGCAGCCTTTGAGGAAATTCAAAGCATTCTCAGGCTTATGAATAAGCATGCTCAGAATTGGTAAAAGTGTAATTTCCAGGAAGCCAATTTTGTAGGCAAACAGAAGGAGAAAACAAAAATAAGTAATATACAATAAGCTTTGCCAGCAATGCTCACGATGTCTCATGGATATGTTTGCAAATTGAAAATTTAAGTAACAGCATGCAGTCAAAAACTCTGACACGCATTCTGGAAAACAAAATAACTGGAAATATCTCAGATAATTCCATATGACTTTTAAACACCATGAGTCCCTTCATATCACAGCAAACAAGTTTCAGTTTTAAAAGTTTCTGATTTGTGCATGTAAGCATGTGCACATGAGCACACTAATAGGCATTGAAAGACATAATGGTGGGACAC
>NW_008244690.1:0-555 GCF_000691975.1 Corvus brachyrhynchos
TTTTTTTTAAGACAATCTAGGAGCAGGCAGTAAATTACTGTAATAAACCACAAGCAAGACAGGCCTGAAAACTGTTGTGATTTAAAAAGTTCTAAAGCTGGGGGTTCATAAAGGAGCACTGTCATAAAGGCCTAAGTGGTCACGAGTAAGAGAGAGACAGAAGATAAGAAACAACTCTTTGCTGTCTCTTCCAGCCCCAGAAGCAGCAATCCATAAGTAAAACAGTAATCTGCAGATGAAACTACCAGGAGCCCAGAAGAGGAGAAGCAGCTCTTCCTGCAACAATTTCCTTAGGAGTCAGCCTTTGTCCATTGCTGCCCACAGCAGAATGGGCATCCTGAGCACCAGAGGGGCTGGAACACAAATTCCTTGGAGAATGAAGTGCAGGCAGCCCAGAGCTACTGTTCAGAGTAAATCTTTAGAAGCTGATTGTATCTTACTGAAAACAACACTAAGCTCACCTGCCTTTCTGTTTGTTAAAGGATTTATCATCTCTTCAACAATAATGGAAACAGTATCTGACACTGGAAGTGCATTTGCAGATTAAAAAAAAAA
>NW_008244691.1:0-554 GCF_000691975.1 Corvus brachyrhynchos
GGACCAGGGAACCTTCATCCGCTCTCCCCTTTCGCATGGCTTGGGGGTCTCCGTCTTCCTCCCATTTTGGATGGGGAGTGGGGAGGGAGGACTATGGGGGTCCCTAACTTTGGCCGAGGGGTGGGAGATTCTCCGTCCTCCTCTCTTTTGCGGGGGCCGGAGGCTTCGCCATCCTCATCTCGCCTTTGCGGTTGCAAGGAGGTCTCATCCTCCTCTCGCCTAGGGAGAGGGCTCAGGGCTCTCCATGCTCCTTTCCCCTGTCGGGGACCAGGGCACCTCTGTCTTCGTCTCCCCTGTGGCAAGGCCAACCTTGTCTCTGTCCTCCTGTCTCGTGGGGAGGGCCGGGGCTTTGTGATTTGGTTTCATTTTCAGCACTTTCATCATTTTCATCAAGTGACTCATGGAGATAGCAAATACCAGTCAAAGCACTTCATGCATTGTTAAGTTTGAGATATGCCAATTTTTTAATGTATTTATTTATTTTTAGGGGGGGTGCTCGAGGGGTCTGCATCCCTCTCGCCCCAGGGGATGCTTGGCAGGGACCCTGGGGGGGG
>NW_008244692.1:0-555 GCF_000691975.1 Corvus brachyrhynchos
GGATCCTCCAGGATGCTCTGGGATCCCTTCGGGGTCCTCTGGGATCCTCCGGGATGCTCCGGAATCCCCTGGGAACCCATCCACGATCTCCAGGGATGCTCCAGGATTCCCCGGGATGCTCCGTGGGGAGCGGCGGCTCCGGGGTCTGTGCGAAGCAGGAGGAGTCGCTTCCCTTTTCCCGGTCCTTTTCCAGGTCCTTTTCCGGATCCTTTTCCAGGTCCTTTCCCGGTCCTTTTCCAGGTCCTTTCCGGGTCCTTTTCCAGGTCCTTTTCCAGGTCCTGTCTCTGTCCTTGTCCCGCTCCCGGCCTTAGGACACGGCCGGGTCCTTGGGCGTGGGCGGCTCCGGGCCCGGCAGCAGCGCGGGATCCTCGGGATACTCCTCGGGATACTCCTCGGGATATTCGTCGCCGTCCGGGAAGCACGGCCCCTCCCCCAGCTCGAAAAAGATGGGAAGATCCCCGGATCCGACGTCCACGGCGCTGGAATCCACCAGGAACAGCGGCTGCACCGTGCAGGGCACCAGCTGCTTCCCTGGAAAACAGGGATTGGGAATTG
>NW_008244693.1:0-556 GCF_000691975.1 Corvus brachyrhynchos
CGGGGCCGGGGCTGCTGCCGCAGAGCTCTCAGCTCAGGCTGCGCTCAGCGGGCATTTTTATAGGCACCGAAACGTGTGGAAGGATTTTTATTTGCCTTTGAAAGTCGGATTGTTTCTGTTGTGATAAGAGCAGCTGCAGGTTGTTCCTGACCGGCCTCCCTGCCCGCAGGCCCGTCTGCCCCGCAGCACATCCCTGAGCATCCGCTGGCACCGCGGGCCTGGGGCATCTCCCAGCAAGTCTCCCTGCGGACCCTTTCCTCTTCCTCACCTTCTCCGTGTGTGCCAGGATTCCTTGGGAGCAGCTCGGCTGTCCCGGCGCCCCTCCCTGCCTTTGGTCCTGGCAAGCTGGGAGCCCAGGGAGTGGGGGCGAGGGGCTGTGTCAGCAAAGACCCCCGGGGCTGTGCCGGGTGGGAGGGAGGCGAGGGGGTCTCCCACTGGGAATTATCCTTATCCTTATCTCCTTATCCGCCCCCGGAGCCCTCCGGGGCGCCTGATGGGCGGCTCTGCTCCACAGGCTGCTCCTGAAGGGGCAGTGATGGCCCCAGCCCCGCTCCTG
>NW_008244694.1:0-554 GCF_000691975.1 Corvus brachyrhynchos
ACTTCATTATTTCTAAGCTGAGTGTTTAATTACTTAAAGTTAATAGTGCACTTGGAATAAATTTAACATTTCACAAGAAAAAAAGAATATAGTAGACCAGATGTAAAAAAAAAAGGAATACTACAGTTAGAAAAGTTTCAGAGAATGTAGCATGTATGACAAAACATCTGGAACAGCCTCCATAATGAAGGTAGTGAAATCATGGAATGGTAGAAATATTTGTCGGATGACACTTGTGGAGGTTACCTAGCCCAGCATTCTACTAAAAGCAGTGTTATTGCCGGTTCTAGATCAGGACGACTTTTGTTTAGAAAAATCCTGAAAATTCCAAGGATAGAAATTCCACAGTCTGTTTTGGTAGCCTTCTTTTGGACAGCTTTTGTGCTGCCTTACCCTGCCACAGGAATATGGAGGAAAAGTCTCAGATTTCCAAGCCACAAACTGACAGTGTAACAATGGGCAACAATCTGCTACTACAGAAGAATTTATTTTCACTATTTCTGCAGCTCAGAGAATCAAGTAATTGTGTGTCAGGGTCTCCTCCCCCTGCCATG
>NW_008244695.1:0-556 GCF_000691975.1 Corvus brachyrhynchos
TCATTGATGTCTCTCATCCACAGTGTCTAGTAGGCATTTTTTCCTGTTTGTTTGGATTAATTTTGCCCCTATTTGTTGCAGAGTTGCTAATGCCCAAAGAGTATGGCTGCAAGTAAAGACTGATGGAATGAGTGTGAAAATTCCAGTTGCTCTAAACCTTGTGCTAGCCATGGATCATCAGTGCTTGACAGTTCCCATTTCTGTGGAAGTTTGCTACCCCCTCATGCCTAGGTCTGTAAGTTAAAATTGTGGGCTGAAAGATAGATAAAACTGCAGAGATATTGCCCTCTAGATTTCAGAGAGCACATAACTATTACCTTCAGCAAGAACTGTGTTTTGCTGAAATAGATGTTTAAACTATTTTCTGAATCATGGCACTCTGGAGATATTTTTAAAACTGGGATTTGCTTCAAGTTATATGTATTAGAAACCAGTGAACAAAACCATGAAAGGACGGAAATAATCTTACGTATTTCCATAAGTAGTAGTCCCTTCTATGAGATCAGTTTAATTGCTTTTAATGAAACTTCAGTTTGTATTTGCTATTACCAAATAA
>NW_008244696.1:0-556 GCF_000691975.1 Corvus brachyrhynchos
CATGATAAATAAGTCCCTAGTAAACTCTAAATGAAAAGAAACGATGAGCTTGTTATTTGACTGTCACTTTTCACGTGTGTCAGATGAATGCAATTTCAAGACACTTTAATCGAAACTAAATTGTTTTATATACATGAATATTTGTCCATTTGAGACTCAGTTTTTACCTGTGTTGAAAAATGTCAGGATCCAAGCAGCTGTAATAGCAAGGGACACACAAAGTATCACAGAATTGATAACAAGAAGACAAAGGGGCCATCTCCCAGCTGCTGCTCACCAGCATGGCCCTGCTTGTGCCAACAGAACTGAGATAATTCCTGGAAACTGGCTGTAAGGAATGCAAAACTGTAATCTGGCCCTGTTGGTATGAGAAGGAAGTCTGCTGTTCAGCTGAGGCTGCAAAAGCAGGGAACACAAGCAGAGGTGAAAAAGACTTGGGTTTGTTTCAAAGAGAAAATGGATGTTAGTGCTGGTGAGAAGCATCCTTGACTCTAATCCCATTTAGTGATTAGCTACCTATAGAGTGGTGAAATGCATCCTTTAGTTGTTTTGGACC
>NW_008244697.1:0-559 GCF_000691975.1 Corvus brachyrhynchos
GATGGCACCAGGATCAGGGCCACGGGGTAAAATCCACCTCACTGTGTCCCTCTCCCTCGCTCCTGTCTGTGTCTGCCCAGTGGAGGCACTGGATCAAATGGGAAACACTACCAAGAAGAAATGACAGAAATGACCCCATCCTGTTCCAGCGGGCTGTTTGGGAACAGCAAGAAAGGATGGCTTTTTGCATAAAATAAACACGATCTTGCCTTTCCCCCGTTCAGGAACGGATTCTACTTGGAGTAAAGAACATAAATAGAACCAGGAGAAACTGTGTGGCAACAAACCAGCCCGATGTTAACGATGCTCCCCCTGGGGCTGCTCTGGAAATTCTCCCCCAGCTTCATCACCAAGTTAAGAAAAAGTTGCATTAAGTCAGTATTTTTCTTTTGGAAAACTATTTCTGGAATGTCTCTTGTTCCAACAGATTACGTCAAGTGACTCCAGAGGTTCTGTGGAGTCTCAAAGGCTCAGCTGGAAAAGACTCTTTAGATCATTCAGGCCAGGGTGAAGCTCCTCCTGAAGGGGTTTAGGGCAGGCTCAGGTCTGCCCACCTTTG
>NW_008244698.1:0-557 GCF_000691975.1 Corvus brachyrhynchos
GGTCTGGAGAAGTTTGTGTTCTATTTCCAGGCACCAATCTCATGACTTTCTAGTGTTCTTTTCTGAGCTACAAAGAGCATGGGAGCACTGGGGGTTATCTGAGCACCTATGAAACAAACCTGATCTCACAGGATTGATTCCCTTCAGACAATGCCTTGCATCACTTCTCCAGAACAGCCTAAGCACCTGTAGCTCAGCTGCTTCTTTTGATGTTTAGTTTAAGCCATTGGAAGCTACTTTCTGTGATCCTATTGTCAGGATAAATATTCCATTGATACAGCAGTTGAATTCTTTTGATCTCCGCTCTTCTGTTTTCCTCACAAGCACTTCAAAACAAGACTTGCAGAATGCTGTACATGGCTTATTTTCACAATTCAGGCAACAAGTCCTTCCTTCAGCTTGTATTTTCCAATATAATTTAACTCTTACGCTTCTTCCTTACAGGTTTAACTAATGCCTGGCTTCTCTCCCATTCCTTGGCTAATGCTTTCCCTCTTACATTCCTTTTCTGCCCTCCAAACATTTAGCAGGCCACCTCTGCCAATTCTTACGGTTAG
>NW_008244699.1:0-559 GCF_000691975.1 Corvus brachyrhynchos
GGCAGCCCCTCAGTGCTCTCAAGCTGCTGTGGGTTAGGGCAGTGATCACTGCTGCCATGATGCCCAACAAACACCCATCACCAGCCCCCTGACGTGCCGCAGTGGTGTGGTGCAAAGCCCTCTTCCAGGGAAAAGGGTGCAGGTGATGTGCCTCCCAAAGCCCTGGGAGTGCTCTGTGCCTGCTACCTAAGGAGCACCGTTCCTGCAGTCCCTGCTGCCTCCGGGCTCCTCCTCGCTAGTCCCGACCTTTTTTCAGTGAATTCACATAGTCACGAATCGTCTTCTCAACGTTGGGCACGGCGTAGTTCTGGGCGGCGTAAATCCCCGTGCAGGTGCCGGCCACGAAGCCCAGGACAGCGGAGAAGCGGAGCTTGGCTACCAGGTATCCCGCCAGAAAGCCTTTGAGTAAGGGCGATGCCAGCAGGGACCCGTCCTGAGGGGAGAGCACAGTGAGGCACGGCCGGGCGGGACCGGGGAGGGGGCGACACAGGACGTGCCCCAGGGGTGAGTTGTGGGCTGTTTTTTCCCTAGGGTTTGTTTTTTCCCCCACCAGTCCCTC
>NW_008244700.1:0-548 GCF_000691975.1 Corvus brachyrhynchos
TTTTCTTTTTCTTTTTCTTTTTCTTTTTCTTTAAAACTATGTGTGTCCATATATATCCTAGGCTGCCACTGTCATCTTCTGTAATGCTGTACATCTTCTATAATGCTGTACACTAACATATATGTTAGTGTCTGCTGTAGTAAAGATTGGATTTCCATTATTCTTCTAATTTCCTTGTCCCAGTTACTTATAATTTTCTTATAGACACTTTTAGGGCTGAAATTATCAGGATTCAGTCTGGGTGTAAAGAATATTTCTTTCTTCTTTGGGGCTCTTTCTGAGTCACTTAATCATGAGATATCTTTCTAACCTGTCCTAATGAAAAATACTCCATTGCAAATAAAGTTAGTTAAGTACATTTCTCGCAGTGGCTGTCCATAACAGAAAAGAATGTTATTTTAAAAGCAAAGACACATTAATAGGCCAAGTATGCAATCCTTGTCCTATCACAGCAAATTATACCATTAGTCCACTTTATCTAATCTCTTTGCTACAGACTGCCTAACAACAATGGCTTCTCAGAGCAAAGCAGACCAAAAAAAAAAAAA
>NW_008244701.1:0-558 GCF_000691975.1 Corvus brachyrhynchos
GTCTACAAGTTCCCAATTTTCAGAAAATCAAAGTTCAGTTCAGTGGTCTTTTACTTCCTCAGCTTATTGGTTTGTATTGTACCCTTTTTAACATTATAATTGCCATTTAACCATTTCCAGTTTTCCTGGATTTTTTTTTCAGACATCTACTACTAATAATTTTCAAAAATTACTATTAGTGACTCTGAAATTGGGCCTGCTGAGATATTTTTCAGATCAGCTCATGTAAGTACGCGCCAATCTGCTGCATTTGTACTGATCTTACTTCTTTGTCACCAGTTGTCTGGCTCACCATTGATCTTCAATGACAACTGAAGGGAAAAGGAAATAGGAACAGGTCTCCAGTTTCATTTGCGGGCTGTCTTTCATTTTTGTTGAACAGCAAATTGATCCAATTTGGTCTTCCTCTTACTAGCACTGTACTTGAAGAATAATTTCTCCTTGACTTTGATATCTCTTGCTTTTTGTCTCTTCTATTTTAACCTTTCTGATTTTGGCCTAACACCCTCATGCTGTTCTTCTATACCCATTCATAGTAATCTGACCTACTTTCTATTT
>NW_008244702.1:0-558 GCF_000691975.1 Corvus brachyrhynchos
TACAAACGACTGAGGTTGGAAGGGACCTGTGCTGGTGATTGGGTCTCCCCTGCTCTAGCAGGACTGTCTGGAGCTGTTTGCCAAGGAACATGTCCAGGTGGCTTTTGAATATCTCCAGGGACAGTGGCTCAACCCCTGGAGATTTTCAAGGGTGTCTGAGCACAATCAGATATGGACACAAATTAATCTGTAGGAGAATAGAGATAGCACTGTTAAAATGTATTGTACCAAAGCCTTCTGCTTCTAGTCATCCTCCCTTATTCCATCCACTGCTGTAGCATCCCTTAGAGAATAATAGGTTTTCTTCAGATTTCAGGATAATTCCAAATGCAAAGGTGCTTTTAAGAGAGGGAGGACAATTACTGTGGAGCACAGGTTCTCTACAAAACTCTCCTCAGCTGATCTCAGTTGGGAGAGCTGCAGATTCTGTCCCCTTCTGTGGAATTAACCCCACTAAGTCAATCTCACTATTGGCCCGCAGCAAAGCTCCCAGTTGTGGGGTTCCTTCTGGGAACAATTCTATTCTCCTGTTCTCCTGAGCTGCATGTTCTGCATTGC
>NW_008244703.1:0-558 GCF_000691975.1 Corvus brachyrhynchos
GACTTTCTTCTTGCAGGATTAGATCAACGATCCTCCTGGACTTGCTCCTCCCATCCAGTTTTATTCTCTCATTGCTTTATAACATTTATCACGTTGTGTAATTGGCTTTTTGTGATACAGACACCAAAAATTCTCTCCTTTCCCCTTTATTTAGAAACACAAATTCCCAAGTCTTTAGGAATAAGGAATGTGGAGTCCAAGGATGCAGAATATTTGAGATGCAGCTTTGATGAGCTACAAATGGACAGCTGAGAAATTCAGGTGTCAGGAACAGCTGGTCCTGAGCCAGATTTATTGTCCGGGATCTGAGGGTGAAAGAGACGGGAACACTGCAGGGAAAGCTGGGCTGAGGAAGCCACTGAGCCAACAACTCAATCCTCTTCCAAGGTGGAAAACAGCTCCGGGTTTGGAGGTGGGGCAGGAATTGGTCACCGAGAGAGGGATCCCTTTTATCGGAGTGAAATCAAACCGCAGCACCGATATCTGCTAAAACCGGGAGAACTGGGATAGAAACCGCTCTGCCTCCGGGTTTTCCACACCGAGGGATGATGAGAAATA
>NW_008244704.1:0-560 GCF_000691975.1 Corvus brachyrhynchos
GCAGGAATTCCAACATTGTTTCCCCAATGTTAAAGTTGTGAGCTTTAACACGGATCCAAAGTGACACAAGCATTTTTCTTTCTTTCTTTCCTTCCTTTCCTCCTGTGTCTATAGAAAAAATAACTTTATGTCATGTTAGTTCTTTGATTTTAAACCTGAAGTAATCTGCAACCTGAAAAATAACAACCGTGTTTGGAGTCTTCCATCCGAGAGGGAGCAGGAGGGACGAGGCTGGAAGTGCTGGAGCAGGTTGCAGCTGGCTTTGGTTTTGTAGTGGAGGTTTCCCTCCAGTGGCTTCTCCAAAAAGTGCAGCGTTGAAGAAGCAGCTGGGGTTTTATACTGAAATAAGACTGACTGAAATAAGGTGCTCTCACATCTCCCAAAGCTAACCCCATGCCCTGTTACCCTAGAAAAAAAGCCAATGAATTAGGAAAACTGATGTCAACTTTCACAGCTCGTAAGGGAGTTCACAACATCCAACTAACAGGAAATTTAGGCCTGTCCTTCTCTTGAACAAAAAAGCTATTACCCACCTTAATTTATCCTAATGTTGTACTTAT
>NW_008244705.1:0-561 GCF_000691975.1 Corvus brachyrhynchos
TTTTATTATATAACTGTATATTTGTATAAATTTTATCTTACAGTATTCATAAATCTATCATGTTTTAACACAAGATAAAGGGCTTAATACTATAGCTTGAGTCATTAAGAGCAATCTTGTTATTCCCAGTTTTATTAATATTTCTAATTTTATTTAAAAACTAAAAAAAGTTTTAACTTACAATAATTCTCTTTTAAGAAGACATTCAGAGCAAAGAGAATCTAAGAATCATGAATGTTTCCTTCTCCTTTCTGATAACTCAAGCTGGGAAATGTTATTTTTCTCCTTTAGAATCAGCTGACAACTGTGTTTGCTTTTTCTGTTCAGATGTATCAATTCTACCCCCTCTCCATCAATCACATCTAATTGGATAGACACTTCTAGTTTTTGACTTCTTGACAAAGTGTAGGCTGAATTTATGCTACAGATCACTTTTCCTCATTCTTAATTTGAAAGGTCATGCAACTTTCCTACTTGTGTGACATTGTATTCCCAGAATCACAGGATATGATGAGTTGACTGGGACCGATAAGGATCACTGAGTCCAACTCCTGGCCCTGC
>NW_008244706.1:0-560 GCF_000691975.1 Corvus brachyrhynchos
CTGTTCAGCTTTCACAAAAACACTGTGAAACTGTGAAAGCCAAATTATTTTTCACTATTGTGATTAGCACCAGCAACAGGCTACTAAAATTGCTAATCAAGCTCTTATTTAGAGTATTCAAAGATTTTTAAAACAAATGTAAGAGAAAAAAACACGTTTTAGACACCTAAAATTCCCTGGCCAGTTTCACGTATTGCTGTTGGCATGTACCCCCCTATGAAATTTATTCAGTCATTTCCTTCAACAATCACAAACAAAAAAATGGAGCTATTCCTTTCTAGTCTTCTTACAAGAATTTTAAGTTCTTCAATAAACTTTTTACATTTGTCTTAAAGTGCAAGACTATTGTAAATGGTTTAAGAACCTTGTTTTTTGTGCACCAGCAGTTTAAAAGGGTAGCTTTTTGTTCAGACTTCAATACAAAATGCATGTACTGATTTATTAAACATTCTCTGATTCAAGACAGCACACAACAATATTTAAGCTCCAGTTCTGCAAGAAACATGAGCAAGAAGTCTACCCAGGAGACTCTGTCCCTCAAACACAGAAGCAAGAAGAGA
>NW_008244707.1:0-559 GCF_000691975.1 Corvus brachyrhynchos
TTGTTTTGAAAAGTATTATTTGCTAATCATGGTTACATAAATAATGCCATTGTAATAGTGCACCTTGGTATTAAAAATTGAAGACAAGGAATGTCAATTCAAAGAGCATGTGTATTATTGCTCTCATGTCATGTAATTCCATCTACTGAAAACAATGATATGCTTCTCTAAAGTGTAATCAAGAATGGTGCAATTCCATCAGGCAATACTCTCCTCAAGTTGATTCCATCTATAATGTCCTACTACTTATGAAAAAAAGAGAATCTTTCCAAAGTGTACTAATTGCTGTACACTTTGAGCTCTTTTGGAAGTTATATGAGAACGTAAGGGTAAAATGACTTAGTCTTCATTTGTCATGATAATGAAGTGGTAGAACATTGCTTTAAATTTGCTTCATTTTAGGTGCACGTTGTATAATGATAATATATCCTGATGGCCACTATTCTTCATGCAATCAAGTTGCTATTGCAGTGATTATTTTATTGGAAAATATGAAGATATATCTTCATAATGATATTATGAGATGAAATCAAATGGCATTAGTTTTAGGTGAAGCATG
>NW_008244708.1:0-558 GCF_000691975.1 Corvus brachyrhynchos
AAGTACAGCCCTGCTTGATGTGGTTTGAGAGCTGGGTTTGTACCCAGGGCCCTTCTGAGCACGTCCCCTGCTTGAGCATCCCCAGGCATGTGGTACCACAGGGTCCTTCCAGCTCAGTCACTGGGGAGTTGTGCAAGTTTCCAGCTTCCCCACTGGTGATGGTTTGTGCTCCAGGCTGAGGCAGCCTTTAGGTCAGGGGAAAGGAAGCGTGAGGAAGCACTAATGCCAGGAGAAGTCATGTCACGTGAAGCCCAGGGATGTGTCCCAGATGGTGGGGAGATGTTTTCTGCAAACCTTTCTTTAACTCTGTAAAGCATTCAGGAGAGCCCCCCACCACAGCCTGAGACAAGCCTCAGGCCAGGTAGATGAGGCCTGTGCAGCCCTTCCCTTCCAGCTTCTGCTTGTATGGGTTGACTTTTCCCAGGCAATCCTTGACTTGGAGCTCATCCACTGCAGTTACAAACAGCACTTCACTGTGCCAAGCCAACATCTCCTCCCTGCACGGGACCCCTCCTGTACTTCTGCGCTCACTGACATGACAGTGCATGGGGTATCTTC
>NW_008244709.1:0-560 GCF_000691975.1 Corvus brachyrhynchos
AGAGAAATATTGTCGGCACTCTGGGTTCCTACACCTGTCCCTGTCCACATCC
Source organism: Corvus brachyrhynchos (assembly GCF_000691975.1). Lineage (NCBI taxonomy): Eukaryota > Metazoa > Chordata > Aves > Passeriformes > Corvidae > Corvus > Corvus brachyrhynchos. The sequence goes on from NW_008244709.1 coordinate 53, forward strand.
CAGCCGAGCTCACGGGGAGGGGTCGGGGGAAGTGAATGTTTCTGGGGACCCCAATCTCTGGATGCCAGCAGGCTTCACTCTGCCCAGACACCCATGTCCCAGTGTATTTCCAGCGAGATTTCCATATGTCTGCAAAAGGGGTTGCTCAATGTCCCTGGAGTGTTCACGTCCCGAGCGCATGGCAGCCAGGATGAGGGGAGGTGACGGTCCCTGCAGCCTGCCCACACCGTGGGGCAGGAGCTGGACCCACTCCCACAGGGCCCAGAACTGAATGTGTTGGAGGATTGAGATAGTATACGATGGGAGAGACCCTGGGCACCTCTCCTCCTGGCTACAGCCCCGTAGTTCCTGGCATGGGGAGGCAGCGGGACCCCCGGCCAGCTCGGGCGAAGGCCACGGGGAGGCTGGGCCAGGACAGATTGCAGAGCCAGGGACACAGCATGGCCGGGCCCCAGCTGGGCTGGAGCCAAGCCCGACCCCAAGGCCATCCAGGCCAACCAGGGCTGGC
>NW_008244710.1:0-560 GCF_000691975.1 Corvus brachyrhynchos
ATCTCATATTTTCTACAACAAGAAACAATGTCTTCTCTTTGACAGTAATCTCTCCTGACACCAGTGTATCAATCTTCAGTTGGCAAGTGAATACCTATGGTCAGGGAAAACCATCTACTTACTTGGGTGTGTTTGACATCAATCGCTGGTATCATGCTCAAATGCCAGACTCACTGAGGTAGGTTTTAGTTAAGTTGCTTTCAATATCCCTACAAAGGATTAATTTGAAAGTCTCTGTTGAGCTTATGCACTTGTTTTCTTTAAGGCCAGAAGAATTCCGTCATGATTGCCCCTATTTTGCACTGTGGTCACTGGATCCTGTAATAAGCATGACTTCTCCAAACCTCATTTTGGATATTCTGGTACACGAGCGTAGTCTAAGTCGGGGGGTTCCTCCTTCTTATCCACCACCTGAACAGTTTTTCAATCCAAGCACCTATAATTTTGGTAGGTATTTCAGTGCTTTTCATTTGAATAGTGACAAGCTTCAGTTGAGGTCAAATGCCACTTAGGGGTTCTCCTTCTTGTTCATTGTTTGTCACACAAAAACCAAACCAAAC
>NW_008244711.1:0-561 GCF_000691975.1 Corvus brachyrhynchos
TCCTGGTAAAAGCAGTGACACAGGAAACACTGCTCAGAGATGCGCAGAGCAGAGGCCCAACACATTGACTGGATTCTTTCTGAAGCTAGCCTGGCTGCTAAAATGTCAGTAGCTGGTTAATAAAAGCAGGGCAAGCTTTTGCACTCTTCCTGCTCACAGGACATGAGAGTGCAGAAAAATCCAAGCAGTTCTTGCCTACCCGTTCCCTTGAGCCACAAGAAGCCGAAAGCTCCTCCAATCCCAGATCACAAAGCCAGAAGCAGCAGAGGCTTTTCTGGGCACCGGTACCTGCGTCCCCTGACAAAGGCCTTTGTCCCTCACCTGTGAACATTTTCACAAAGTCGGCACTCGACATGCTCATAACCACGTCAGCTGTCACAGGAGGCTTTCCGAAGCCAGCGCTCCCACCCTTGGTCTTCAGGTCAATATACCAAGTGCCTCCACCATCACCTGGACGAGAGCGAAGTGAGCTGAGAAGGCAGCAAAGAGCGCGGTGCCCTCCCTCTCTGTTGCCCCCGCCGGACGGCCGCAGCCGTGCGCCTTCGGAGCGCTTCCATGGCA
>NW_008244712.1:0-561 GCF_000691975.1 Corvus brachyrhynchos
TGAGGGACGCGGTTGTGTTTTAATTATCGTCTTTAATTAAACTGCTTTTATCATTAAATAACGATGCGTATTTCCCGGGTTTGGGTGCTTAATATCGTATATTGGTTTTGGGTCAAGCTTTTACGTTGTTTTCCGTTGGTTGGTTGCTACAAATGCTTTATAAACATTGACCGTTGAGCATATTAGCGTTCAGTATTCGTTTTTAAATATATAGGCGGGCATTTCTAATATATTATTGTTTATTAAGCGTTAAATACAGCAGAGGTGCGGTAACTAATTGGCTAATTAGTGCGAGAATATTGTTAGTTTATTACGTTATTGAAGCTATTGCGGCTTTATTTATAGTGGTTTTTTTGTTTATTTTTATTAAGTATTTTTATTTTTTATTTTTTGTTTACTTTCATTGTTTATTTTCATTACTTCCTTTTTTTTTTACAGTTCATTTAAAATACCTCTAATCTCCAGAACAGACCCTGTTTCCCGCAGCTCATGAGCTACAACGCTCTCTTGTTAATAATTAAAGGTATTAAGACAATTAAGATAATCAAGATGATCAAAATA
>NW_008244713.1:0-561 GCF_000691975.1 Corvus brachyrhynchos
ACTCTCTTTGTTCCTAGAACGACAGGCCTTCTGACCTCTGCAGGTGAGGCGGGGATAGAATTAATTTGCTTCGTAGTAGTTATGTTTTGGTTTTGTGTTATAAGCAGTGTTGATAGCACAGTGCTTACACAGTGCTTTTCTAATTATCCCACTGCCCTACCAAGTGAGTATGCTGGATGTGCAGCCAGAAGACTGGGAGTTGACCCAGTCAGGATAGGTGAGCCCAACTAACCAAACGGATGTTCCAAACCGTATGGCATCATGCTCAGCACAAAAACTAGATGGGAGCTTGGCAGGAGGGCCACTGCTTGGGGACTGGCTGAGCATCAGTTGCTTGATGGTGAGCAATTGTTTTCATTTACTTTCCTTGTCTTTCTTGGGGTTTATTTCTCTCCTTCTGCTATTTTCTTTTTCTTTACAATTTATTAATTTTTCCCCCCAGTTATTAAACTCTTTTTATCTCAGTCCATGAGCTTTCTCACTTCTGCAATTCTGATTCTCTCCTCAATCCCACAGGAGAGGGGAGCAAGTGAGTGAACAGCTGTGTGGTGCTTAGTTGCT
>NW_008244714.1:0-561 GCF_000691975.1 Corvus brachyrhynchos
ACGAGTACCTGGGGGGGCCACAAAATGGGAGGGGTCACCCCCATCATGGGAATCCCAAAATTGGGGGGGGTGACCCCATCGTGGGAAGCCCCAAAATTGGGGATTCATCAATTGAGGGGAGGGTTTAAATTTGAGGTCATCAATTGGGTTCCCATAATGGGAGCCCCAAAATTGGGATGGGAAGGGGGGGGCATAAATTTGGGATCTTGAGGGGAGTCAGACATCTGTCCCCCATTTTTCTCCTTTCTTTCTTCTTTTTTCCCTCCGTTTTCCCCATTTTTTGTCCATTTTTCCGTGTTTTTTCCCTGGTTTTTGTCCCTTTTTTGCCTGTTTTTTCCCTGTTTTTTCCCTGGTTTTTGCCTGTTTTTCCCTGGTTTTTCCCTGTTTTTTCCCTGTGTTTTCTCTGGTTTTTGCCTGTTTCTTGCTGTTTTTTCTCCAGTTTTTGTCTGGTTTTTGCCCATTTTTCCCTGTTTTATGTCTCTTTTTTGCCCATTTTTCCTTGTGTTTTCCCTGTGTTTTCCGTGTTTTTTGTGCATTTCTTGCCTGTTTTCCCCCGTTTTT
>NW_008244715.1:0-563 GCF_000691975.1 Corvus brachyrhynchos
TCACTTCCCTGAGCCTCCCTGAAGGCTTTCTGGGAATAAAGCAGCACCCAGAGTAGAAAAGAAGTAATTAAAGAACTCACACATCCATTTGCACATACACAAGTTCACGGTACCACAAAAAACCTCTGGAGCTTGCATACACCCAAAGAGTGACTCATACCTCTGCTCTGCATTTAGGAAGAGATGTGTGCACACACATTGCCAAAGGAGATCCAGGCACAGATACTTCTTCCGGCATGTACCCACAGATATGCAAACACACACGCTCACTCCTGTTTCTTCTCCTGCACCCAAGTCTTCCCACACACATCTACATGAACATTCCTGTACAGAGATGTGCACACATAAAGCACATCCCAACACATATCTATTCCCACACACTTACATATATGCCCTCCCTTCTTCACTCCTCAGCTCACCCTGATGGTCACCGGGTTTTACTTCCCCACGTACGGGCACTGGGCAGCTGTTTTTGACCCTGTCCTGTTAAAACCACCTTCAGGAAAGTGTTCGGGCCTTGTTTGACATCTTACCCTCTGTTCAGCCTGTGAGTACACAAACTG
>NW_008244716.1:0-563 GCF_000691975.1 Corvus brachyrhynchos
CTTTAAAAAAAAAAAAAAAAGTGTTTGGGGGGGAATGTAATGAAGCTCATCTAAGCTAAATGTGTAATCTATTTATAAAAACACAGTATATATTCTATTTTTATTAGAGGTTTTTAAAGTGCAAACAGATTTCTGTTGCAGATGCAATCGTTCCCTTGTAAAGTCTCTTCTGCTCTGACGGGACCCCCAAATTCTCTGACGGTTCCAAGAGTCAGCGTGGAAATAATCGGGACAGGTTTGGCTGTGGAGCACTCACAGGTCGCTTCCTCCAGGGGAGGCCAACAGGCTCAGCAGCTTTTCTGCCTCTGCAGAATTGCTGCTGCCTCCCTGTGATTTTATTCCCTGATCCTGGAAAGGGTCGGGACCTCCTGAGTCCCGGGAGCGCAGCAGGACAGGGGTTAAAATCTGCCTCAGCCTGGAAGATAAATTATGGTTGTCTGTACCTGTAGAAATTGGGATTAACTCAACCAAACACAACAACAGATGGGAATCAGGCCTGAGTCTGCATCTAAAGCTGCTTCTAAAGCGAGATTATATTAATTTTCCTTTTCCATAATCGTTCC
>NW_008244717.1:0-563 GCF_000691975.1 Corvus brachyrhynchos
ACCTCACAAACAGGGACATGGACAAGGCAGAGACATTTAATGCTTTCTTGGCCTCTGTCCTCAAAGCCAGTGATGGATTAAGGGGGTCCCAGTGCCCTGGGCTGGAGGACCATGGCTGTGAGAATGATCAACTCCTGGCTGACCCTGACCTTGTATGGGATCTGCTGCTCCCACTGGATCCCTGTAAATCTATAGGGCCCAATGGAATTCATCTGAGAATATTCAGAGAGCCAGCTGATGTCATCATGAGATCTCTCTCAAAGATTTTCAAATGGACTTGGGAAGCTGGAAAGGTCCCAATTGACTGCAAGCTGGCTGACATCCCAGTTTTCCAGAAGAGCAAGAAGGATGAGCCTGGAAACTACAGGCCTGGCAGTCTCACTTCAGTGACTGGCAAAATTATGGAGAAGATTATTCTGGGAAGTCTTGAAAAACACCTGAAGGACAACGCAGTCATCAGTCACAGCCAACACAGGTTCTTGACAGAAAAGTCCTGCCTGTCAAAATTAACTTACTTTTTTGACAGGCTAACCCATCTACTTGGATCAGGGGAAGCCAGTTGA
>NW_008244718.1:0-561 GCF_000691975.1 Corvus brachyrhynchos
TGATTTGGTGGCCGAGTGGGCAGCTCAGGCAGCTCAGGGAACACAGGGAGCTGTTGGGGTCTCCGTGCCACTGACCGCTCTCCCTGTGCCCCCCAGCATTCCCCAGGAAAAGCCCCAACCGTGTCTCATCATTGGGAAAAAGGAATATGAGAAGATCAAGGAATCAGCTCGATCCCCAACAGAGGAGGAGCGTTGGGACAGGCTGAAGACCCTGAAAGCCAGACAGGACGCTGCTTTTGTAGGCATCTCCCCTCCTGCTCCCCCTTTTCCTGCTCCCCAGCTGACCTCGAGGGGTGGTGGCTTCACCAAGGAGATCCCCGCTCTGTCCCTCATGTTTTGGGGCACAGGGGAAGCTGCAGGGCCCGGGGCTCCACTGAGAGCTGGGCAGCATCCCGGGAATTGTCCCCAGTGCTCCCAGCCTTTCAAGGGCACAGGGTGTCTGCCCAGAGGTGTGGGAAGGGGTGCCCATGGCCGTGCCAGGGTCCCAGGAGCTCGTCGTGTCCCCGCTCCGTGCCGGGAATGTGGCACCTGAAGTGTGGCCCCAGGAGCCCTCGGGAAGGT
>NW_008244719.1:0-561 GCF_000691975.1 Corvus brachyrhynchos
GAAAGCAGGGATTAAAGTGTGAACAAATTTGGGGGCATAAAGGGTCAACATAATTAACTGAAATGAGAAACATGATCAGAAAGTAAAACCTGTATTTGAAATCTTAAAATGATATCCAGGGCAGCATTTCATTTCAAGTCCTATACAGTCAGAATACTCCACACCTTTGCCAAGAATACTTACCTTCAGTTTGTAAAATGCTGTCATATCTCAAGATCAACCTAGGGAAATAGATCATACAACAACACCAGCAATTTTTGTGGTGCATTTTCCAGTGCTACTGTTGCTTATTTTCAAGTGGCTGGCTGTTCGGACTTGTGGCACTGTAGAGCTGACGTTTTGTAAAACTGCTTCATGATCCTGTTAAATACAAACAAGTGGAATCCTGGAAAATTAACTGGTCAATTTAGAATGGGTGGTTGAGATGACAAAACCACAGCAAAGATTAAAATGAAAACCAACTAAAACAATTTTCAGTAATTCAACAACAGTGAGACAAAGAGGAAACTTCTGTTAATGTGAACCAAATTATAGAAATAGCTTTATTCTTAGCCAGCAAAT
>NW_008244720.1:0-565 GCF_000691975.1 Corvus brachyrhynchos
GGTCTCAGCACTGGCATAATTAAGTCAGATGAACAGGTTTTTTCATGGGTCCTGTTGAAATGTGTAAATGAACTTGTCTGCTCTTAGAGTCCTGCTTCGGTCAAATATATGGCTCTTATTAAAGACAAATTCCAATACATATACATTTATTACCCATGTGTCCACAGGAAGAGATTGAAAGATGAAACCATATACCATCTCCATAAAATCCTGATGGAGTAATGCTGAGCAGTTAAAAGTGAACGCTTTTATTAAACCCTCGAAATGTGAAATATTTGTCAAGATCGCCTAAGTAAGACCTTATTAAAGGCATTGATAGAATGATCATGTCATTACAACAGGCTGAGAGGACTCCAGAATTTATCCAGTTTCCTCTGTGTCCCGACAAATGGGTGGAATTGCTCACACAAGGTGTGTGCAAGGAGAAAGAGTTGTTATTGAGAGATACCACTGAAACGTATTTAGTAAGACATTCCCGAGAACTGAATCTCTGTGCTCACTGTCCCTTTCTAAAAAAAAAAAAAAAGATTTTAAAAAAATCCTCTCCAGTAGGTCTAAGCAAGAC
>NW_008244721.1:0-562 GCF_000691975.1 Corvus brachyrhynchos
AGGCAGTGCCCTGATGTGAACACCATGCCCTAGCACAATGCACAGTTTTTAATTTGGAAACCAGTCCCCAGGCAAGTGGAAATTGTATATACAACTGGCACATGGGAAACATTTAGAGGGACAAGAGCTAAGTCCATCAGTTGGCACCAAGAGTGGCACAAGTTTCCTGAGGCACTAGAATTCTTTTTGAAAAGGAAGCGTGGAAGGAGACAGCAAATGAGGAAAAGTTTTGGCCTGGTACACACGAGACGTGGAAAGTAATCTGTGATGCAAATACGGTGTTGGCTTTGAGAACTAGCGCAAGGCAGCTCAATACTCCTGCTAGTGCAGCTGCTTGAGATGCAGGAATAGCTTCTGGTCTGCCAAATTATCTGTCTTAATGCTGTGGATAAATGAAGTTGTCATCCCATATTCCCCTTTCGGTTTCAGCGTAACTAGCCTTTCTCTTGGTTATGTAAGGATATCTCTGCATGTGATGACAAGACAGGTTTAGCACTGTTAGAAATCAAGCAGGCAGATCATTTTCAAAGGAAACATAAGCTGTACACATGTATACTTACAG
>NW_008244722.1:0-563 GCF_000691975.1 Corvus brachyrhynchos
CCGTCCCCAAGCCACGGAGCGTCCTGCCCGCAGTTGTCACTTGGGATCAACCCTGAGAGCATTAAACCACAGCCCTGCGCCCCAGAAACGGCTTCAGAGCAGCTTTCAAAGGAGGTGAAACTCACTGAGTGGTGACCAAACGTAAACCAGATTAATTCCAGGGAAACCCTCCCAGCCCCAGGCCCTGGGACAATAAATTTGTGATCAGTGGTGCAGGAAGGTTAATGAAAGGAAGGGCTGCTGCAAGAACAGGACCTGGCCGACGTGGGCTGTCACATCAGGGCTGGATTAGATATGGAAAAGCAGCACAAACCAGGGAAGTGTCACTGCTCAGCTTCATCAAACTCCAGGCGCCGATTTTTCTAATGCAGGAAAAGCTGAGTGTCAGCTCCAGGCACATTCCAGGGTGGGCTCTGCCACCTCCGGAATCCCAAAGCTGGGCCAGGACTCTGCAAGGATTCCAGAGGGACCCCGAGCTGGGAATGGCAGCTGAGCCCTACAGACCCTGGGGGCTCCGGGCCTGAGACCAGCCCCTGCCAAGCTCCTGCCGAGATCCCTCCAAG
>NW_008244723.1:0-563 GCF_000691975.1 Corvus brachyrhynchos
CAATTCCCCACACCCAGAGCGTGGCCTCACACTGCTGTGAGTGAGGGCTCAGTGCCTGGCAGGGCAGGGGCAGACACCAGCCTTGGGCAGGTCTCATGTCATTGGGGCTGGGAATGCTGATGGGACATTGAACACATCCTGGTCTGCAACACGCTTAGGATATCACTGTTGGACAAAGACTTGTGGGCTGAGACACTTCCATCAGATAAACAAATTGGAACCATACAAGTGATGAAAAGGCCACAGTGGCTCACAACCAGCTGCCCAATGTATTGCCAGCCCGAGAGCAGCAGCATCAGCAGCAAGCTGCAGTTGTGCAGCTGAGCAGACACGGTGTCACGTGTGGGGTCTCTCTGGGATCTGGGGGATCAGCTGTCCCACCTATTTCCCCTGCCAGCAGCTGCTGCCCCCAGGCTGCTTCCCTGGTGCTGGGCCTCAGGAGCAGGACAGGCCTCGGCACTGTGCATTCGCTGCTCAGCCATGGCTCACACAGCGCTGTGTCACCCACACTGACTTGGTCACAAATGCAAAACTTGGACGCATGAGAAGTTAATCCTATCCCC
>NW_008244724.1:0-566 GCF_000691975.1 Corvus brachyrhynchos
GTGGGTGGCTGCGGGGAGCTGCTGGCCAGGTGGCACTCAAGACTAGTTTATCGGCCGATGTTTTCATCTATTTCAATCTATTATTGATGATACACTTTGCTGGGCTTGGCAGAGCTCTGTCCGTGCTCCAATCGTATCCAGCCAATAAATCTCAGCCGGGGCTTTGCCGTTGCTGCTGAATTAATTATCCCCAGATTGTTTTTTCATAAATATTTGACAAGTGCTAACAATGCAAGGCGTGAGGCCCCCTGGTAATTCTGTGGCTCCAAATTCCCCTTCAAAGGAAGCCGTCACCTCCAGCACTGCGGGACCAGGGTGGCTTCGGGAGACACGGAAAGGCTGGGGCAGGACCTCGGATGAGGAGTGGCTGCTCCCCCCTGGGTTTGGGGGATTTCACACAGGGAGGTGTAAATGGGGCACAGCACCCAGACCCACTTAATTCATGCATCAAAGGAGCAACAGGGACAACAAACCAGCCCCAAGTGGATGGATGACGACTGGATAGGACAAGGACGAGGTGTGGTGCTCCTGGGATGCACAGCTGGGATGCTCGACCCCCTCTGCGA
>NW_008244725.1:0-565 GCF_000691975.1 Corvus brachyrhynchos
AAGTGCTGGTCTTGAAGGGGGGGGTATAAATATTTGAAGATAAGGGGCTTTTAGGGACAGTGCTCTGGCTAGCAGCTCTCTCTCATTAGCAATGTAATTGCTGTGCTGAGCTTGATGTGTGCAAAGTACCCCATAGAGATGTGTCACTTACCCTGGTAAAAGCAGATTTTTAGAGGCAGGCTGCCCATTAGGCTGAGCCTGCCTGGCAATTAACATGCGTTTTCCAAATCTGTTTGGTTGGTCTGTTTGGCAGCTTCGTGGCTGCAGTGAACTGGCCAGTTGGAGGGATTATAACCCTTGGCCAGTCAGCCAAGTTCCTAATGAGAATGTTTGCTGATTGATTGGCCACTGCCAGCATGTACATTCCTAGTTTACCAGCTCAGACAAGGGATCCTGGAGTTGCTGGTTAGAGGAGCTGAGGTACAACTCAGTTTTGAAACTTTTGAAGTCTTGAATTGTCTTCCAACCACTCAGCTGGATTTGATGCCCGTACCTTCCCAACTGGGGGTTTGCTGAGGGTTGTAGGGTGTGTTTGTAATACAGTAAAAAGCAAGGTGTGAGAGCA
>NW_008244726.1:0-566 GCF_000691975.1 Corvus brachyrhynchos
AAAAAAAAAGTATGAAAGCGTTAAGTTTTCCCAATTTATTTTTTCAGCTGCCATAAATTACAGGCAGCAAGGAACTTGCTGGGAGTGATGGTCATGCAGACTTGCAAAGGTATTTCCAGAAACTAGATTTGTATGAACTGTGGGGATTCAGTGAATCTACTTCTTCTCAAGCATTAAGTCCATAAAATACATTTACTCCTCGGGGGGGAAAAAAAAGGAGCAAATATGCTACAAGCTTAACATTACTTTTCCTTCTTACTCCTTTTCTTAAGAACAACCTAGATTGATTAAAACTAAAGGTTAAGATCAAATTTCCCCATATGTCTCTAAGATGCCAAAAGCAAATATCAAGGATAAATTTGATTTCTGGTAACTCTGCATCCTGTGAGTTCTTAGGCTTTGCCAAGCTTCCTGCACCTGGTCCCAGCAATGTAAAAAGAGACTTGCATGACCCAGGGAGATCCCAGCAGCCCACCTGCTGCACCTTTGGCATAGCAGCACTCCTGAATTTTGAAGCACCACCTTCAAAATCCACCTTCTTGATGCCACGGATCAGCTGTGATGCT
>NW_008244727.1:0-568 GCF_000691975.1 Corvus brachyrhynchos
AGCATCCCCTTTGCTAAACAGAATGAGTCATTTGGGGGGTTTAGAGGGAATTTAAAGTGTAAAAATCAGATCTCTTCAGTGCATAAATTGTGCTGATGAGGGAAAATGGTGCTGGTGAGACCAGTGCTGATGATGAAACCCGCGGGTGGAATTAAAATTCTGCATTTCTTCATGATAAAAATCAACTCGCTGACCCCAGGGCTGATAAAAACCCACAGGACAGGAAATTGTGGAGATTTATTTCAAATTTAATCCAGTGACAGAATCCACCCCGGTTTGGGGTGGCTCCAGAGCAGGAGGGGTTGGAGGAGGAGGGAATGATGGGGAAAATCCCATGGGATTCCGTGTTTATCCCAGGGCAGGGGTGATGTTCCCGGTGTGGATTCCCGGCGCTCTGAAGTGCGGGGACACTTCCATGACAAAGGGACAGCGGGGCTGGAATGGCCCCGGGCTGGCATTGCCCTGCCCTAACTTTGGCTGCCTAAGTCGCGATAGGCGCGACAGGGAGGGGAGAAAACACAAGAAAAACAAACAAACGAAAAAAAACCAACAAAAGGAAAAAAAAAAC
>NW_008244728.1:0-566 GCF_000691975.1 Corvus brachyrhynchos
GGGAAAGGAATGCATTTCCTTTGAGAATATTAGGTAGTGACAAGGACAGATAATTTGCCTTTTGTATTTGCTTCATACAGAAGCTGATAATCACAAAAGAGTAGAAAATAAAAGTGCATTCACTGTGCTGAAGCAACTTAGGTATCTACCAAGATTTCAAGGACTTGTAGAACTGTGACAATTTTAATACTGTTTTTGCAAAACATTAGCATTTTCTTCTAAAAGCTACTACTACCCAAATTGTTTATTTTACCTTGTTTATCCTCTCTCTTCTCCACTGAAAGGGCCCTTGTTCCATCATAGCAAAAGGCCTTAATGCAATTCAACTGTAGCAATTCAGCATTCTGCTTGATTTTCTTGACCTTGTTAGCTATCTTGTCCATGGCTATTACTTCACCCTGAAAAAAATCCCAAAGTTTTCATCAAAAGCATCAGGATTAAATGGATGTGCACTTTCTGTTTTCCTTTCCCCCACCCTGGGCAGGTGTAATAAATAAAGTACAATCTTCCCTACAGAATAATTTTATTCTTAAATCCACACTCCTGCAGTCCTTATTCACACGTGT
>NW_008244729.1:0-567 GCF_000691975.1 Corvus brachyrhynchos
TATGAAAAAAAAAGGGCACAAAACCTCATCCTGTTTCTAGACATCTTTCAGATACAGTAAAGTATTAGGACTATAAAATTTCATCTCTCTTCACTTTTCTCAGTTTTGCAAGTCATACCGATCTGTTACAAAGTGGAGACAAGGAGGTTATAACAAACTTCCCTGACTGTGCTCGGTCTCACTAAGGAAATTTCAAGTCAGTATCTCAGTAAAAAGTCAGATTAAATAGGGAGTATGCCACTCCTCTGAAAAGAGAAAAAAAAATTCCTAAGACTCAAGACAACTTTAAAAAAGGTAGAACAACAAACTTTATATTTCACCTAAGACTAAGTCTTACCAGGGCAACTGTTAAGAAACAAAAATATTTCAAAGCAGCCAAGCAATCACACTTTTGCTTCTGTCACCTCTAATATAGGAAGTTTAGACTGGCTTTTGTAAATGTAGGCCATAATCTCACCAGCAATTAAGTGAATGGTTAACTTTGCACAAGAGGAAAACTTCAAAAAGATGAAGTGAATGCATGTCATTGTATGATCAGGATTTTACTACACAGCACTGATAACACAA
>NW_008244730.1:0-567 GCF_000691975.1 Corvus brachyrhynchos
TGGACACAGCACTCCAGATGTGGCCTCACTAAGGCCAAGAAGAGGGGGAGGATCACATCCCTCGACCCTCTGGCCACACTGTTCCCAATGCACCCCAGGATAACAATACCTATTACGTTAATACACTCCTCCAATGCACTAATGACAGGAAGAGATGTGACTGTTATCACCATTTAAAAGGAAAAATATTAAAAATATCTTTAAACATGGTATCATCTTATTACAATTGATGGGAATAATCATTATTGCTTTTATGAGAAAAAAATTGGGTTTTTTATTTTTTCTTTTACAGAGTCAGCACAGCTACAGAAGAGTACACTGGGTTCTGTTCTGGCTATTGCACCAGCATAATTGGTAGCTAAGTTCCAGATGTAGGATCCTCATTGTTGGTGATCCATGAACCAGAAAGAATATAGGTGAACTTTCAAATTCCAGGTTGAGCTTGTGGCACTGGCAGTCAAGAAAAGCACCTTTTCACTTACTCCTTTTTCCCTTTAATTCTACAAAATAAATGAGATTAATGCTGGAAAGACAATCCGCTGCTTTACGATAACAGATTTTTTTTTT
>NW_008244731.1:0-569 GCF_000691975.1 Corvus brachyrhynchos
TCATATGGCATCATCCTGTGTGAGACCATCGCTCGTGTCCCAGCTGACCCTGACTACCTGCCCCGCACTGAGGTGACTCTCTGGGATGGGAACAGGGGGAGCTGTGGGTAGCAGCACTGGGGCTGGGACCACTTCATCAAACAGAGGGGGGCATTCTGTGTTGGGCAGAGACCCATGTGTAGGACTGGTCCCACATCTCAGGGCAGGGGTGCTGTGTCCCGCTTGCTGTCCAGGGAGGGGTGGTCTCTGCTGGTAACCTCAGAACCCAATAGTCAGCCTGAGCAGAACAGGACAATTGGATTCAGGCAGAGAGCAGAAGAGATATCTGTGTCCCAGCATCCCCCAACCTTACCCCAATTTGGGGTGACATCAGGGTCCTCCTCTGTGTCCCAGCTGGGGTGCTTCCAGGTCCACAGCCCTGTGTGACAGCACAGGGTGGGGGGCGGTGCCAGGCCGTATTGGGTCCCCTGGGCCTGGTGGTGCTCTAGGAGACCCAACCTCACTCTTCTTCCTTTCCCTGGTGCAGGATTTTGGTCTGGACGTCACCACTTTCCGCACCATGGTGGGAA
>NW_008244732.1:0-566 GCF_000691975.1 Corvus brachyrhynchos
TACTGACTGAGATTGCTACTATCAATCCACAACTTGTGCAGAAGCTCAATGCCCTCAAAGTTCCCTTGCCTTATCACAGAGAACCACGGGTTGCCCAGGTGGAGAGAGCTCAGGTTCCTCAGGCTAGAAAAAGGGGAGCTCTCCCCCAGGTCTCTGTAGGAATTGCCTTGCAGGTGGAGGTGCTGGAGTGAAAAAAGGTGCCCAAACCACACAGGGGACACGTGAGCCAAGCTGTTATTTGATAAGTCCAAGAGCTCCAGTTTTGCCAGGGACTGAAACGAGTCCTCATCTATGGAGCTGATTTTGTTGGACTGCAGCTGCAGGACTCTCAGGTTCACAGCCTGCTGCAGGTCCTGGGATCGGATGTGCTTTATCCTGTTGTGGGCCAGGTCTAATACTGTGATTTTGGCCGTGAGTCCCAGGGGAACGAAGTCCAAGCCCATGGAAGAGCAGTTGCAAAGCTGACTGGTACCACATGAAGGACAAGCCTGCTTCAGCGCTTGCTGTTCGGAGAGGTTTGCAGCTAAGATCATGTAGATGGCCAACACTCGCCAGGTGTGTGTAGT
>NW_008244733.1:0-566 GCF_000691975.1 Corvus brachyrhynchos
CAGTAACCAGCTAACTATCAAAGTAAATAGCAGGTAAATTCTTGCCTCGATACTACATTTTATGACTTCTGATAAGTTCCATCGATATCTTGTTTTATAGTGTTCATACTGCATAGAGCTTGCCAATATAAACTATTCTTACAAAGAAACCATTACAAATTGTTTGATTACAGTGCAAAGTCAGGGATATGATTAATTAATATGATTTGCACAAATGTTTCAATTCTTCTGGATGTACCCTGTGGCATAATTTATTTCTGGAATGCTCGTAATATGAATTATGGAGGTATTCTTCCATGTATACACATACAAAGACTGAAATCAGAAGCCATCTCAGCTGTGGGTGTTTCCTGTGTTATACATCTCACTGAAGGGAGCAATCTCCATGAGGAACTCGTTTTCCTCAAACTGCGAGTTCATTTTTGGCAATATCTTTCAAAGATAATCCTTCTGTATGAAGGTGGATTTTATGGGGCATGCTAATCATACTGCTAGTGCAGTAGAAATACCAGCATGTTCGATATGCACCTATAAATTTACTGGTGCAGCTAGTTTTAGATCTGAAA
>NW_008244734.1:0-568 GCF_000691975.1 Corvus brachyrhynchos
TCTTGTTTGGTTTTAACATGCTGAATCCGCCACATCGTAAACGTTCTCATCAACTCTACTCGCTCCTTTTGCTTCTCTAATGCTTGGGTCAAGTTAGTAATTACCTGCAAAAATATTAACACTATTTCAATAGCTATGATCATTGTAAGGTCAAATAGAATGTACTTTATGTCTCAATTATTTTTCACTTAAAGCGCTTGCTTTTAATGGATGCTTTCTACTGAAACTTCCCCTTACTCTAATCAAGTAAGAAACAATCAGAGTTCAAACCAGAAGTAAAATTCTTGTGGCTTCAACACTCAGATTGTGGCACTTCCATCGTGTAGTTTTAGAAGTTCAGCTGAATTGCTATTTCCTCCTACATTTGCTGGTTTCTGAGCTACTTTCTCATAATTAAATGTTACTGTAGCATAACATCAGAAAATTATTTCAAAGAAAATTTTTAAAAATCAGAAACATTTATATTAGAAGATTTTTCACTTGTCGGAACAGAATAAACAAGCCAAGTAGTTGCTACAAACTAGAAAAATCTTATTAAGAATTGTTACTCTCTTTAGAAGTTCTCATG
>NW_008244735.1:0-567 GCF_000691975.1 Corvus brachyrhynchos
GGGAACAATTTCTTCATAATATTCCATCTAGCCCTGCCCTCTGGCAGTTTGAAGCCGTTCCTCCTTGTCCTGGCACTCCAGGCTCTTGTAAAATGTCCCTCTCCATCTTTCTTGTCGGCTCCCTTCCCAGCATTTTTTGAAAAGGGCACATATTTTCAAGAAAACTAATAAAACACCCAGGGTTCTTAGGCCAGGAATTGCCCTGAGATGTCCTTTTAAATCACTGGAGTGAGGACTTCTCAAAACCAGGCTCAGAAAATTTTGGGGTTGCGTGCCAGAATATTGGTCCACATATATTTTAGAAAAACCTAAGGGCAGAATGATTTTCTGTGCACAGTCCTGGAAGCAGCGAGGAATTCTGCTTGGGAAACCCCATCCATCCCCCTCACTGTAACAGAACTATTTTATTCTGTACACTCACTGATGTTTCCTTAACCTTCTCCTTTGAAAAGGTCTCCATTCCAGGGTATTTCCATATTTCCACCTAATCCCGTAACACAGAGCCCAACACATCTCATTGTCAAAGAGAGGTTGTTTTTTTTATGTTTTCCTGCCATTTTTGTATTT
>NW_008244736.1:0-570 GCF_000691975.1 Corvus brachyrhynchos
CAACAATCAGGAACAGTCTGATTTCTGGCTGTCAGAGTGCTCCTAAACACCAGGAATTTGTCTCAAGTTATTTGTTGCAGTTCTGCTACAAACTCAGAGGTGTCACCTGCAGACAGGGAGAAGGGAAAGGGATCCAACACACTGGGAATGAGGGCTGGGAAAGGGGATAACCCAGTGCTGCTGTTGTGTGTAGGGGAGGCCAAATCACAGGCTGATATTAAGTATTAAATTTTAATTATTAGACAGCAAATATTAGCTATTAAATATTAGCTATTAAATACTAGCTATTAAAAGGCTGCAGGAGATGCTGAGCTTGTTCAAACCCAGGAAAAACAGTGGGAAATGAAACCCAGGGCATTTCCATTCCAGTGCCACCCAGCTCCTGCAGCACTGAACTTCCCAGAGCAGTCACAGCCTCCTTGCTGGCAGATCTGCTCTGCTGGTGGCACCTGATCCAGGTGCTGCAGGACTGCAGGGATGTCCCCACAAGCTGGCAGCTCCAGTTTGGCTGCAGTGGGAGATGGAGCCCAGAAATACTGATTGGTGAAAGTACATGATCTCGCCACAGGA
>NW_008244737.1:0-567 GCF_000691975.1 Corvus brachyrhynchos
ATGTACAGTGTCCATCTGTCCAGCTGGACACTCCCCTGTTCTGTCCATCTGACACATCCACCATGCCCATTCCCAGCTGAACCTGCTCCCGTCGGTCTGTCCAGCTCCTTGCCCATCCATCATCCCCACAGCCATCCGTGTGTCCAGCTGGACGTACAGCTGTCCGTGTGTCCATCAGTCCAGGCCCCTGTTGGTGTGTCCAGCTGGACCTGCAGCCACCTGTGTCCCGTTGGACGTCCAACTGTCCGTGTGTCCGGCCGGACGTGCAACTGTCCGTGTGTCTGTGCCCCATCCAACCATCCTCACGCGTGTCCGTGTGTCCATCCCAGCCCCGTTACCCAGCAGGCACTGGGGCCCAGGGCAGGGGCTGCACGTCCAGCTGGACACACGGACAGTTGTACAGAACGACACACGGACAGAAGCCTTCACAGCCAGACAGAGGGACCGTTGCACCGACAGTCGGACAGCCGCACGCCCAGCTGGACACTTGTACGTACAGCTGGACAGTTGGACACTGTATGTCCATCTGGACAATTGGACATTGTACATCCATCTGGACACTTGGAC
>NW_008244738.1:0-569 GCF_000691975.1 Corvus brachyrhynchos
TTTACACAGAAAGGCTGAGAAGACTACAAACGTTGAGCAGTGAAGTTACACACAGAACTATCAAGATTACAATATAGAGAATCTCACCCTAATCAAGCACATCTATGGTTGGGAAGACATCTGAACCAGCAAAGAAGGACAACTATAAGCTACTACTTATGCAACCCATCCATGAAGGAGAGCTAATACTAAAAAGAACACGGGTATCACAACTGTCAGAAGCGACTTGGCGCCTCATGAAACCACAAAGCCTCACTCCAACTTCAAGCCAGCATCGGCCTCACTACACCTGCCTCCCAAAAACATGGAAGGCTGAGCACGGACTCCTCCTCCACCTATCCGCAGCAAGAGGCACCAGAACACAGTGCTTCAATGAAAGAAGTTCTGCTGTCGCTGTCAGCAAACTCCCCTAAAAAGGACAAGGAACACGGCGAGGAAAGGGAAGAACAGTAGAACAGGGAAGCTTCGCAGAGGTGGCCTGGACCGAGGAACTCACCGGGAAAGCAGAAAGGTCCGTGGGGCAAGCGCCGGCAGGGTCCTCCTCCCCGAGCAGCGGCGCGGGCTCGTCG
>NW_008244739.1:0-570 GCF_000691975.1 Corvus brachyrhynchos
AGCAGCAGCGCAGGAGGGAGCGTTACCTGCCACGCCAGCGGGACACCCACGGTGCCACGGGGCAGGAGGAGGGCAGCTCCTCATCTCTTACCCCTGGTCCAGCAAGATCCAGTGTGAATGAGATGCCGAGCACCTCATCTAGTGCCATTGGTGGGGGTCCAAGTACACACCCCTCTGCTTCCACTACCATCCATGTGGAACAACAAGGGTCCCAAGAGGTACCAGAAAGGCTGTGCCCAGGCTCTCCTAAGTCCATCAGGGGCAGTGATTCTTCACCCGAGGGACCACGGCGACCACAAAAAAGGAGGGCCAGCAGCCCCAAAGGCTCTCCAGCTCACAGGAGGCCACGTTACTGAGACTGGAGGGTGCCTCCATAAATCAGTTTCAATTCCTGCCAAGGAGCCATTATCGGAATCACAGAATATGCTGATGTATCACAGTCATTGAGCCCAACTCCTGGCCTTTTGGAGAAAACCCCAAGAATCCCACCACGTACCTGACAGCATTGGTTAAATGCTTCTTGGACTCAGACAGGCTCAATGCTATGACCTGTTCCAGTGATCAAACACC
>NW_008244740.1:0-570 GCF_000691975.1 Corvus brachyrhynchos
GGGGGGGAAAAAGTCCCTTTTTTTAGATGTTTACCAATGCAGCTTTGCAGGTGCTCACGTATGCTGAGTATTTATTGCTACTGCTAAAAGTCAACCATTCAAACCCACACTTCTCAAAATTCCATCCTTTGAAAGGAGAAATACACATTTCCTTTCTCGCATCCTTGGCCAGGAAAAGCTGCTCTTCCACTTTTTTCCACAGATAAGTAATGTGCAAGGTGATAAGCAGAGTGTCCAACTCCCATAGAAAAAGCAAAGGGCATTGCCTTTTCCAAAGCAACCTGTGGTCCTGATCAATGGCAGAACTGAAGAGGCAAAATCAATGCAGATGTGCCAAGTTTCCCTCTCTCCAATTTCAGGGTTGTTCCATGCCTAGAACCCTATTTCCCACCAAGGTTTACGATATATTTTAAGTCAGACTTCAAATGTTTCAAAGAGCTGAACTCAGTTTTCAGACTGACAGGCTAAAAGATCCTCCCATCAGCAAAGTTTTCCTGCTGCTTAAAGCATTCCCTGGATTTTGCCATTCTTCTTTCCAGAGTACTCTTTGTGCCTTAGTCATCACTTAGC
>NW_008244741.1:0-570 GCF_000691975.1 Corvus brachyrhynchos
GATTGTGGTCAAAGACACCAGGCACAGCCTGATTTCAGAAACATTTTATAAATACGGAGTAATTCTACAAATATAATTCTAGACTTACCCCATGGCAAAAAGGAAAACATAAGCCATTGACCTGTATTCCCATAATCAATATATCACTGACAACATTTCCAATTAATTATATGTATATATATACCCAAACTGGTTGCAAAGAATTTTAGGTTCATGTCTAGTCTGACTAGATGCACTGAACAAACCAAATCTTGAGGTCCAAAGGAAGAGCTGTTTAGACATCGCTAACCCATTGCTATAAAAGCTTGAAGTAAATGAGAATTTATATGTAAGATCATTTTACTAATAAATAAACAATCTGCAAGGGTATGTGGGAGAATAATATCTGCTCTTTTAAGGGTATCTGGACAAAGGAACCATAAACAAGAATTTACAGAGGGAAACCTGAGTGACAATTGATAAGGAAAGTCATGATAAGAATAAACCCAGCCAATCACCCTAATTGGTGTGGAGGTGAGGTTTTGTTTTTCTTCCATATGATTGTCTGAGTAATGACCTTGCAAAATTGGG
>NW_008244742.1:0-570 GCF_000691975.1 Corvus brachyrhynchos
CTGATCACAAACTGAAACTGGTTGTAAATGAATCCCCAGAGAGTAATTGCATTTTATGGTTTTAAGCTCATGCAAATCTCAGGGTTCAGCCACACACTCAGCCCACCACCTTTTCATGTTATTGCACGTCAGCTGAGCAGTGCTAACTCACGGTGCCTTCTGCTCCCAGTGCCTGAGAGCGCACACAGCTGCACTGACCTCAGCTGCAGCCATAGGCAGGTCAGCACCCTCGGCCTAGGACAGGTCAGGTTGGAATGCCAAGGTAAGGCCATACTGTATCCCCTTCCGAATGGATGGGACTAATCTGTCTCATCCTGTGCTTTAAATGTAGTTTAAAGGTTTAAATGTGTTTTGCAGTGTAGGAAGAAAGCCTAAAACCATGAGATATGCCATGAGATAAGTAGTGAAGGGCTTTCCATCAGATATGCTGAGAGATTATGTGGTGAAGGGATTATGTTGGCGTGACAGTGGGCATGATGGCCTGCTGATTGATAGGTTATCAGGTGGGAGGACCCTTATCTCTGGAACTGGTGGAAGAGGGAGTGACACACTAACACATCAGGGTTCTGT
>NW_008244743.1:0-571 GCF_000691975.1 Corvus brachyrhynchos
TGATAGAATTCTTGTTTATTGCTTTAATTTTATCTCTAGTACCAGGCAATAAACTATGTCCTGTTTCTGTTTTATCCCTCAAGACCCAACATGACGTTTGAATACAATCTCTTCCTCAAATGTACCAATCAAGCTTATACAGTAACCAAAGCCTTCTACAACAGAAACCACGACAATGAAAAGGAGAAACTTCAAAGAGCTATCGCAAATTCCAATGTCGCATCTTCCAGAGAAGAACAAACTATCAACTCAGAATTAAAGTTCCAACAAATATTTCCTGAAGTCTTGGGTAACACAACTAGCAATCCTGTCACTAAGGTAAAAGTCTTTGAGATCTGCTTTTAATCCAAAATCCAAAGCGAGTTTTTATTTGGGGGAAAAAAAAAGGATCATAATGGAAAAACTTACAGTAGGAGCAGCCATAGACTTCAATTCTTAACCCAATTTGGCCCTCTCCATTCCAGTCCAAAGGAACTATCCTTACATAGCGAGCAATAACTGGATGTTGTAAATCATGCCGGACCACGCTGTCAGAGTTTGTATTTCCAGGAAATGCCTAAGGGAAAGAAGG
>NW_008244744.1:0-571 GCF_000691975.1 Corvus brachyrhynchos
TCAGTCTGATCTACATGTGTTACCTGCTGGCTGGGATGGGGTGTCCTGGTTTTGGCTGAAATAATTTTCTTCCCATTAGCTGGTGCAGTGCTGTGTTTTGGATTCAGGATGAGAATAAGGTTGATAACACACTGATGTTTCATTGACGCTAAGTAGTGCTCATCTTAAATCAAGGACTTTTCTGTTCTCCACAAACAAACTGTTCAGTTTCCCAACAGCAAGGACGTGAGAAAGCACCCGGGAGAAATCATGGCCAGGGCAGTTGTCCCAAACTGCTCAAAAGGATATTCTACACTATAGAATATCATGTCCAGCATATGAATTAGGGGAGCTAGCCAGGAGTCAGTCCTTCCTTCCACAGGGCTCTTGCACTTTTTAGTGCCACCATGTCTTTTCGCACACACAGATTGCACATCATGATACATAAATTTATACCTTTTGGAAGTTCTCTGAGGGGTTCATTCCTGTTCTTTGGATGCTTCTGCAAAACATGTCCCACTGCTAATTCCTAGCCTTTACCTGTACTGGAGGTTGCTGCAGCCTACCAAATTCTACCTGTTTTGCTGTGTGT
>NW_008244745.1:0-573 GCF_000691975.1 Corvus brachyrhynchos
AGCTACCAGTGCCACTAGTCCCAGGGGCTATGCCCAAAAGTTTCAGGCTCCACTGGGCAGTGTCTGCTTGCTACCCCCATCGTGGTGTCTGAATTGGTCACCACTAAGTCCCTGGCTACTGGCCTGCTGACTGCAGAGCACTGTCAGTCTGCTGAGATCTGCCAGCTGAAGGATAGTAGAAGTGCTTGGCATACACCAGGACATGGAAGCAAAGGCTGTACATGCGACAGGAGGGAAAGAAAATGCAGCACTGGAAACCAGAGTCTTCTGGAGGAAACCAAACATCTCAACTGATGGTGATAATGCATGCATACTGCTGGCTGCTGTTAATAAGTAAGTCCAGTGCTCTGCTGTCTACAATGCAGAAACCCCGCGGTCCTGGCGAGGGGGGACCCCTCTGCTCTCCCAAATGCCCTTCCCTCCGATGGCGCAGCATTCACCTGGAGCTGAGCCCCTGACCCCCCAGCTACTCGCAGGCGAAGGTGGTGCGCCCTTCTCGCTCAGGAACGACTCGTTTAATTTCGCGGGGCCGGGTGTTTTGCCCATCAGCCTTTTGACTGGCGCAGCGCCCCG
>NW_008244746.1:0-574 GCF_000691975.1 Corvus brachyrhynchos
AACAGACAATTCCTAAGAATCTCCCTATGTCCCATATACTGGGGACCCAGGTTGGGAACACAGTCCCCCCAGTGGCTCTTGTGCCTCTCACACCCCCAAAACAGATCCATGTGGGGAGCACAGCTCTGCTAGTACATGGAACTCAAGATGGAGCTGCAGCCCTCCCAGTGCCCTCCAGTACCAGGGATGCAGAAAGAACACAGTGACCTCCCAGCATCTCCTTATTGGGGATACAAGCACAAAGCATGATGCCCCTCACCACCCCCCAGTAGGAGAGATGGAGCACTGAGTCCCCCATAACTCTCCAGTACACAGGATACAGGTGCAGAGCCACGGGCTGCTGGCACCAGGAATACAGGTACAGAACACAGTATCCTCCATCCTTCACTCCCCGGGGATGCAGGTGCAGAGCCTGGTGCTCCTGCTACCCTCTCTACCGAGCATACAGGCAGAGTGTGTGATGTCCCCAGCCCCCGGGGCGCAGGCTCCCTCTCTCCGGTTCTCCCCCAGGACTCACCAGTCATCTGGGCTCGCTGGAGGCTCCGCAGGTGCTTGACGGTCATCTCCAGGATGT
>NW_008244747.1:0-572 GCF_000691975.1 Corvus brachyrhynchos
TATTCCCAAACTACGTCTCAGCTGAGAAGGCTCTAGCTGGATGGCTCAGTCAGTGATGTGGCCAAAGAACAGGTTTGTTACAAGCCTCAAAGAATCCCTGCTGGCGATCAGAAGGCAGCATTAACTCTGTATCGTACTGATGGCAAGTATAATTTTGCTACTAAAAACCTCAGCTGAAGAAGACACCAGAAATCTGGGGATACAAGAGGGAAGTTTGGGGGTCACGATGGGATAGCATGGAGGGAACCCCATTCTGGTTCTCTGTCAGGCTGCAGGAACCACAGCCTTCCCCCACAAAGCCGCATTGTCCCAGCCATGTCCCACTCAGCAGGGACTGCTCTCAGCTGGCCGCAAGGTCTCCCAGCAGTGGAAGCGCCTTCAGGCGACCACCAACATCTCACACCCGACGAAAACCCGGAGAAACGGGGAAAATGCTCAAGGGAAAACACGTGCCCGCAACTGTGGAGAGAAGACGCGTTGGAAAGGACCCGGCTCAGCCCATGCCCACCTGGTGTGAGGTCCATGCCGGCCTTCTCATTGCAGCCCTGCAGCGAGTCCAGGGTGCGGGTGAC
>NW_008244748.1:0-573 GCF_000691975.1 Corvus brachyrhynchos
GATTCCTAATCAGACTCTTCTAAGGAAGCAGAAGGAAGTTTTAGGCAGTGTGATGGTGCAACTAACTGAATGATGGTCATTTTAAATAAGAATTGCAGCTGAACCATCCTCCCACTCTGCCTTGTCCACAGCTCCAGTCAGCTCAGACTGCAGGTCTTCTAAACAGTAGTTTATTTAAAGAGTAATGTGTAATAGTTACTGCCAGAATGCAAGAAAGGGCTGATTGTTGTACTGTTGCCAGTCAAAATCCAGGGCTGCTATTGAGGAAGTGATCACTTTACATCACAATGTTCTTATATTAACCAGACTGTGTCAGGAGAAGTAATTGATAGACAGGTACAATATGGCAAAACCTGTTGTTGTGTGTCTGTCTGAACAAAAACACAAGGACTAATTCTTTTCTTTTCCTGAAGAGACGAGGAAGAGGATGGATCACATGTGACAAAATGATGTAATGTTTGCTAGGCATTCCTTCTCCCCCAGTCTATGCGATTCATCTCTCTGATGACAATTTATGTGTCCCATAAAAACGTTTTTGGTCATTTGGAGCATTATCCACTCCATCCAGCTGGT
>NW_008244749.1:0-574 GCF_000691975.1 Corvus brachyrhynchos
AACAAAGCTTTGGATCCTCCAGGACCATATCTTTTTGCCTGTTTCAAAACTACATGGTGTTTTGTTCAGAGAGCTGAGGCAGACAGTTAGCACTGCTTTACACTAAGGGTCATAACCAGAATTTCTATATGATACGTAGACATGGGATCTTGGCGAAGAACTGTCTGCAATTTTTGCAGTGTAAGTTTGAATTTTTCTTGAGAACATATAACTACAATAGTCATTGGCAGCTCAAGCAAATCTTTCTAGATAGCATTCAAGATACAGCAAGAAAACAATTCTTTAAGAAAATGGACTGGAGAAATTAGGTGGTAGAACAAGAGGTTTTAGCTGTGAAACTCTAAAATATTCCCTTGGAACGAGGAATGTACTAAGGAATTATATTAATGTATTAAGGTAGTGTGAAAGCTAAACTCTACTTCAAAGACTAGGTTAGGCTAGGAAGAAAAAAAGCTGATTGTAATCAGCATGGTAAAAAGTTAACAGTGCAATTAATCATGTCATGCAACAAATACCCAGTGTCTGGTGACAGTACTTCAGTTTAAGGGTTTTGAGATCACCATCCCCAACATCC
>NW_008244750.1:0-575 GCF_000691975.1 Corvus brachyrhynchos
AATTTATTAATGAATGAATAAATATCTTAATAATTAACGCTAATAAACACGAATTCGTAATAGAAGAATGCATAAAAAATTAATGAACTAATAAATATCTTAATAATACTAATAAACACGAATTAATAATAAAATCATGCATAAAATAGTATCTTAATTTATTAATGAAAGAATAAATAATATTAATAAATACAAATTAATAATAGAATAATGTGTAAAATAATATGTTAAAGTATTAATGAAAGAATAAATATCTTAATAATTAATACTAATAAACACGAATTAATAATAGAATGATGCATAAAATAATATCTTAATTTATTAATGAAAGAATAAATATCTTAATTAACGCTAATAAGCACAAATTAATAATAGAATGGTGCATAAAATAATAATGAAAGAATAAATATCTTAACAGTAAATTAACATTAATAAATACGAATTAATAACAGAATAATGCGTAAAATAACATCTTAATTCCCTAATAAACTCATTAATCAATTTCCTAATGAGGCATTAACGCCAATGAACACGGATCAATACCGGAACGATCGATGGGATCCTGGTGATCAATT
>NW_008244751.1:0-572 GCF_000691975.1 Corvus brachyrhynchos
AAAAAAAAAAGAAAAAAGAAAAGAAAATACCAGAAAAGAAAACATCCTGTGGGCTTTGTGCCCAATGTGGAGAATTTTACTCCTGGAAAGGAGCAGTGACAGATGCTGTGCCTTTGCTGCCGGATTCGCCAGACTGGCTCTGCCCATGTCCCCATTTTGTTCCTCAGCTGAAGAACCGAGTGACAAGGAAAGAACATTCCTGGTCCCTCATGTAACCTGTGGTGAGCAGGCACTTTGGAGACAACACCGTAAAGGTATTTTTAGGCTCTTTTATTTAAGTCTGATCACTGAGGAAGCACAATCCCTTCACCACATCTCCTTAGAGAGGCATGGTGTCAGAAGGAAGGTGTGATCACCAGATAATGTATCTGCCTGGGAAATCAAAAAGCTGCACTGACACTGCCCCAGGAAAAAAAAGAGAGAGAGAGAGAGATGCAAACCTTGTTCTGGGGACAGGGGGAAATAGAGAATATTTGCAATGGGAGTTTTGTTTCTAGAGAGCTGACTGGCTGAGGAAACCACTCCACCAAGTGCTGTTTGAGGTACAGAACGATTTGTAGCTGCCACGTGGG
>NW_008244752.1:0-575 GCF_000691975.1 Corvus brachyrhynchos
GAGGGGCTGGCTGGGAAGGGCCAGGACAAGGACAGGGAGCAGCGTGGGGCTTGCTGTCTGCCAGTGGCTCTGATCAGGTGTGCCCTAATGTGCCCTCACTGCTCTACATTTTGGGTGCTGCCACAGGTCCAAAGTGCCCAGTGTAGGAGCCAAGTTTGGGGTCTCTATCCAGCACCAGCCCTGGACAGAGCAGGGACCCATCCAGCCCCCCCATCTGCCTCCTCCAAGCCACTGTCTTCCTCTCTTTTGCTCCCTCAGTCTCTCAGATCAAGGTCTCCTGTCCCCTGAGGTCCTGCTCCTGCCACAGGCAGCTGTGCTTTGCTCTCACATCTTTCCTGGTGCCTGGGACAGGGACACCAGGGCTGCTCCCAGCAGCCACAGGTGCTCCAGGATGGTCGCAGTGGCATCGTGACGGGCTCTGTTTGCTGCCCCTGTAACTCCTCATGCTGCCCTTGCCTGTGAGGATATTCCCGCTGACATTCCCAGGAGCATCCCTGGTGCCTCCCCAGCCTCCTCCCAGGGGGCTGACAGCTCCTTTGGACCACACAGGTGCAGCTCCTGCTGGTTTTCTCCAC
>NW_008244753.1:0-574 GCF_000691975.1 Corvus brachyrhynchos
ACACTGCCAGGGATCCAGGGGCAGCCAGAGCTGTCCCACTGTCCCACTGCCCCACCTAACCCTGCCCTCTGTCAAAGCCGTTCAAAGCCGTTCCCCCTTGTCCTGGCACTCCATCGCTCTCCAGCTTTCCTGTAGCCCCTTCAGGCACTGAAAGGCCCCAGTCAGGTCACCCCAAAGCTTCCCCACGCTGAACAATCCCAAGTCTCCCAGCAGAGGAGCCCCATCCCTCTGATCCCATTTTTTGGCCTCCTCTGGCCTCACCCCAACAGCTCTGACACCGAAACATTCCCGCTCCCCTCCCTGAGCCTTCCAACAAAGCTCCAAAGTGCCAGGACGAGCCCCAGGCTTTGTTTGGCACAGGAAGAGGGAGGAGAAGCTGGAGTGGATGTACCAGGGCCCCGGGGGGATGGTGAACAGGGAGGAATACCTGCTGGGGCGCCCCGTGGACAAGTTCATCCTGGACAAGGTGGAGGACAAGGAGGCCGGCTGCTCCGGCGGCACCGGGCTGCTGCCCGGCTCCATCTTCGCCAGATCCGGGGCCAACTCCGTGCTGGACATGGCCAACAAAATCCGG
>NW_008244754.1:0-578 GCF_000691975.1 Corvus brachyrhynchos
CTGGGAAGCTGCCAGTCTCCTAGAGCAGCCTACATCCTCTGAACCAGGCTGGGGACCACACTAAAGAGGACTAAGGGGCTTCCAGGAGAAGTTGTAGAAAGAGCCGCTGATAGCAACTCTGGGAGGGGGCAGAGTACCCCTTGCCCCCAGCCCGCCAGGCTGGTGCCCCAGGGGCACCACACCGCCCCACACACCCGGGGCAGTGGGTGCTGGAGCACAGCAGGCATCATGTCCCTCAGGCTGTGCTCCCAGCAGGGCTGGCCCAGCACGGCCGCATCCTCCGCTGGACCCCCAAGGTCACACGCAGCAGTTCCAGCTCCGTGCTCTCAGGCACCCACTTGCAGGCAGCACAGATGGAGCAGATGGGGCGCTCTCCCAGGCAGCAGAAACAGCCTTTCTGAAAGGCTGCACAGGCTCAGGACAGCTCCAAGTCAGGCTAATGCCTCCAGGCTGCAGCCCTGCAGCCATCTCCACCTGGCAGGTCTCTCTCCTCATCCTCACCTCCCAGCAAGGCACCAGTTCCCCACTTCAGGGGAAATGGCAGCTCAGCCTCCCTCACCTCACCGACTGGCACTGTG
>NW_008244755.1:0-578 GCF_000691975.1 Corvus brachyrhynchos
AGAAGAGAAGAGAAGAGAGAAGAGAAGAGGAGAAGAGGAGAGCTAGGCTGAATGGGAACCTACCTAAGTGATTGGTTGGAATTTGGTAGGGTAAAAATACTATACTTTAAACATTCACTGTGGTAAAAACTAAGGCATGTTGGTAATGGGCCTCCTTTTTCAGTCAAGAATCCTTGCACCAAGTAACATCCATGCTATTTAGTATTAGTAACTACTAATACTAGTACTTAATATTACTTGTTTAGTTCATATTGCAAAAGTAGAGTACAAAGGAAGCATGACTTGAAGCTGAGACTAGGCTCTGCTTCTCTTTTTGTGACTTCTCATACTAACAAGTTCTGTGGTACTTATCATTGTTCCTTGTCTTCCATGAAGCTTTTTCATTTGTGCATTCTATTAGATTCAAAATAAATTCTACACCGAATCCTGAGCAAATAAATTGCAGTACTGACCATGCCCAAAGTTATGCAAGAATATTAAAGAAAATTAAGAAATGAGCAATATAACATTCCAGTGGAGTGCAACATAGTTTTATGCTATAATTTTTCCTGATTAAGAAGTATAGTGAACAGTGTTGA
>NW_008244756.1:0-577 GCF_000691975.1 Corvus brachyrhynchos
TTGGTTCTGTACAACACTTCTAAAGTTCTGGGTGAGATTTAACAGAACGTCGAATTTCAGAGGCAGGGTAGGAAGATCCCAGCAACAGAAGAGGTTGGGGCTGTCCCTCTGTCAGAAAACTGGGAAGGTTGAACACCTCAGCACTTCTGTTCCTATTTGGAAGATTCTCCATAGGAGTGACACCTCCTCAATTCTTGTACACGTTGATTTCCATAAACACACTCATATACATTTCTTTCAGCTGCCTTTAGGAGTCCTTGATCAGGGAGATGCCCTGGTCAGGCACAAACCATGAGGATGGAAATCCATGCAGAGGTTTAGAACTGAGACAATCCAAATGTCAGTTCAACAAATTATTTAAGCACCTCCATTCATTTATTCTTCAGTCATGGAGAAAGCAACACTAAAAACAATAAGAAGGGAACTAAAAAGGGAAAAGCTGATAAAAACTGTGGGGAAATGCTGCAAAAACGTTTAATGCAAGGTGTCCCCAAGGCGTGACACGTCCCCCTGTGCAGCATCCACCAGCCCCCTGGGCCCGGCCTCGCAGCAAGGGTCTGAGGCACCAGTGACTGAC
>NW_008244757.1:0-576 GCF_000691975.1 Corvus brachyrhynchos
GGGGGGGGGGGATGTCCTGCCACACTCAGCCGTGGTTTGTGTAGACACAGTTCCTGTTGATGTTCAGGCACACGCTCTACCTCGTCCATCGTCTCGGGGTCTTGGAGACCAAAATGTGAGTCATGGCCTGGCCCCTGCAGAGCCTCACAGAGCATTGTACTCCACACGCTTCGATGGGTCTGTTGGGAAGTGCTTCTGGCAAAGGGTCATGAGCCTCTTCAGCCCCTGTATGTATTTCCTTTGAGTTTCATCATTGAGCACATGGGCCACGTGCTTGGAGAAAATCTTTTCCCGCCCCGTCCGTGCATGGATGCCAACCATGGTGACACCAATAGGCCAGGGAGCGTTTCCAATGGCCGTCTGGAGATAGGCATTGTTTGCTTTCACATATTCCCTTTGCAACATGAATTTAATAATATCTGTTATTGATTCTTTGATGTCTGCAGGAAGTGTCCTTTTGCAGAGTCTCCTGAAGAGCGGCCTCAGGTAGGACTCTGTCTATGAGTGGCACTGATCAGCTTCCCCTGCACTCCCTGTTTCACATAGTCCTCTCTGGCATTCAACTCCTTGGCCCAA
>NW_008244758.1:0-577 GCF_000691975.1 Corvus brachyrhynchos
ATCACATGCTTTCATTTCACTTTCAGGGGTGAAGCAGTTTATACTGTTATCTCAGCTAATAGTGAATTATCAACTTCTCATGAGTTTACTAAAATGAAAACAATTCATTATGGGTGCTTGTCAGTTCTGATAACTGGTGAAATACAAGTTGGTAAACAAACCTTTGAAAATACTCCAACCCAGATGTTCCAAACCAATTATAAAGGTACAAACCTTTTATAAAGACCAAAGTCTTTATAAAAATCTCTTTCTCAGTTACTAGTGACAGTTACTAGATAAGTCATAAAAACTAAGAATGATTCCATTTTCAAGGCAGATAATATGAAAGGACAAAGTTCCATGAGCCTTTCATAATTTCCCTACTCTGAACAGTTCTATGAACAACAGACTAGTGAAGGCTAACTTAGGAACACATCTGGAGATCTTGCTTCTGTACAGATTACCTGGTGTCTAAAAGGGTTACCTTACAGCCATTTTCTCTGGATATTCTAGCATGCCTCTTTTCCTGTAATCTCTAAAAATGCCTGATTATCTAGTTCACTGGATTTTGCTGGAAGCATTTGCATGTCCATTGAAG
>NW_008244759.1:0-579 GCF_000691975.1 Corvus brachyrhynchos
TTCTGTAAAAAATGAGGCAGCTGAACACACTCTCTAATAGGCACATGAAAATTTATTGGGAGAGCCTTAAATATCCTCAAACATGGTCAAGGACCTGATTTTTTCAACAATAGGCTCAGCCTCTTAAAATCTGTTGAAAGAAAGAGCCCCTTAGTTTTTTTGTTTCTTTTTTTTTTTTTTTTTTGCTGGGGTTTTTTATTCCTTTTTTTAACTCCAAAAATTTTTTTTTTTTTTTTTTTTAAATTTTTCCCCCCCCCACCACTAAGCCACGGGTCCATTTGCAATTCTCGTTTCAGGGTGGATGGCATGCAGCAGCCGCTGCTGCCCCTGAGTTAAACGAGAAATAAAATAGAAATAAATGCCCGCATCTGCCCCGTTTTTAAGGCAAACGACAAAATAATTTCGTGTCTCCCGGTACAACCGAATCCGCACAAGGACCGTGGGGAGACCCCAAATTCTGGGGAAAATGTGCAGCCTTTTCCCGCAAACGAGCGGTGCGAAATCTTGTGAGATAAAATGATGGAGCAACGTGGAGGATCTCTGTAAATAGGTTGAGCATCGGCAGTCTTTATGCTCAGG
>NW_008244760.1:0-578 GCF_000691975.1 Corvus brachyrhynchos
CGCAAGGCATGTGCTGGGCTTTCTGTCCCTTCTGCTGGGGATGCTACTCTCAGTCCCTCATCCATGCCTTGTTCCAGGTCCCTCTGTTCTTCTGCATGCTCCTGAGATCACTGGATCACAATTACAGCCTTGCCCAGGATCTCACTGGTGATGTATTGGGCTGTAAGAAATGAAATAGCATTTTGCTTCAGCCCAGAAGTGATTATGGAGTAAAAGAAGTTAATCCTGTTTTCTACTTGGTTTAGATGCGGTTTGTTTAATCTGCTCATTGCACCTGTTAAGTGTTGTCAGGAAGCAATAGAAAAGCGAGGTTAAAGATAAAACCAAAAAAGGAGAAAGATGGGAGGGGAGGGGACAGAAGAGCAGGTGGTCAGGAGAAATTGTAAGTTCCTGAGTACCCAACTAATGGGAAAGGGGACAGGAACTGCCCCAGCCGCAAAAGGGTATGAAAGGTTGCCATTTTGTTGGAGGGTGTCTGTGTTTGCCTCTGGAGGGAGAGGCATGCACCTGACTCAGCTGACTCATTACATACAAATAAACAGTTTTCTTTTGCTTCAAAGACTTTGTCCCCACTTAAT
>NW_008244761.1:0-575 GCF_000691975.1 Corvus brachyrhynchos
AAAAAAAAAAAAGCCGTACTTGCATTATGCATGGTATTTGTTATTGGCTGTTTCTCATTTCAGCACAACCTTTTGATAATTAGTCTATTCCTCTGCAAGCAGTCAGCTCATCTCAGTGATGTTGCTTCAGGAACCAAATATTAAACCACAGAATGAACTATACCTGGCTTTAAATGTCAGGTTTTTTGAAACCTGGATTAAAGGCACCTTACCACAAGATATCAGTCTTGGTTTCTGTAGGCTATGAAGCTTCTTGGTAACACAGTTCAAATGGGGATCTGTTTGCTTTCCTCAATTGTTCTGCAGTTGCAAGCATGTTTTACCTGCCATTTCAGAACATCAAATAAAAGAAATACAGTAATGATTTCTGGAAAAAATTGTCAGAGAAAAAGATCAGAGCATTGCCTAGACATCTGTGGGAGAGGAGGACCACCAGCAACACAAAACCAATCCTCAGACTAAATGGAAGTGGAAAGCATGTTCCTTATACCCTTCTCCCCAGCCTGAAGAGCAGCTACAAGTTACACACCTAATGCTAGTTTCATTCTCATGAAATCAGTGCTGGTTTGGCAGGG
>NW_008244762.1:0-576 GCF_000691975.1 Corvus brachyrhynchos
CAAACTCTTTTATTGGAAGAGTGTAATGAACCTTTTTTGTATATGAAATTTTAAGCTGTATCTTTTGGCTTTCAGTACTGTACTGACTAATTAGAGTTATGTGATCAGTGTAATTATCTTCTGGCAATAAATTGCAATACATATTCATAGTTACATGGATTTCATCTTCTGTGAAATGGTCCTTATAAAAACAGTAATAGTTGGTATGTCATTAGAGCATATCAGCAATTAATCCTTAAAATGATCAATGGAAAGAATGTCCTTTTCCCTCTATCTCTGGCTTATTTATGTGTTCTCATTAATTATGCCTAATTTTCTGTTGGCACTTTTCTTCTTAATGTAATTCAATTTAAGCATATCTTTCCAGAGACTTATTAATAGGTAGGGTCATTTATATTGTGTAGCACAAATATTTTATAATCCACTAATCTTGACAAAAAGGCAATGCCTTCCTCATAAAAAATGTATGAAGAGTAATGGTTCCCTATTAATAACTTATTAGGTCAGATCACACAGTTTGAAGTGTCTATTACACTTTAATTTTATCAGATTTCTTCCTTTGGAACCTGCTACTTT
>NW_008244763.1:0-579 GCF_000691975.1 Corvus brachyrhynchos
CAAGAAGTATTTCAGTGTTTTGAATGGGCAAACCATCTATCAGCACCTACACTGTTGGCTGGCTCCCCTCCCCAAGCAGCCCTCATTGTCTGGCTAGCTGACCCAGTAACACAATAACCACACATCCACGGCTGACCCAAGCTCTCATGTCCTGTAACACCATTCCCGCTGCAGCTGCCACTCAGGCAAGCCACGAATGCCTCTGCATATTCAGCATCATTGTGTCAACCAGCAGCAGAAAAGCAAAGCGGCAGGCGATTCCTTGCCAGTGGTAGCCCAAGCCAAGTGGAGCACACAGCGGCTACATAACCCCAGCCAGAATGCTATCACCATTACTGGTCACATTGTTTAAACACAAGATGCCATATGCAAGAAAAGTCTTCTTAAGCTCTATTCTGGGTGTTTGAGACTACTTACGAGAAACCACAGAGTTTTATGCAAAGTGATAAAATGTAAAACAAAGTTCTTCTTTGTTTCCTTGTTCATGCACAAAGAGGAAATAAAAATGCAAGAATTTCAAAATCCAAAGGAAAAACTGACAAGTTTTAGGGACTATTTCAAACCATTCAAATGGTTTGA
>NW_008244764.1:0-571 GCF_000691975.1 Corvus brachyrhynchos
CTGTGAGGGTGGTGAGGCCCTGGCACAGTGTGCTCAGAGAACTGTGACTGTTCCATCCCTGGCATTTTTAAAGGCCAGGCTGAATGTGGCACTGAGCAACGTGGTCTGGTGGGAGGTGTCCATGTCAATGGCATTCGGGTTGGAATGGGATAATCCTTAAGGTGTCTTCTAACCCAAACCATTCTATGATTCTGTGAGTCTCATCCTTGTGTCAGGCTACCAACAGATGAGCAGGGGGAGACTCTGTGAGCTTCTCTCACTTCCTGTGAGAAGCAGTGGACATATTTCACCCTAAAGTGTCTTGCAGGCAGACACAGCCAAATTCATTGCCTTTCCTACTTGGGGAAAAGGTAGGAATGTTTCCGTGAAGCTGAGTGCCAGGACTTACTCACACTGCCTGAAAACAAATCCTTGCCTAGAAAGAAGACCCTGAGGTCTATTGTGCGTGAAGGGCCAGCACAGTGAGATCAAACAATCCCACCCCTCCAGACATTCCCACTTCCAAGGGCCTCCAGCAAGTCCTTTGTTGTATTTCCCATCTGTTATGGAACGAGTGGGAGCTTCAGGCAAG
>NW_008244765.1:0-579 GCF_000691975.1 Corvus brachyrhynchos
GTATCTATTGGACACAATGTTCAAAGTAATGAGATTAATGAAGTTGAGGGCTTTTTGCAACAGCATGACAAATTCTGTATTTAAACAGATCACTCCCACCACACAGAATAACATGCCTTTTGTTCAGAGATTTACCATGTTTAATTAGTCATTTTTTCAGTATCTTAACCATGTATTCAGTTAAATAAAGTAATAAACAAAAGTGTTCAAAGTGAGGCAATACTGTCTTTATGTTATTTTTAAATTGTGATCAGGTATCTGTGGGACATGGAAAACTAAAAAAAAAAGTACATAATCTTTGCTTCTCTAGCAAAATTTTAGTGCCAAATTCTGCTCTCAGGTAAATTTCTATAAAGCATTGTTCATAACAGCATTACAATACAAGGGCATAGTCATGGGTTTAAAAAGTGCCAAAGGTCTGTAGTTGTTCTCATATCTTAAAGGTTCAGCACACACCAAGTGGAGACCTGGTGTCTGACTTGTATAGCCCCGCTGCCCTACTACAAGCAGCCACCACATCATTCCTCTCCAACAAACTGATTTTATTTCAACAGATAAAAATTTGGCTATTTTTTTTTT
>NW_008244766.1:0-580 GCF_000691975.1 Corvus brachyrhynchos
AGGGGTGTTGCTCCAAGTCCTCCGGGCCACACTTTGACATCTCAGTCCACTCTCCAATCTCTAGTCTTCTCCCTCTGAGGAGGGAAAGAAAGCTAATCCTGTGAGGGCACAAGAAAAAAGGCCTTTGGGATGCCCAGGTATGTGTGGATGGTGCTTTGCATCTCACTGCAGTGTGGCTAAAGTGTGGTTTTGACAGTTTGGGCATTTGCAGCTCCTGCCAGCTTCTGGAGAATTTTTAGATGTGCTATAATCATATAGTTTTATTTAGGGAATAAACAAGCACTAGGTCGCCGACTTTGAAAAGGTAAAATTCATTCCCCATCCCTCCAGCCTTTCTCACTGTCATACTTGGTTAGATTTTGTTTGATAATTCTCACTATGGGTCATTTCAATTTCCCACCAGAAAGGCCTTGTGTAGTTACCTTTTCATCAGCTCTGGTGTTTGGAATAACCCTTTGCAAACTAGGTATTTCCCTCTGCCATAAAGCTGGAGTGTTTGGGAAAGGAGAGCATCCTTCACAAACTAGTCACCATGGGTCAGGATGGGGGTGGCGCTGGGGGGTGGGGGGAGGAAAGGCTT
>NW_008244767.1:0-580 GCF_000691975.1 Corvus brachyrhynchos
GCCTCACAACTCCAAACATACCTGGCAGAGGATTTGAAGTGGTAAAACCAGCTTGGTTTCATTAAAGAATTTGAAAAAGCGAAGCCCTCGGTGTGAGAGGATGTCCCTCGCAATGTGCTTCAACTGATGTTTAATATTTTACTTGGAAACTTGTGACATGTGCCTTAAAAACACTTCTGGGTGTGTAAACTATTGCCCAGTTATGAGATTCGTGTCCATCAGTGGACATACCATCCCCTGCAGCTCCAAACAGCCCCCAGATACACGGAGACCAGAGTCCTCCTCATCGCTTCCTTCGAAGGTGGGTGCTCAGTGTGAGGCTCTTTTATCTGTTAATGAAAGACAAATATTGCAAGTAACATGAAGGTGGCATTGTTTGTCCATGCTGACTATAATGTCAGGGCTTGAGGACTTGCTTCTAAAGCCGTGGGTGAGTTGAGGCACCCCAACATCACACAGCAGCACTGTCTTAGCCCCTGCCACATGCTCCTGCCCACCAACCCCCCTGTTTAAATGCTTATTCTGTGGGTTTACTCAATAGTGTGAAAAACGAGGTTCTCTCTCCTGTGAGAATTTAAAG
>NW_008244768.1:0-581 GCF_000691975.1 Corvus brachyrhynchos
GGGACAAGGGACAGAGCGGGTGCTCGGTAGGACAGTCCCTCGTACCAGAGGCTTCTGTCGGGTCAGGGTGAGAAGAGAAGCCTCTCCCAGAACGCTTTGTTCTGTCCTGGTAATCTACCCCAGCTCTGCGTTCCGGGCTGGCTGTTGGCCGCTCCACCCCTCGCTACCTCACCCGTTTCATGTCCTGGGAAGTTCTCCGCTCCAGGTTCCCCCCTTGGCCTCTGCCCTCGCCGCTCCCCCAGAGCTCCCCACGGGTCCCCATTCCCGGTCCCGCCCGCGCCGCCCCCGGGCCCTCACAGCGCTGGCTCCCGGCGCTCGCCCGCCCCCGCACTTAAACCTGGGCTCTCCGTTGTTCCCGGTTTCTGCCCCTGGAATCCTTCACGGTGTGGAAGCAACGAGCTGCTCCTGTGGCAATCTGTGCCCAGCTCCTTCCTGCCTCTTTGCCTCTTTGCCCATGTGCTGAAGCTGCCCGCGTTTGTGCGCGCCCGCGTGTGGGGGTGCGCGGCTGATCCCGCCGAGCGGCTTCGCTCTGGAGACGCTTTGGAGAGATCGCAGCAGCGGCAGAGCCCGGGACAGCGATA
>NW_008244769.1:0-582 GCF_000691975.1 Corvus brachyrhynchos
GCATTCCCAAGGGAGCCCAGGGATCTCACCCAGCATTCCCACGGGAACGCAGCTCAGGGAGCGTCACCTCCCCTTCCCAAGGCTCCCATCCCGAGCCTGGGATCACGGAAAGGGAAAAAAAGGGAATGGGAAAAGCAGGAATTTCCCTCCTCCAGGTGGATTTGGGGCTCCAGCATTCCAGGGAACACTGGGAATATCACCTGGAGCTGCCTGGCACCGCTGCGCCCCCCTCAGGAAAAGCGGGAATCCGGCTGGGCAGTGCCTTTTCCCACTCCTTCCGGAGGGATTTTCCCTCTTCCCGACGTCTTTGGGAAGGCTGGAACAGCGATCCCGGTCTGGAATCTCTTCAAGGCCACCCCAAAAGCGACACTCTGGGAGAATTCCACGCAGGGAATACCAGGGAACACCGGGAATTTCAGGAAGGAGAAGGCGCCGTCAGTCCGAGCCCCGCGGTGACGTCGACATCCGAAATCCGCGGAGAGAAACAAAAGCCCGGCAGAGTTCTGGGCATTTCCCGGGAGAATCCCAAGGGGAAGAGCAGCTCCAGTCCTATTTGTGGCTGTTGTAAGGTTTGTGCCGCTG
>NW_008244770.1:0-581 GCF_000691975.1 Corvus brachyrhynchos
ACAGGCCAGGATACCATTGGCCTTCTTGGCCACATGGGCACACTTTGGCTCCTGCTCAGCTGCTGTCAGCCAGCACCCCCAGGTGTCCCTTTCTGTCCCAGGCCACTCCTCACCCAGCCTGTGTCGTTGCGTGGCTCAGGTGCAGAACCCCACACTTCACCTTATGGAGCCTCCTACAGTTGTGTCCTCAGCCCAGATCGAGTCTGTCCAGGTCTCCAGCAGAGCCTTCCATCCCTAGAGCACATCAACACTTCCACCCAACTCAGTGTCTTCTGCACAGTTACTGAGGGTGCACTCGATCCCCATATCCAGATCATCCATAAGATGTTAAACAGGACCGGCCCAGAGCTGAGCCCTGGGGAACACCATTAGCGACCAGCTGCCAACTGGGTGTATCTCCATTCACCACAGCTCTCTGGGCCCAGCCATCCAGCCCGATTTTTACCCATTGAAGGGTCCCCCACCCAAGCTGCAAGCCGCCAGTTTTTCGAGGAGGATGCTGTGGCAGATGGTGTCAAACACTTTACTGAAGTCTAGACAGACCCTAGATAGACACATCCACAGCCTTCCCCTCATCTACT
>NW_008244771.1:0-582 GCF_000691975.1 Corvus brachyrhynchos
AAAAAATCCCCATATGGCTCACATTTGGAAAGCTTTTTCTTCAGAAGCGTAATAAACTAGCCTTTAAAAAAATCCCACACTTGTGAATTTTTTAAAGAATTGGAATCCTGAAAATAATTAAGCAAACATTTGAAAATTGGTAGAAATGTGGTGTCTATAAGCCCTACATGTGACTTCAATATTGACATTATGAAGGTATCCTTTTAGGAATTAAATGGGTTATTTAATGATGGCTGCAGAATATCACATAATGACCAAGGTGATATCACAATCACTTCTTCATGGAAAACCAACCACTCATCTGACAGCACGTTAGCAACATGACTTGGACCTATCTAAATTCTAAAATGTGACTTAGTGCTACCATGAAACATGAGCCAGTGGTCAAAACCTAAAACTCTTGCTGAAAAACACTGCACACAAAAGACAGAACTACAGTGAAGTTCTCTAAAAGTGTGTCATGGTTTTAGCCCAGCTGGCAACTAAGCACCATGCAGCCACAGCCTAGTGGAATAGGGAGGGAAATCCAAAGTAAAACTTGTAGATTGAGATATGAACAGTTTGAGAACTGAAACAAAGTAA
>NW_008244772.1:0-583 GCF_000691975.1 Corvus brachyrhynchos
GGGCTCTTCCCCCACGGAAGGGAACAGAGTGCTGCATGTCTAACCCCCCTCTTACCCTCCTCCTCCCGCTGGAAGTACCTGGGCTGGCCAAAATTCCACATTGGATGGAAAACTGCTGGCCCAGGAACGGAGGGTGAGGAGCCCTGAGCCCCAGGGCCCCCGACACCGACAGCTGAGGTTGCAAGATGGGGACATCCCTCCTTTCTCCGTTTTTATTTATAAACAGGTATTTTCCTGGACAGCTGGAGGCTGGAAATGATTTCATTCCTTTCCTGTTTGTATTTGGCTTTAAACAAATAAACAACACTGACTTGCTACCTACTGCCGCGGTGTGCTGTGCTGTTTGAGCTGCCTCCCAACCCTCTCCTTCCCTCCTGGAAGGGCTTTGCTCTTCCCCGCGCCCGTGGGAGGGTGACGTGTCCCTG
Organism: Corvus brachyrhynchos; assembly: GCF_000691975.1. NCBI lineage: Eukaryota > Metazoa > Chordata > Aves > Passeriformes > Corvidae > Corvus > Corvus brachyrhynchos. Next base: position 426 of record NW_008244772.1, read on the forward strand.
CCAGTGCCAGTCTGGCAGGGAGGGCGATGGTGACAGAATCCCCCCCTCTGCACGGGGCTCTGCCAAAACTCCCTCCTGGGCAAGACCCTCCCCCCTCCCTTTGGGGGTCCTGGGTCTCCTCTGTGCATCCTCCTTTGTCTGTCCCCATCCAGGGTGGA
>NW_008244773.1:0-582 GCF_000691975.1 Corvus brachyrhynchos
AACTGGATTGCTGTCACTAAGAGCCATGTGATGGTACCAGGATTACAGTGACTCACCATGTAACCTAAGTTACACTGACCCATCTAAAAACTCAGAACTAATGCATCTCTCCTAGTGATTTTTTTAGTCAGACTCTACAGTTTAATATTTTAATAGAGAATATCTATGAGTCAATAATAGAGCTTTCAAAGTATTATAAATGACAGAGTATTCTTCTAAAATACAGTGCAATTTTTAAGAGATGGATTTTATTTTTTTCCAGTGTAGACAGACACAAACAAAAGGTTTTGAAAGAACACAATCCTTTTGTAAGTTAAGGAAGACTTGCCTACAGTGAGTTTTGCTCTACTTGGAAATAGTATATTACATTAAGTATATCTTACAAGCAGGAAATGCCTTTACAGATGTCAAAAATTGCCCTGGAAAACTTAATTAAAGAAGCATTTTTAGACTCCGATGAAAAACCTAATTCAAGTTCCTCTACAAGCCACTGAGTAACCACCTGTCTATGACAGCAGCAGAGTTTCATGTTTTCCTCAGACATGGAATTGTAGAATCATGGAATGGTTTGGGCTGGAAGGG
>NW_008244774.1:0-580 GCF_000691975.1 Corvus brachyrhynchos
TGGGATTTATAGAACTTTCAGACAAGCAGCTCAGTACCTGGTCACTCCCTATTCAAATGACACTGAAACACACCACGAACACTCCTTTTCCAGAGTGCTGGAAACTCCCCGACTTTGTCCCGCAGCGAGGCCGTGCCATCCCTGCAGAGCACAGCCCTGCTCCAGCCCTGAGCCCGCAGAGCAGAGGCAGAGATGGAGAGCTGGGAAAGGAATTCCTGTGGCAACAGCTCTGGGCTCAACGTTTTAACTTCCCCATTTTAACAGTGCAGAACTTGGTTCCTTTCCTTAGCCCCTTATAAACAAATGGCTTTTCCAGCAGCGCAGTGTAATAAAGTCTGACTTCACAAGGAAGTGCACCCTTGACCACCTCGTTTTTGAGAAAGCCAATGGACCTCGGGAGCCAAGACATCCACAAATTAACTCCAGGTTACAGCATTTTACAGGCTTTTGGGACAGTTTCCCAGGTCCCAGTTTGCAATAAATGCAACTTTTAAGTAAAAGGAGTTGCTTGAGTTTGAAAGCTGAGGCTGTTGCCAGCAATTCACTGCCAGAGTAGCAGAAATCTTTTAAAGTCCTTTAC
>NW_008244775.1:0-582 GCF_000691975.1 Corvus brachyrhynchos
GAAATCAGCTTTAGGTAGCAACCTCCTAAGAAAGAGATTAGCTTTGGAAGAGGGCTGTTTTCTTTAGATAAATTTATATCTAGCCACAGATTTCTGTAGTCAGAGGAATCTATATGGTAACACTCTGAAGTGGAATAATGACCTTGTTCAATAATTGAACTGAGCACAGAAATACAGAGGAACATGCAGAGATTACAGGAGGTCTCAATTGCACAGGATTTGTAGTTAAATGATATTCAAGCAGTAATAAAGGCATTAATGTTAAAAATGTGCAGTGACATTATAGTATTGTTCTACAGCAGGAAAATGTATCATATCTCCTGGATAAAACAGGATTCATGCTTAGCGTCCAAAGGGGAGAATTAAATTAGCCTTCATGCAATGAGAGCAGCCCAGCCTAAACGCAGCAGGGTACAGCAAAATGCCAACATTCAGGTTTTGAATCCCACACTGACTTCCAGGAACTGCTGTAGCTCTGAATCTTCTCACACGCGCGCTCTTCAAAGCGGGAAACGCCACCAAGCACCGTGAGCGGCGGGGCCGGTGCAGCCCGCGCCCACCCACGGAGGAGGCGGCGGGAGA
>NW_008244776.1:0-583 GCF_000691975.1 Corvus brachyrhynchos
AAAGCATCCGGTCGGCTCTCCCCAGCCACTGCAATCCCCTGGGTATCCCAGAAGATGCCGGATGTAAAACGGGTGTTCTCCATCTGGAAAAATTTTGAAAGGGGCAGTTGAGCCTTCATTTTTCATTAGATCCCCCCGCGTTGCGGCAGATCCGATTTCCTTGTTAATTGGGTGCTGTTCATTTTCTCCACTTCATTACTTGCCGCCGCACCTAGAATTTATATCCATTTGGTTTAATCGCGTTCGCCTGGTTAAATTCCAAACAGTCACTCGTTCAGAAAGGGAATTATTACCTCGCTTTGCCAGGACTTCCACTTTGCCTTAATTTCCCTGGAGCCTCATTTACTTTCGCTCTGCCTGTTTTCTCTCTCTGGGTCTCCTCAGGCTTGGCTGGGAGCGTGTGGCGCTCATGCCACCCTGGCTTGTTCCACGTGCAGGTGCCACGGCCCTGGCCAGAGACCACGGTAGGAGCTGGTGGGCTCAGGCATTGCCTGGTGCAGCCTCACCGAGCCCAGGCTTGAAAAATACACAGTGAGAGAAAAGGAACCACTTCAGGTGCTTCAGAGATGCTATTGGAATTCTG
>NW_008244777.1:0-584 GCF_000691975.1 Corvus brachyrhynchos
TCCCATGGAACTGGGTGCACATGATTTCCCCCTGCCCCAAACTAAATGGTGCCACAGGGTGGGTGCACATGCCTGCCCCACCCACACCTCCATGGGGTGGGTGTCTCTGTCTGCCCCCCCTCCCCACCCCAGCGGACCCAGCTCCTCCTGCATGGGGGGTCAGACTGGGGCCCCACGCCCCAGCTCAGGCTACCCCGCCGGGGGCAGTTCCGAGGGGGGGTCGCTTACAAGAGGCCTCATTGTAGTAGACACTGATGCGTTCAAGCTGCAGGTCCGAGTCCCCCACGTAGTTGCCGCTGGGGTCGATGCCGTGTTCGTCGCTGATCACCTCCCAAAACTGGGGAGGACGGGGAGCTCAGCAGGGCGGGAGGCACTGGAACATCCCCAGACCCCCGGGCGAGGCACGGGGCACCAGGATCCTCCCATCCCTAGGCAGGGCTGGGTGGGGCAAGAGGCACTGGGATACCCCAAACACCGAAATCCCCAGGCAGGGAGGGGCGGGGGGCACCAGGACTCCCCAAACCCCTGGGCAGGCGGTGGGCACCGGGATCCCCCAAACACCCAAAATCCCGAATAGGGAGGAG
>NW_008244778.1:0-584 GCF_000691975.1 Corvus brachyrhynchos
TATTGTGGTATAGCCATAGGCAATGGTCTTCTATTTAGAAAAGCAGATAGAAAACAAACACTGATTTTCTGTCTTGAAGCATTTTGCTTTGAATAATTTCATATAAAATTCAGGAACCAGTAGGATTTGCTGGCATTAAAATGATCAATATTCATAAATTCTCATATACTTTTCTGCTAAAAGACAAACTGTATATTGATAAGCCTGTTTCATCTCTGCTTGAAAGTAGACCAGCATGGTTGCATGGAATAATTTTTCTAACATTTAAAAACAGAGCTTTAAAATCACCCAAGTGCATAACACCTTAGCTTGGAGAGCCTTCCTTGTGACTATTTTTTAGGAGAAATATGCTGCTAATGTATATGGCTTAGTGTAAGTGTAGCAAAAAAAGAGACAAAGCTGAGGAATTTTTTTGGCAGTTGAACTTGATACAAAACCCAAAGCATCATGAAGATCTGTGCTTTCAGTGACTAAATGTGGTGGTAGTAGCCAATGAGGGATGTTGGGCTGCTGGTCCTTTTGTCACCTGTCAGCTTTGCAGTTCTGCAGAGTGGTGCTGCTTGATGCGACAGCTTAGCACGTGT
>NW_008244779.1:0-581 GCF_000691975.1 Corvus brachyrhynchos
CAGTCTTGTCTATAAACCAGTAAAAGGTGTTACGAGTTAAATAATCCAATAGAAAGAGAAGGGGTCAGAAGTGAAAAAGTGAGCAGAAGTGAAAAGGGCTATACAAATTTTCTGATATACCTGAAATTCTGGGATTATAGAAAACAAAAAAATTAGCAGAGATAATTCATCACTTTATTATTGACTGGAAATGACTGATAGTTGCATATTTTTGAGGATGTACAGAGTGGATTTTCTGCTTGTCAAGCAGGCTGTTCTCAGAACAGAATTTAATCTGTAATAAACCAGCTTTTTATTTCCCCCTCTTCAGTCAAGGTTGTGTTTGTCTTTACATAGAAACTGCTGTTTAAATTAATTATGAATGCTTAAAAAAATCCAAACTAAATTTTGCCAGTGGTTGGCCCTTTGTATTAAAAATTAGTCTTTCTAATGAGGTCAGCTTTGGTCACAGTGATTTGTTAGAAGCAACAGACCATATTGCAGTTCATCAAAACTTCATTATATTCCAGTTCCTAAAAGTGCCAAGAAAAAATAACATTGTAATCTAAGATGTCAAGGAAATATGTATCCAAACAGTTTAT
>NW_008244780.1:0-584 GCF_000691975.1 Corvus brachyrhynchos
TGCTGAAATTATTCCAGTGGCACTGAAAGCATTAGGGAAATGAAGCACAAAGTGACAACAGAGATTTACACCATTCTACTCATACAGTTTAGTTGCAGTGCAGCTAAGTAACACAATCTCTTAAAGAAGTGTCACAAACAGAGAAACCATTTCTAGAATATGTGTGTGTAAACAATGTGCAACAGGGTACTGCACAGGAAAAGAGGACCATTGTGACATTTAGTTTTGTAGGATCATTCAAAATCACAAGAAACTTTACCTCTTACTTCTTTACACAGTGAATTTAAGTAGAACACACATAAAAGTTGTCTGCTGAGTTATTGAGCCTAGACTTTTTTTTTAAAATTCCTGATATCTAGCAGTAGTAAAGAGATTTAACAAGTTAGGAAATTATTATGGCTGCAAGAAAACATTTACTTTGTAAAAACATTCTTTAGGGGACCACAGACATTCAATTCATGGCAAAACCCCTAAGAATTAAATGGTAGATTTATCACCAGATTTGGGAGAAATAGATATAACATTAAATGCATGTATTCCAATATGAAATTGGAGAATTCTGTATTTATTACTTACAATAATTC
>NW_008244781.1:0-583 GCF_000691975.1 Corvus brachyrhynchos
TGTGTGAGAATAAACCCCACAACAACTAGGGCAGGAGAGAAAGAGTCCAGTGGTAAGAAAGTGCTGTAGAAGCCAAGAAGGAAAACCTTGGGCCAGCTGTGTTGTGATCACTCCATCCAGGAAATTCAAGGTCATTACAGAGAGACATAAGATGAAGATCAGCTGGACCACGGTACAGAAAACACATCAGTGAGTAGAAAGAACATGAGATAAGAATGAAGATTAAAAGCAAAGGAATGGCTGTGCGGTGTGCATGTGTAAGAAGGAAAAATTAAGCACAAAACCAAGGATGACAGTCACAAGAGTAAAAATAAATCAGTCACATTCTACATTACTCTGATGCCTAGTTATTGAAGTAAGTTTGAATATGAAAAATATCAATAAAAGATGGGATGTCCTCATGCAATCTATCATCGTGACTTGAACCTGCACAAGAAAGCTAGCAATACTGAGCCTGAAGTTTTTCTAAAAGTTACCAATGCTGAGCCTAAAACTGTTGCTTTGCTTTTGAAAGAAAATTGTAGAAAGGTTGGTATTTCAGGGATATCAACCACATTCATTTTTATATATAATTATTCATATA
>NW_008244782.1:0-583 GCF_000691975.1 Corvus brachyrhynchos
GTCAGTAGGAGACTACCAAGGACACTGTGGTGGTCTCCTACTGTGTCTGTGTACTGTGTGGACTGTGCCTTCTAGAAAGGTTCTCCAATTGGATGGCAAAAGGTCTCCACCAACGGACTGCAATCGAGTATTTGACTGGACCAGCGGTCTGCCAGCAAGCAACCCTCGGGAAGAGCCAGGGGGTGTAACAGTAACTGTGTCACAAGCTCCAGGCTCTTTTGGTCTTTGGGCTTTTTTGCCCTGGAGGCTTTTTACCTGTTGCACTCGCTGAAAGCTTTTTGCTCTTTTTGCTTTCCCTTGCTCACTCGCTCGGTCTCCCTCTCAGCTAGCTGGACACCTGCTGACCACCTAGCTTGTGTCCTGCCCTGCCGCTTTGTCTCGCTCACCTTCTCCAGCCATCTCCTGTCCTGCCTCCCTGCATTTCTGCCTGACACCCTACGTGCTTCGTCCCTGCCTGTCTCGTTCCTGCCTGAGCCATCTGCTTCCAACCCCGCTTCACGGATCCAGCCCGCCACTGTGACGCCGCCATGGCCCTGTCCAGGGTTCTGCACCTCCTGCCCGATCCCCACTCACCTCGTGTCTG
>NW_008244783.1:0-583 GCF_000691975.1 Corvus brachyrhynchos
CAACACGGCTCAGCTCCTCACAGCCTGGTAAGGTTCCTTCCTAGCCATCCTGCTACTTCCCCCTGCTCTCCCTTTTCCCTTCTTCCTTTCCAGACACACAGGCTGCTTTGCAGAGCTGTTTTAGTTTTTACTCACCATTCCTCATTCTTTCTGCATTGGAACACCAGTATGGCCCTACTTTGTTATGGCTCTGGGGCACTGGTCTGTGCCTTGGAGCCTGGCCTGCTAGCCTCAGAGAGGACTGTTCTTAAGCTCTGCCTACTGCCTGAAGGGACACATGCATATCCAGACAGGGTGCTCTTCCAAGAACAGCTAGAGGGATCTGTCCTGTAGCAAACTACTGTATCCATTTCCTCCCTTTCTAGGAGACAATCCAGACAGCAGCTTGTAGACAGGACCCACAGTACAAGTGTTCCCTTTTTCCCAGAAACACGCAGTGCAGCACAGCACTGCTGGTTTTGCTTATATCCTAGATCTGAGGCCTCTGACCACCTGCATTTCCTACTTTTGCCACCCTCATCCTCAACTAACCTGTGCTTTTCTTCCAGCAACCTTCACCCATGAACAGTCCACTGTGCCACAC
>NW_008244784.1:0-584 GCF_000691975.1 Corvus brachyrhynchos
CAGTTTTGGCTTTGAGTTTTCTTGATTCCTGTACAGATGGACTTTTCTGGAAAAAGACATAATAATTACAGTATCTCTATATGCTCACTGCTATAATTCATTCTTCACATGTTGCTTACTTTTTCCTGTAAAGAATCATTAATTTCCCAGTCTTCTTTCAAATACATGAGTTTAAAACTTCTGTTCTCCCATTTCTATTGGTAAAGCCACTTTTAAAGTCTTCAGAATTATTTCAAGATTCATAAATGTATCATATCACAAAAAAAGCTTGCCCTTTTATTTTTAAACTATAGCTATTAGCTTTATGATTAATTTCTGCAGCCAGATGTATTCTTCCTTTTTCCTCCAAGTTCCAGTTTCTGCTCTGAGTTCTCCAAACTCCAGCAGCACTGCCTTTGTGAAAACACAATGACCCAACAGTCACAGCTAGTATTGTGTGTAAGTGGGGGGTAACAGGAGTTTCTTAAAGCTTTTCTTAATGTGAGAACCGTAGCAATGGAGTAGTATTGTTTAAGTATATTTTGTGTTTTGATAATAGAATTTTCTTTGGCTAAAAAGGCCAGAGTATTTTGAACTAAATTTCT
>NW_008244785.1:0-584 GCF_000691975.1 Corvus brachyrhynchos
GAGAAGGGAAAATTCTTAAAATTAATATGAAATGCATTTAAAAAATTAAAAAGTAAGATTTTAGGAACCAAGGCTCTAAAAGGCATGATAGAAAGTGTTATGGGCAGTTATGAAATGAAGGGAGAAACTGGAAGCAAACATTAAAGGGTGTTAGATTTTGATCAGTTGTTTTGTAGTCACTTCAAGTTCTCAAAAAGAAGACAAGTAAAGAAAGACTGAGATAAATACCATACAACTCATAGTTCTGGTTTCAGTCCTAAAAATGAATTCAGGTTGCTTCATTCATTGCTCAGTTGTAGCCTTCAAAACTGCCAGTGAGTACCCAATGTAACAAGATGCCAAAAAATTCTGTGATGCCAGAGCATTACAAAGATTGCCTTATACTGTTTTTTAAAACAATGTTTGGCACACATTTTTCAAACTTTTTTCTACACTTACTTAGACCAGGAATTTCCTTAAATATTTGAAATATATTTGAAAACTGAAAATCTAAGCTTTAAAATATTTGGTCTCTAAGGCAACCATTGCAAGAAACCATTTTTATGCACTAAAACTGGCACGTATTGCTATCTAACTTTTTAACA
>NW_008244786.1:0-584 GCF_000691975.1 Corvus brachyrhynchos
TTTTCGCCATCTCTCTGGGGATAACAGCGACAGAGTGGCAGCAAATTAGCTGATGCAATTTGGTCTTGTGACTCCCAGCACAGTTGCAGAGCTTGTGAGGTGAGCAGGGTTTGAACTGAGGTAGAGGACTGCTCACTGTGGCCATTCATCACTGTTAGATAATATTACCTCCTACTTGCTTCCCAGCCAGTGACATCCTGAAAGCAATTAGAAGTTCAGCACTCCTGTCCCTCTCTTCTGTTTTCTTAATATTGTCTACATTCAGTGGGCTGAATTTCCAGTGATTTTAACCATGTTAACTCCATAGCATCCATCTGTGCTCCCTGTGCTTTGAACATGGTGCAGTTATTAGACCCAACCTGTCCCAGTCTGGAACAAAGCCTTAAGTCCCTTCAAGAGATCTCTTGGTCAAATGTTTCATTATGGCAAGAGCCAAACCTGATCCACTGCTTCTCTTCTCCCCTACAAAGGCTACAGTAGAGGCAGATACTGCTTACAGAAGGGAAAGTGTGTCAGAGTTACTGTAGCCATTAAATGGATGAGAGGGGTCTCTGACTGTGGGGTATGCCCAGCCCCTGCCCTGG
>NW_008244787.1:0-584 GCF_000691975.1 Corvus brachyrhynchos
AATTTCAAAGTTATAATGATTTGGAGGGAAGGGAGTCACATTCTCCATTCCAGGGAGGTCCTAAAGACACCTGTCTTTCAAACCAAGACAAGCTGACAGTTAATTTGATGCCTTAACAATTTATTAGCAATATAATGAAGACGTAATGAATTAATTGAGGTAGTCAAAAAGGTAACAAGTTTGTTCATTGGAGCTTGGAAGGGTAGCTGCAGAGGTCTCTGGTGAAGGGTGGGAGACCATCAGCAGCAGCAAACATGATGTTGCTGGCTCCTTCCGGATGCTCCAGCTGACACAAATGCTGTCACTCAGGCGTTGGTTTCCAGTGCACGTGCTTCTTGAGTCCTTGGCCCTTCTCTGTCTGCTGTAATGCAGAGAGTTTTGGTTCATCAGGACTCTTCCGCTCCTGGGCTCTGCCTTTCAGAATCACCCGTGCTTTCTTCTGAGTCGGCTTCAGGTTAGGAATCCTAGGAAGAAAGGGACTGGTATTAGCCACACCATTTCCAGCCAGCTGCTTTTCTGTCTCCTTGCAGAGCACACAGTGTTGCATCCTTTCTCTGTGCAAGCAGTGAGCAGCAAAGTAAACA
>NW_008244788.1:0-584 GCF_000691975.1 Corvus brachyrhynchos
CTCCTGGTATTTCTCCTCATCTCTCAGCGCCCGCTTCTCTGCGTTCTGCTCCATCTGCTTCACAAGGTCCTGCCTGGCTCTGGGAACATGAGAGCGGAAGGGTTCCCTCTGGCTGTGTCCTGCTCCCCATGGTGGGAATGCTGGCATGGACAGGGCTGGTGTGGTGGAATGGGCCGAATGCCTTCATGGGGAAGAGGCAGCTTCTGCCCACCTCATCATCTCCTGCTTCCTCTGGCGCTCCAGCTCCTCCTGGACCGCCACACCCTTCTCCCACTCCATTTCCATCATCTTGTCCAGGCGCTTCTCCTCCTCCGCCAGTTCCTTGCGGATCATCCGCTTCTCCAGGATTTGCTTGTCCCTGATCATGTTGCACTTGGAATTGAGGAAGAGCTGTGGGGACAAGAGGTGTCTGTGGCTCTGAGCCGCCCTGGGACACAGGGAGCAGGGACGGCAAGGGAAGCAGAACAGGAGCCCGGGAGCGCGAGGAGCAGGGGAGGCTCAGGCAGTGCCCGGTGACAGCGGGGAGCACTGGCCCTACCGAGGTCAGTTCCCGCATCTCTTCCTCCTGCTCCAGCCTCATCCTC
>NW_008244789.1:0-585 GCF_000691975.1 Corvus brachyrhynchos
CGGGTCCCCGTGGGCTGAGCTGCAGCCAGTGCCTCTGTGTCCACCGGCTTTCCTCTGCAAAATGGGGAACTTAACCCCAGGACTGGGATGCACAAACGGGTCACAGTGAAATCAGGAATTTCCCTAAGCCCCAAGCCAGACAAAATCCCCCACCATGCTGGAGAAAAGGTGTATTTGTTGGAATGTAACTCACACAACCTAAAGATCTTCTGGTGTTTTGTCTTTCAAGGAGAAAATGAAGCTGTTTGCCCTCTGCACTGGAGGGACCTGCACACCCCAGTCCCAGGCAGGTGAACACCACCTCACTTCAGCAGGGTAGATTTATTTGTGCTCCCTGTGAAGTCTGAGTGGGAAGAGCTTTCCCCAGCCACGGGCGGGCAAACTGAGCTACCAGTGTCCTTTGATTTTGGTTTACTCCTGTTCAAATCGAGGCTGTCGGGGATGCACTGAGCCTTCTGCCTTCTGTGGTGTTTCCCAGCTCCTGTCTCGATGGTCTGACAGCAGTTTTCACAGGAACTGGTGCAAAACCTCCTCATTCCCTTAAATCCATTGCTGCTTCTGGAAGGGCTCTTCTGCTGTCACCAA
>NW_008244790.1:0-585 GCF_000691975.1 Corvus brachyrhynchos
CCCTCTGAGCTCTGACAGTCAGTTCTCAACCCACCTCTTTGTCCACTCATCAACCCATGCTTCCTGAACTTCCTGTGAGGATGTTATGGGAGACAGTGTTAAAAAGCCTTGCAGAAGTCCAGGTAGGCAACATCCACTGGTCTTCCTTCATCTACCCAGCCAGCCATTCCATAATAGAAGGCTACCATATTCTTCCTGTTTAGTCCCTAAGCTACATGCATTCGTCTACAAGCATTCCAGGGAGGTAATCAAGCGTGCAGGTCTCGCAGGAGGGTTGCAAGAGAATTACCACAAGCATACACACCCCCCTCCCGGAGGTGGCTGACCTCTTTGTTCTTACCTTTGAAGGCAGCTAGGGAACATCTGTCACTGCTCTGGTTGGCCTAGTTTATTTCCTAATTGGTGCAACTGTGTGAGCACTGCCATTTTTGATCCCACGCCTGAGGCCCTTCACTTTAAAGCCCATCTCAAACACATTGGCCAGCCTGCATGTAAACTGCCAACACTTGTTCCCTCTCTTAGAATGACACTTTGTTCATAGATTACCTGTCAGAGTTTAATCTGTATCTATATCTATATTCAGAA
>NW_008244791.1:0-584 GCF_000691975.1 Corvus brachyrhynchos
CTGGCCTGAGGGAGAAAATGTGTTTAGGGATGGTCTTCAAGGGCAGCAGAAGGGAAATGGGTCACAGGATACGCTGCTGTTAAGAGAAGGGAATTAGAGGAAGCAGGGAGGTTACAGGTCAGCTCAGACAGAGGAGTTTGTGCCCTTGTGAGAGCCTGGGAATTATACCGGGAAAAGAGGGAACGTATTAACTGACTGAGTACACATAGGGGGTGGTCCATGGGTTTGGAAAACTGTGGGAGGGAAGAGCTTTGTTACCCTGCAGGAGAAAAACATTCGCTCATGGAAGTTTAATTACTCACCTATTGGAGGTGGTGAATTTACCAACACGGGTGGCAATAACCCACGTTAGGGAACACCAGGCAGTTTGCTCAGGGGAGCCAATAGGTCAGGGACTGGCAGAGGAAGAGGCTGGGAAAGCAGCACTTTTGCCAGAGGGCTCCAAGACCCTCCCTTTGCTCCCAGTGGCTCAACCGCTGCCAGACAAACTGTCTTTTCCCCCAGAGGATTTGGAGATAATTAAAAATAGTGGGGCAGAGGAAAGAGACGAGAACTGGTTTACAAAGGACATTAAACAATGGATA
>NW_008244792.1:0-586 GCF_000691975.1 Corvus brachyrhynchos
TCCCCCCACAAATATTTTTTAAACAAGTGTAAGGGAAAAGAACCTAAGGGACTCTGATGGTTTTTCCAAATCTAGAATAAAATATATCACAGTGTATGAGATCTCTACAACATCTCTAAGAATTAATTCTGACAGTAGTCTTCATCACCACCCTTATTTACCTGTGGTTAGCAGATACTCCACCTTTGAAAGCATTTAAAACTTCTCAGGAATTCCAGCTGAACTAACTGTTCAGAGCATTCAGTTACAAACTATCTGAGTGTGGACAGCACAGGAGTATAAGCAAACCAGACATCAGCAGATAGTTCTTGATACATAAGCTGAACAAGCAACCTTGCATAACAAACTGTTGAAGCTTACCCCATTACAACAAGCATGAAGTACTTTTTTAACCCATTAGAGAAGCTGGGCTGTATTTTCAAATGCACTCTCCAAGCCAGCCTGTAAGAGTGTCTGGCCTACAGAACAGTACATCTCTCTGTAGGTTGATGCAATTCTGTACAAGGCATGTAACCAACACTCACCACTTGCTGACAGATACGTAAATTGGATGTCTTCACAAATAATAATTTAAGAAAAAAAAAAA
>NW_008244793.1:0-585 GCF_000691975.1 Corvus brachyrhynchos
TTTTCCTATGGCCTGAGCAGGCTGCTCCTGCCTGATGGCTGCATTGCAGAAAAGCATTGGAATTGTGTACTCCTTGGCCAAGACCCTTGCCAGCTGTTTATTTACAGTTTCATTGCACTATGAGACCTTGTTTTCCCCATGTTTGTCCTTAGAGTTGCACCAGAAGGAGAGTGGTCTATAGCTCATGGGAGATAGATCAGCCCTCCCTCAAGGAAGAAGTGGCTCATGGGGAAGGAAAAAAGCTTTCTATGATGCTGAAAGTAAATAGAACTGAAATAAATCAAAATGCTGCAGGAAAATAGCTTTGAAAACAGTTCCCTGCCTTATTTCCTTTAGAAACACATCCTGTTCAACTTCTCAGCTCCCCAAATCTCAGCAGAGATGTAGAAGGCTTCATGCAGTGTAAACTCCCTCTAAAGACTGCTCCTGTTATCAGATGTTCTTTCACCTCCTCTGAGTCATATATGTGCTGTTGAGCATGTAAGACCGATTAATGTTACCGTCCTTTTTTTACTTTTTTATTCCGTTGATATTTTCTTCCCTTGAAAACAGAGACAAGCGCATGCTTTTTGCATTTTCTTTCCC
>NW_008244794.1:0-586 GCF_000691975.1 Corvus brachyrhynchos
AGTTTCCAGGAAAGCACAATTTTTTAAAGGTTTTTTTTTAAACTGTCAAGTCAAAATGAAAGTGCAACTGACTTCCACACGAGGGTGTGGTGGTTGAAGACAAAATGCAATGTGTCAGACCAATTCAGATCACTTCACTGACGCACATCTCAATTGCAGTACCTGCTACTCATCTGCTGGCAAAAGAAGGTGAGTTTTGTTTTAATCCTTCTTTCTCTGTATATTGTATGATACCTTATTTGCATACATTTACTCACAGTTAAGTTGGCTTTACAGACAGACATCATTTCACTAAGGCACATCTCCTTTCCAGTATCAAAATTAGATCTGTTCAGCAGAAGGACAGAATACGGCTTAATTCATCAGAGGAAAAAAATCTGTCTCTTTAAACTGGGATATTAACTTAATTCACCACCATTCATACAATCCCACATCAAGTTTAAAGACACAGAAACACTGAATTTCTATCTGACTGGAAGGCTGAAATAATTCTGCAAGAAAACATGCAGTTGCAGACAATATATTTATTAGTATACCTCCTAGAAAACACTATTTGAAAAACCAGCAGAGTTTCTGAGCTGTTTGG
>NW_008244795.1:0-585 GCF_000691975.1 Corvus brachyrhynchos
CTATATAATAACTATTTCTTGTGATGCATATGTAGCTATAGAAAATAACATGAACTACTGCAAGTTCTAATGTGAGACATGCTGCCTCCATGGCAGAACGATTCAGTGACCAAGGATTGTGAAGAGCAGGACAATTTCTGACTATTACCAGGATGACAATATATATGTTCTATATGCAGAGCCTAGTCTTAAATCTGTACCCCAATGACTCAACAGCCCAGAAGTTTCTATCTCTGCAGTGCTAGGGAGATTGTCTGGCTCAGCATCACCAGGTACTACTGCTGCCAAACAATACAGTATTATCACTGTATTAACTACTAATACCTAGTTTGCTCCTGCACTACAAAATGAATCTATCTGGTTTATCTACCACTGATCCATTACTAAAATATTCAAAATATGTCATGTGTTACTTGCAGGGATGTATAGAAAAGCCATCATGATCTCTCAGTATTACAGCTTGCTCTTGTTCATCTCTGTAATTGCTACTTGCCACCTACAGTATTTAACATTCATAAAAAGACTCTTAAGAAAGTACTTATGTTCCTCCAAAGCAGGAATAACTGCAATGCATAGGGACAAAGA
>NW_008244796.1:0-586 GCF_000691975.1 Corvus brachyrhynchos
GGGACACAGTGGGGATGGCACCATGGGGATACAGTGGGGACACTGGTGTGAGGACGTGAGGGAAGGGGACAGCAGCATGGGGACATCCCTGTGGGGACAGCAGCGTGGAGGTGGCACCATGGGGACATCATTGTGGTGACAGCAGGGAGGGGACATCAGTGTGGGGACACTGTGAGGGACACTGGCGTGAGGACGTCAGGGCAGGGACACGGTGGGGACATCAGAGTGGAGAAATCAGGGTGGGGACATCAGTGGGAGAGGGGGGACACCAGCATGGGGACATCCCTGAGAGGGTGGCAGTGTGGGGACATCACTGTGGTGACACTGTGGGGACTTCATGGTGAGGACATCAGAGTGGGGACAGGAAATTGGGGTCATCAGTGTGGGGACAGCAGTGTAGGGACACCGTGGGGACAGCAGGGTGGGGACAGGGAGGGGACAGCAGCGTGGGGACATCACTGTGGGGACATCAGAGTGGGAGGGGGGACAAGCATGGGGACATCAGAGTGGGGATGGCAGTGTGGGGACACTGTGGGGACATCAGAGGGGGACAGCAGGGACACCGTGGGGACACCGTGGGGACACC
>NW_008244797.1:0-582 GCF_000691975.1 Corvus brachyrhynchos
CAGCAGTCAGGGAATGCAGCTGAGGACAGGGAGGAAGAGATGGTCAGGACGTATATGAGTACCAATGTACAGACCCTGGACTTCAAACATGACAACTTCCATCCAGTCAGGCATCTGGCAGGTCAGATGTGCCTTCACAGGCACCTGTGACGACCAAAAGAGATTGGAAAAGCCAGCAGCACCAGAGGGGCACCTCATGGTCCAAGGAACATGAAAGGTCCAGGCAAAACACAGGATAAAAAGAGAACACTCTGATGGGGGGCAGCAGTGGACACAGGGAACTCATCTTCCAGGTCAAAGACATCTGGCTGTGGAGGGGAGCTCTCCTGGATGTTCTGGAGACAAAAGAAGGGGTTTCAGAAAATACCTCCCCACTGCTTGGGACACATCCTGGGTTCCAAAGCTCTATGGCTTCTGCTGGGCATTGGGACTTAAATCCACTCCTTCCCCATGCCCCAAATGCCTCCTCAGCCTAGACAACAACCCAGCACCACTGAATAGGGCAGGAAACCTCCTCCATTTCCACAACACATGAAAGCTCTGGGGAAACTGCAGTGCCACATGCCTGGGGATGCTCAGCGA
>NW_008244798.1:0-586 GCF_000691975.1 Corvus brachyrhynchos
TCCCCTGTCCAGTTGCAGAGGGGAGTGATAGAGGGGTTTTGGTGGGTACCTGGTATCCAGCCAGGGTCAACCCACCACATATGAACATGAGGATGTTGAAGTAGCATTAAGAAATTAGCAAAACCCTCAGTTTCTAGAGGCATGTGATTTCTGGTTAAAAAGCTAACCCTCTAAGAGAATCTATGTCAGTATTCATGACGAGAAAAACAGTTCAGGGTGAAAGAAGTTAACTGTCTCATTTGCAACTCCCCTCTACCAGTGTAAAGGTACTAGTTAGCAAAAGCATATTAGCAATAATGGCTTAGACAAGAAATGACAAGAAAATATCCAAGCAGGATATTTTTATGGGCACTATTAAAGCACAACCCATACAAAAACATGATAATGATTCTAGTATAAGATTGAGAACAAATGGCTATGAAAGATATAACATTTGCAAACAGCCAAAGTAAAGAACTGGTTAAAACCACCCACTGCTGAGATCCCATAGAAAGCAATAAAAAAGGACTGACAAAGAAAAAAGAAATCAAAATAGTCTAGGTTTGCAAAACCAAGAATACCTAAAATGACTAAATCATTACCCTGA
>NW_008244799.1:0-586 GCF_000691975.1 Corvus brachyrhynchos
TGGCAGATTAACGCTAATAGCTGCCCTCAGGTTAGCCCAGAAAAGGGCATGCTTGCTCCTCTCCTTCGGCCACTCCAGGTAGGTGCGCTTTGCCATGAGAGCTTTCAGCTTGTGATACCTGGCAGGGATAAGGTACGGAGGGATTGGCTCCAGTAAAATGAGGATTAAGCTGTTGGAATTCTCACTGAATAACTTGTGATGGGCAAAGTACAGCTCATAGTGACACCACTCACTCTGCACAAAGTTGGGAGACAACACAAAGATCGACTTGTAGCTCTTCTCAATGCAGTTAATGATGTTCTCCACAATGCTCTTGCCGGGGATAAAGTTTCTCTCGTGCTGGCACAGTTGTACGCAGCCCTCCCCCTTCTCCAGGTTCGGGATCAGCTCGTTCTTCACCCACAGCGAATCGCGCTCGCTGTAGGAAATGAACGCGTGGAACTGCAGAACGGTTCCCGGATCTCTGGTGGGGTTGTGCCAAGCTCTGCGCTTCGTCTGCGTCCACTGCCACGTCATCCGCACGTACCACGGCACATCCAGGTAGATGCACAGAAAGGCCACCGCAGCCACCAGCACCAGCGAGAGC
>NW_008244800.1:0-588 GCF_000691975.1 Corvus brachyrhynchos
AAAAAAAAATCTGAGCAAATATTCACAGGTTGAACACCATCAGTGTGGCTTTTCCAGACGTTTGAAAAACAGTGATCACATTCCAAATTGTTTCAAAGCAGCATACATTTAAATCCAACTTACAGGGCAAACACCACGATTATCTGGAAAAAATATTGCAGATGTACAGTTTTTAACTTGACAATGTAATTAATGATCTTCACCATTAACTGATGACCAGTTTGCTTTGCAGTAAAATAAAATGTTCTATTTTTAAGTGGGAAGATAAGATTGGGGGGAAAAGAACAGGAAAGAGCAAAGGTATTTGGCCATAAAACAAGGTATAGCAGCTGTTTTAAAATGGCTAGCAGTCTCTGGCAAAGGCTAGAAATACTAAAGTCAAGACCAGTCAGACATTAAGTCTCACTGCAAGCATTCTGCACTGCTCCCCTGCTCTACACATCCAGCCTATTCTGCCAAGCTGCCAGACACATCAGAGATGCCAGGCTCCTGTGTTCCTGACTTTCAACACCAGGCACTGGCTTTACAGGATAGACAAAGTATGGCTAGCCAGGATGAAGCTTTCACACAAACTACTCTTGCTTACAG
>NW_008244801.1:0-586 GCF_000691975.1 Corvus brachyrhynchos
TTATGTATTCTGCTACCTTATTTACATAGATGATGCAAAGAAGAGCATGTCTTTAGGGTTTTTTACCCTGTTTTCTTTTTGTACTTTCTGTGGATATCAGATTTATTAGATCTTTGGCCTGAGATTCAGTGCTTAACCAGGGATACTCATTGCAAAGTTGCTTATTTGTCCCCACTCTTTTAGCTTGAATGTGTTTCTAGCTAGTTTTTTTTTTCCTGAAATATTTGTGTCTATATTATCCTAGAACTCTGTCAATCAATACATTACAGCTTCTCTCATCATTAGTCTGTTATAGGCCTGGCACTCCTATTTCCTCTTTAGCATGAATTTCCCCCCCACCTACTGGATTAGATTTTAAATATTACTTTAACCCTGTTTTATCTGCTGAAGTGCTGGTATCACCAGTGAGCCTGGGCAGTAGGGTCGGTTAGCAGGGATGTTGAGCCCACTTTACTCCACCTTCTATTTTAATTGGGGTTTAATGTCATGCACTTTTAGCCTGTAAGAAGAGCAGTCCCTACTCTGCTGCTTAATTACAGAAATGTTTGCACAAGCTAAGTCATCATTACTAAACCTGAGCTGTGTT
>NW_008244802.1:0-588 GCF_000691975.1 Corvus brachyrhynchos
GTTATGGGCACCTGCAGTGAGGTTGCCTGCAGTGAACTTGCCTACAGTAGCTGACCATTAGCCCATGTAGCCCTTCAAGCAGCTGCCTGAGCATCCCCACTGTGCCTGACCACAGTGCCTCAGGCAGCACCAGGCTGCTGGCCCCCAGGCACCCTGGGGTGGGAACTGCTCACCTCAAGCTGCGTGTGGCCACCAAAATGTACAAACAAGCAGCATGGGTGTTTGCACACAGCCCTTTCTTAAAGGATTTTCATCCAAAATAGACTCACTGGTGCCCAGAAACAGCAGCAGAGGGGGGAGATGACAAGTGAAGACCCACAAGGAGGAAGGTAAATATAAGAGGTGACCCAAGAAAGCAGCTGGTGGAAGAAGAGCAGCAGCACAGTCACGCAGATGCACTGAAGGGTGCAAGAACAGTCTGGAAACAGGGTAGAGGCAGAGAAACTGGGACGTACAGTAAGAGGAAGAGGCAGCAAGAGGCACGATGTGAAGAGGTAACCTAAAGGAAGCAAATATTTAAGTTTTCTGTTTTAAACCATATTCCTTTCAGGGCCTCCCCCCCAGAGACTGCACTAGCAATAAGATATA
>NW_008244803.1:0-589 GCF_000691975.1 Corvus brachyrhynchos
GTGGGATTTTTTTGTGAATTGCACCCTGGTTGACTGTGTAAGACTAGTTGCCATTTGTATTTGGGACTCGTAAGAGAATCTTTGAGTCACAGACATTTAATCTGGTGGCTGTATGAATTCAAGGTTGTAAAGAAAGTCAAATGCAAAGAGAGTCTCCTCAATATTTCTTTTTTCCCAGCTCTGTAATGTGCTTTGTACATATAAGGAAGCTGGATTCTATGTAGTTTTGTGTTTTGGGTTACCTAAGCATGGCCTTAAATTCGCAAGGGCTGCAGTCAGAGCTAAGTCAGGTCTCTATGACATTTGTCTGTAATGAGGGCACATCCTCCAGCACAGGTACCTGTTTTGTTTGCTGTCTTCTTCACAGCATGAGAATTCTCTTGCCTTCTGTACATCAACTGGACAGCAGCAGTGGTGGTGGTCCAAAGGTCTGCCCTGAGCTGTGTGCCTGCTGATTCGGAAGTAATTTTCTAGCTCCAGACCAGTGGGGATTTGAAGGCAGCTGGATGTCAGCAGATTGTGAAGCAGTGCTTAACACAGCAAGTGTGATGGAAGGGTGACAGAGGGTTAGAGACAGAGAGGACCTCAG
>NW_008244804.1:0-588 GCF_000691975.1 Corvus brachyrhynchos
TCAACGGTTGAGTTTCGTGGTCAAAGTCAGCAGTTGAGTTTCTTGGCTAACGCCAACGGTTGCATTTCCTGGTCAATGCCAGTAGTTGAATTTTTTGGGCCAACGTCAACGGTTGAGTTTCTTGGCCGACCTCAACAATTGAATTTCGTGCTCAATGCCAACGGTTGAGTTTCCTGGTCAATGCCAACGATTGAATTTCTTGGCCAACGGCAGCAGCTGAGTTTTGTGCTCAGCATCAACGGTTGAGTTCCATGTTTGACATCAGCAATTGAATTTCTTGGGCCACCGTCACCCATTGAGTTTCTTGGCCAGTGTCAACGGTTGAGTTCCGTACTCAATGTCAACGTTTGAGTTTTTTGGTCAACGTCAACGGTTGAGTCTCTTGGCCAACGTCAGTGATTGAGTTTCCTGCTTGACGTCAACAGTTGAGTTTCTTGGTCAACATCAACGGTTGAGTTTTATGCTTGACATCAACGGTTGAGTTTGTTGACCAAGGTTAATGGTTGAGTTTCTTGGTCAACATCAACAGTTGAGTTTCTTGGCTAACATCAACGATTGAGTTTCATGCTTGACATCAACGGTTGAGTT
>NW_008244805.1:0-589 GCF_000691975.1 Corvus brachyrhynchos
ACAACGTGAATACAAGCTGCCTTTGCTGCATGCTTCTACAACTAAAAGGACATGCATTCCCGTACTTACTTGCATATCTGCTCATATCCCTGAGAAGTTATTAGAACTTTAACACTGGATTCATAAACATCATTTATATTGGACCAGTGAGCCTGAATCTGAGGATCCTCAATACGACTCGCCAGACTGTCAATGGTTCGAGCAGTTCTAGAAGATAAAGCCATATTCCATACACAGTAATCCAGACAGTTTGTGCTGTTATCTAGCTTACAGGAAGCAAGGAGGTTATTAGATTTAACAGAAGCATGTGGATCAAAATTCTATTTCAGCACTGTTCTGGTGCTAATGAAGTGCACTTGTTTATTCTGTACATTTCTCATACATTCTGCAGCAGTATTAAACTAGTATTACCCAGTATCAGCTACTGCACTGCAAAGAACACTAAAAAAGGATTTATGCAGTTTAAGATAAGTAGGGACAACTACCAGCAGCTTGTGTTGCAACTGTCACAGAGATCCCAAAGAAATCCTGCATTATTTCTTTTTTTTTTTCCTTTTTACTAGCCGAACGTTGTTTGGTCATATTTTTT
>NW_008244806.1:0-589 GCF_000691975.1 Corvus brachyrhynchos
GAGGTAAAATGTCTCCAAAACTGAAAGAAACACACTGGGAAGGAAAAGAGCATTTCTGCTAGAAACTCATCCTGACCAACACCAAACTCAACCACCATGTCTCATCTACAAACACCAAAGCCAACCACCATGTCTCATTGTCCCCAAGTCACCCCGCTGTCCCTGGGGTCACACGAACAGGTGGGTGGGTGGGAGAGCTCAACACTTCCAGCCTGGAAATGCAACAGAAGCCAGGAAAAAGGAGAAGCGTCCAAGGTCACCAGCATTATGGCAAACACCCTCCTGCCCTCGGGTCTCCTCGGGAAGGGGACCAAGTTCCTCCGGGCCTGCCGGCTGCCCTTGGCTCGCCGGGGCTGCAGCAGAGAAGGCAGCGTAAGGAGGGAGCGTGTGAATTGTCCAAGGAGTCTCCTGAGCCTACCAGGGTTGTGGAACAACCAGCGCTGACAAAAGCCTTGGTGAGGGGTGCAGGGACAGCTGAGGAAGACGCTTCAGAGCAGAAGGCCCACCAGGATGGCACTGGGGACGAGGAAGAGCGAAAGCCCCAAGCAGGTACTGGGAGCTCCAGCTTTGGGTGGATCCACACTTGTCT
>NW_008244807.1:0-586 GCF_000691975.1 Corvus brachyrhynchos
TCACAGAATTGCAAGACCCAGTGCTGCAGGAGTTCAAATAACAGACCAGTGGAAAGGCTCAGGGGCCACAAGCTGTGCTGCATCTCTCATGGACTTGCAAGGAACCTCTCCTTTGGTGTCTGTGCAAGTGCTGGCTGATGTGGGCACTAGGATTGCTCTTTTAATCAGGCAGCTCCAGTACCTTTCAGAAAAGAATTTTCATGGCACATCATGAGCCATTAATCTCTTGACTAACCATAACATTTCCTTACTCCTTGGTTTTACAGCATTACGCAAACACTGACATTTGTCATTTCACCAGCCATCTCCCTTGACCTCTAGCATCAGGCACTTGCAGGGGGAAGGATCTGGTCTCACAAATATTTTCATACTCTGATCTCTGTGATTTATTAACCATGAAGTTTTGCCTTCAGAACTCAAGATGCCATTTCAAATAATTTCATGTGCAAAAGTCGAGTTATTGGGCAAAAGGGATCCTTGATAGCTGGGTACAAAGGACAGCAGGACTGCTGTTGTTGTTTTCTTTTCAACTACTGTGCTTGCTGTGTGACCTTGAGGAAATAGGTTCATTGCAGCTTTATGGTTC
>NW_008244808.1:0-588 GCF_000691975.1 Corvus brachyrhynchos
CCCCTCAAAACCACTCGCCACTCGGGCATCATCACTCAGGATGGTATGGGAGGAGCCCACAGATCGGTGTTGGCCATGTCACAATGGCCCCAGTGACATCATCACCCTGGCCTAAAAACACAAGCAGGGTGGCTGCACATCAATACAACCCTCTGAGTTGAGGAGAGCATCGCCGAGGAGGAGCTTGCCCAAGGCTGCTCAAGCACAAGGCTACGTCAGAGGATTCTGGTGCCTCTGACACAGCTCACGTGCATCTCTCTCTTTACTCAGGGCTGATGCACAACTGTCAGGCGGAGGAATGCCAGCAGTTCTGCGCAAGAGACGCTCCAGGCACTCGCCATCAACCTGTTCCAGATCCAACACGGCACAGCCGGACACAGTACCCGAGGAGCAAGGTGATAGCAAAAGCCTCTCTCCCCACAGCTCCCGATCGCTGGCACAGGTATACCAGGGCAGTCAGTGAGCAGGCAAGAACTATGCCAGGGCAAGGCAGGAGCTCTGCAAAAGGGCTAGGCTCTGGGCATTTGCTGGGGCACCCGTGCCTGACCTACCCTGCCCTTCAGCCAGCACAGCACAGACCCAGCAGGG
>NW_008244809.1:0-590 GCF_000691975.1 Corvus brachyrhynchos
TCTTTTGTTCTCTTAAGTATTGGTAGTTATCATTTCTTAGCAACAGGTGGGACAAAATTCCATGAGAGAAAGGAACAAAAAGAAAAATCCTATCCCCCAACAAAAGTCCTCCTATTTGGTCTCCCAAAGAATGGGAGTTGATATCTCTAAAATATTTATGGAAGGGGAAAACATTGATGCTAAATTTAGTAAGAGATATATCTTGATTGTTATTTTGGCTAGTAAAAGTTGTGGAGTACTGCTTTGCTGACTTCTCTGCTTGTTTGTCTCTCTTAGCAAGGAGGTGCCATTGCAAATCTCCCTTATAGAGACAAGAGAAAGTTTCACATGCTGTCTTTAGGGAAAAGAATATCAACTCATGCCTTGTTCCTGGCAATCACCCTACTCCAAAGAGTAACTTTTTCCTTACCATCAGAGATTTTTAAACCAGATGCAAATTTTGAGGGAGTTTATATAACGTATATTCATGAAATGTGCTCTATGATCTTTCGTAAAAACAAAACTAACTGGATCTGTCCACTGTTCATCTAACACCAGCTAGGAAGGAAGTCTGGTACTGATGCCCAAAAGATAGGCTGGAAATAAATCCC
>NW_008244810.1:0-590 GCF_000691975.1 Corvus brachyrhynchos
CCTGGGATCGTGGGAGGTGCTGGGATTGGAATGGGATGGGATTTAAGCTCCCCTCCCACCCAAACCAGTCTGGGATTCCGGGATTCCATCCCAAGCCCTGGCCAGGCCCATCCTCATCCCCGTTATTTCATTCCGAAGCCCTCATTATTTTGCCATCAGAAATTTGGGAGCGTTTAACTCCCATTCTCTGATTTTCCTCTCCGTGACACCGACGGATCCTAAAAATGTGGGATTTTTCTCCTTTGGAGCGTGACTTTAATCAGGCAACTTCCCGGTATCCCAAGAGAGCAGCTGGAATTACTTCTTCGCCGATCTGCATCCTTTGCATTTTCCCTCCCTCCTCAGGAGCGTATTCCTTGTTTTTATGGCTTTCATTCCCTCTATCCCCCCAGGAGAAGCCGCTTAATTCAATCCCGCTCTCCTCCCTGCCAATCCCGAGCGTTCCGCGCATCTGCCCCTGTCCGCGGTGCTGGATGAGGCGGCGGCTTCCCGGGAAAAGGGGGAGGACGATTTTCGATGGCAGCCCCGGGGCTGGATATCAGCATCAGAAATAGCTGCGTTTCCAAGCGAGTTCCAAAACTCCGTTTCCA
>NW_008244811.1:0-590 GCF_000691975.1 Corvus brachyrhynchos
TTTGCTTTTTTAATACATGTAGAACCATTAGGTGGGCATATTGGTTATCTCTTGATGTTCACAGATTGTCCTCAAGATGATAGCATCTTTTTACCTGTTGGAAGAAGAGTGTTTGCTTTTCCCAAGAAGCTTTCTTGTAGTTTCTTATCTGGAGTACCTATCAAGATCTAATTATTCTGAGGAAGAACAGGGGAAACATGGCATTATTGTGAAACAACATTCTTTTCTTGCACTACTGCTAGCAATGCAGAATGAATTTATGCATAGACTAGTTCTCAAATGTGTTCACTAGTCTAGACTAGTGAACACATTTGAGAACTAGTCTATGCATAAATTCATTCTGCATTGCTAGCAGTAGTGCAAGAAAAGAATGTTGTTTCACAATAATGCCATGTTTCCCCTGTTCTTCCTCAGAATAATTAGATCTTGATAGGTACTCCAGATAAGAAACTACAAGAAAGCTTCTTGGGAAAAGCAAACACTCTTCTTCCAACAGGTAAAAAGATGCTATCATCTTGAGGACAATCTGTGAACATCAAGAGATAACCAATATGCCCACCTAATGGTTCTACATGTATTAAAAAAGCAAA
>NW_008244812.1:0-590 GCF_000691975.1 Corvus brachyrhynchos
TTTTTTTTTTGTCAGAAAAAGATTGATAAAACCCATACTTTGGTAAGGTGAAGTTTTCAATAATACTTTCAAAAAGAGAAGTATTCTTAAAATATTTATGTCAATAAATTCAATAATTTCCTTTACTTTTTATGAACACAGCACATAATAAATGTCAAAAATTACAGATTTTTCTAGTAATTGATACATGTTGTTATTACTGTAACAAAATTATGATCTTATTAAGTGTTTCAATTACATATTCTGAATACAATTGTAATATGCCAACGTTCCTAAAGATCTGTGTATAATTACTACACGGTCTAAAGAAGGCCAAATGAAAGTGACATTTGAGTCAACAGAGCAGAACAGTGAACTAACCCATCTGGAATAAAAACCTCTGTGAGGAAAATTTGCAGGAGAATCAAATTATACTGTGCTGCAAAAATGTTAGATTTCCAGAGATATTTTTTCTCTCTTTTCTAAAATATTGGCAAACCGACATTAAGAAATTCCACTTTCAGTTTTATGTATCACATAGTTTTTCTTTTCTTCTATTACATGGCCAGTGGTTCAGTTATTTTCATAAGCAGTCCTTTTTCATTGTGATA
>NW_008244813.1:0-590 GCF_000691975.1 Corvus brachyrhynchos
TTCCCACCCCTGCACAGCCAGAACTGCCTCCTTCGGTCCAGCCGCACCAGAAAATCTGTCCTGTTACTAAAGCAGGTGGGCACAACCTCGGACCCAGGCTAAGGCGCCACATCTCTGCCCTCGCTTACAGCCAGGACAACTTTCTGGAAGCCAATGGCAGACTCCGAGTGCCACTGAAATCACAAGAATTGCAAAGCTGATTACGCCAGAGGAGATTAGAGTTTACTAGTAGTTTTAGGGCTGTTTATGGGTGTTTCTTAACAATAAACAAAGCCCACACCGAATTCAATCCCCTGCCTCACACAGTCGCTAGCCTGTGGTATTTATTTTTGTTATGATTATTAATCACAGTTATTATTTAGATCTATTTATTACTCAGAAGAAGGACAGGAGCTGATTCACAGCACAGCCTTCATCTGCAATCCCTGCAGTCCCTTAGACTTGTCCTTTCTGGTTACGGCCTGGAAGCCCTCCCTGGAGACGAGACATGAGGTGCTGGTAAATTAAAAAGTAACACCTTGCCCAGGGGCTATGAATGCTGTGCCCTTTTTTTTTAACTAATTAAAAAAAAAAAAAAAAAAAAAATTGTG
>NW_008244814.1:0-591 GCF_000691975.1 Corvus brachyrhynchos
AGCCTGAATTTGCCCTTTCTAACGCACTTGGAGGGTTTGTTTGGTGTTCTGTTATGTTCTTGTCCAGTGATTTCTGCAGACAGTAGCATATTTGTTTTTATAAATTATTCTAGTTATCTTCTGCACATAGCAGAAAAAGTTTGCCTGTTCTCAGTTTGTCTTGATTTCAGAATAGGACACCAGTAGTTCCTAAGCTCGTAAATACATTTCATTAAAGCTACAACAGTATCTTTTAGGTGGCTTCGCTGTGTTTGAACCTTTGGAGTATAATAAACCGGAGTTGTGTTTGGGATTTTTTTTAGTATTTGTATATGATGTCAAATGTCACAGAAGTAGACTGTTTTTTGTCATCCACACCTTGTAGTTTGGGTTTGGTTTTTTTCCTCTTAAATGTATATTTACTGATGTACACAAAAAAATATTTTACAATTCTGTGTTTGATAAATGACCTTTTCAGAACCATAGCTGCTTTTTAATACTACAGTAACGGGAAATGCAATTGGTTTTACATTTTGATTTAGTAGTTTTGAAGTTGTTCTTCCTTGCATCTGAGGCCCTTTCTTGCACCTTTAATCCTGTTTACTCGCCCCC
>NW_008244815.1:0-591 GCF_000691975.1 Corvus brachyrhynchos
ACTGAGCTGCTGGTCCTTCTGGGAATGCTCGTGCTTCAGCTGGGATAATCAAAATAACCACTGCTGTATGCAACCAGGACTTTTCAAGCAAAGACCTTCATGGTGAAACCCAAACGTGACTGAAACCCCCTGTGTATCAAAAGCAGAGAAGTCCCAGCCAGTTCTGGTGTGCTATCAACATTAACGTGGCTGAGTGGGCTATTATGGCTCCAAAGAATTACTGCTCCTCATAGGTGAGAATAGTCGGGCCACATTTCAATCGAACACCAGGCTAAAGAAAAGAAGGCTTAGAGGCAAGTAGTTGTACAAAAAATTCTTAGTTTTTATCCTTTGGAAAACTGCAAAGCTGTATGGAAAGTTTCAGGTCCGTAGTCCATGAATAGCTGCAAAATGCAGGTGCATTACTGGGAAGACTCTAAAATATACAAAAATCTCTGCACTTTTAGAACACTTCCCGTTGATATAGCTTGTAATGGAGATCAGTGCCAAAGCTGGGATTGTAATTCAGGACTTTTACCTCTCAGCCAGTCTCAACTTCGGTTCCTCTATAACAGTGCTATAGAAAATTATCCCCATGGAGCCAATTGCACC
>NW_008244816.1:0-591 GCF_000691975.1 Corvus brachyrhynchos
CCACAGCCTCTCTGGCCGAGCAGAGAGGCTCAGAGTGTCCCCACAGGGCTGTGGTGGCACTCAGTGGCCCCCTGTCCTCCTCAGGGTCCCCTTCCTGGTTCCTGCCTGGTGGGCAGCATCCCAGCAGCATCCCCGCATCCTCGCTCAGTCGGTGGCTGTGATTCCAGCGTGGGATGGCCGTGTCCCCTTCGCCTCCACCGGTGTCACAGCTCCCTGTCACCTGTGCACAGCTTTCCTTGGGTCTTTATTTCTGATTGCAGGCTCCCCGCTGCGCAGAGGCAGATGTTCCTGCTCGCGCCAGCTGTGATCTTGGCTGGGAGCACCCTTGACTCACCTGCAGGGCCACGCAAAGGACTGGGGGGAGAACAGTTTGCGAGCAGGAGAAAAAACTGCCTGGGCTTTTCCAGCGAGAGGAACGGTGAAAAAATCAATGAAGTCAGTCCAGAAGTTCAAAGAAAGGTTGAAGCAGCAGATAAGGGATGTATCCCGACTATTTCCGTGAACCAGCCCTATCTCTCCCGTCTGAAAAATCAGCACCAAGTGCAGAGATCAGCCTTTAAAAAAAAAAAAGGAAATAAAAGCTTGCAGAGA
>NW_008244817.1:0-591 GCF_000691975.1 Corvus brachyrhynchos
AGGAGCTGTCACACGTGGAAATTCCCAGCTGGGGAATACAGGGAGAGATCTGACAGCACCCTGAGCAAACCCCAGGAAAAGGAGCCCCAGCTGCTGCCAGCCAGGCTCCCTTCTGCTCCTTCCTGGCAATCTGCAAACACAATTTTGCTGTGACAGCTCCAGTTCCTGATAACATTTTTCTCTCCTAACCCGACTGTGCTCTGGAATGAAGTGACCCAGGAGTTCATCAGTCCCACAATGCTGGAGCTGTCCTCGGGATGCAGCTTTGGAGCCAGACTCGGAGCTTCCAGGGTGCCCAGCTTGGAAATGAAGGAGCCCCAGCAGCGGTGAGATCCAAGGGGCTCCAAGCACATTTCTTGCTCAAAAGATCAGCATTTCATGGCCTGTTCTGAAAAAGGGGAATTTTTTGGGAGTAGATTATTCCAGAGATTCCTCAGCACGTGGTCAACCATGGGATGATGCTGTGGGTGCAGCCAGGACAGCGGGGCTGAGCTGCATCCTGCAGGACGAGGGGGTGCAGCTCCAGAGCTCCTTCCCCTCTCCTGACCAGGTGAGACATGGAATAGGATGCCCAGAGAAGCTGTGGCTGCC
>NW_008244818.1:0-593 GCF_000691975.1 Corvus brachyrhynchos
GGGGGTCTCCCCCCCCCATTTTCCCCCTCTCCGGCCCCTCCGGACTCCGCGCACTCCGGAACTTTCCACTTCCCTTTTCCCTTCCAGCCACACCCACGGCCCTGGGGGCTCCCAAATCCTCCCCAAAATCCCCCAAATTCCCCCCAAACCCCCCTCAGGTACCCGGGCTGGGGGGTTCTCCCGGGGCTTTTGGGGGTCCCGACCTTGGGCTCCATCTCCAGCAGCATCCAGAGTCTCTGGCTGGAACTGTGAGGGATGAGGGCGTCAAGGGTGAGAGGAGGGAGGGACCCACGCCCTGATCCTCCCCCGAGCCGGGCAGAATTTGCCCTGCCAGGACCTCATTGACCCTTTCGGGGCCGGGTTTAACCCCTCAAGGCCCTGATTTATCCCCCAGGGCTCCATTTCCCCTTCCAGGACATGGATTTACCCCCTCAGGACCCATTTACCACACCCAGAGCCTTGATTTCTGCCTCCAGGACCCTGATTTATCCCCTCAGGACCTCATGTTTAGTTCCAGGACCCCATTTAATCCCTCAGGGGCCTTCTTTACCCCCCTCAGGACCCCATTTACCCTTCCAAGACCCCACTTACCC
>NW_008244819.1:0-591 GCF_000691975.1 Corvus brachyrhynchos
AGGTCTTAAAAGTCTGGACTATTAATGAAAGAAAATGCAGTTAAGGAAAACATGACCTGAATTAGAAAAAGGCCAGGGCTGGGTAATAGAGTGTATGTTACCATCAGTTACAATATGCTGCAAAAATACCTCTATGAGAAAGGCTACTGGTAAATGCAGAATTGTATTTAATAAATAGAAATACTACATATTACTATAGTATCCTGCTCTGGATTTTAACCATGGAAATCATTCCTTTTGTACAGATGGGAAAGCTGATCAGTAAGATTATGCCAAACAAGTCAGAAATCGAGTCACCTGCTTTTAGTCCCCTGAGGATGTGACTGAAATAGTAGAATCTCATACAAATTGATTTATAACCACGGAGACATAAAATGTGCGTTCACGCTGATTTTATTTGCATACACACAATTGTACACAAAGTGATGTTCAGAAGGGCAGTCGGACTTTATGATGCAATTGCATGGAGTGACTTGCTAGTGAGGAGTACCAGATTAATTTCCCTTTTAAAATGTTATCACTCAGCATTCTTTCATCCTCCTGCCATGTAGGGCTGTATGATCTGTGTGATCTATAGCAACCTGTACAAAA
>NW_008244820.1:0-595 GCF_000691975.1 Corvus brachyrhynchos
GGGCCATAAGGACCCTGGGAGGGGCCCTACAGCCCCTATAGACCCCAGAGAAAGGCCCTATAGAGCCTGGGGTGGAGTTGCACAGTCCCTACAGGGAATGAGAGGGGCCCTACAACCCCTACAGACCCCAGGCAGGGCCCTTCGAGACCCTGGGGAGGGTTCCTACAGATCCTAGAGACCCCAGAGAGGGTCCCTATAGCCCCCATAGTGCCTGACAAACACTTCCATACGCTCTGCAGCAGCTGCCAAGGGTCCCTATAGACCCTGAACGTGTAACCCTACCCCTGCAGCAGCTGGAGAGGCTGTGCACAGCCCCCAGACACCTGGAGAGGGACCCGACAGCACCCGGGAAAGGCACGTGGAGAATCCCCACAGCCCCGTAACGCCTGAGCAGGGGCCCTACAGGCACCGGAGAGGGTGGACAGCACCAGGGAGGCTGGACACCACCAGGGAGGCTGGACAGCACCTGTGCCGTCCCTACAGCCCTGAACAAGGTCCCAAAAGCGGCCTTACAGGGGAGTCTCTCCAGCCCTACAGCGGCTGCAAAGGGTCTCTGCAGTGTCTGGGGGGGTCCCTGCAGCCCCTGTAACACCGA
>NW_008244821.1:0-594 GCF_000691975.1 Corvus brachyrhynchos
TGTAGAATGGTCCAGCTTCTGCCACTGGCATGGATAAAATCCATGGTCTAGCAAAATTATTTCTAAGGTAAAGAAGTTTCTAATTGAATATGAAAGTACCATAGAATTCAACCTGTATTAAGGAGGTCATTGTTTTGGTTTCATGCTCTATAATTTCTTTTAAATCTGTACATGCTGCTGATATGAATGACATCTCTGCTAATCAGAGATTTTCCAGATATTTACTATGGCTGGTATTGTCAAGCAGATCAAATTCACAGAAAAGTCTGGGTGATTAATGACAGAATGAAAAGTTTCTTTAGTTGTGTTTATTTATTTATAATTTGGAGCAGAGGATGGAAGCAAATAAAATTTTAGAATAAAGCCATCTGCTCTTACTTGGAATAATGAGCTATCATCAAGCTCGGAAAGGCAGAAGTTTGCATCTGGGGTGGAATAGTCTCTTTCAACAGCAGAAACTGCATCTGACCATCTGAAAATCAGCATTTTAGAAAATAATTTGGGTAACCATGTGGACCCAAGTGATTGACAGACTAAGAAAAGAAATGGTTCCCATGAATTTAGAACTTGTGAGGTGTGTGTAGTCCATGCTTT
>NW_008244822.1:0-593 GCF_000691975.1 Corvus brachyrhynchos
CTCTTCTCTGGTCAAAATTACTTCTATGAAATAACCTTTTTCCTTCTAAAATCTGTTATTCCAGAGACTATCATTGCTGATTGGCTCAGCCTTGGCCAGTGGAAGTCTGTCTTGGAGTCCCCTGGCACTGGCTCTGCTGGCCATAGACGAAGCTTGCAGAAGCTCCTCACAGATGCCTTCTCTGTAAGCCCCTGCTCCAAAATCTGACCATGCAAACCCAATACATGCTATGGGGAGTATAGTGAAAGACAGTGCAGTTTCAATTTTTCTCTTCTTCAGTTCTTTCCTTAGTTCTTTCAATTTATATTTGTGCTTACACCAGTTCCTTGTTAATATTAAAACTGTCACAGTAGTAAAACTATTGCAGTGTGTAAATTACTGTATATTAGTGTAGTTTAAATCAAAATGTGGACAACCTCCAAATTTTTGTCCTTGTTTAGCTGAACTGTTTTAAAACTTCACAGTCAGTTAAGTCATACCTCTTGGTTAAATTTGCTTTACATTACATATGTAAGAATATTAATACCTTCTTACAATTTCTTCATAAAACATTAAAGCAATCAGGATGGTAAGTGTGAAGAGAATGCAGAAGT
>NW_008244823.1:0-595 GCF_000691975.1 Corvus brachyrhynchos
ACAGACTCCCATCCTCCTGGTTCCTTCACCCCCAATATTGTGGGTGCTATGACATAGCGTAATACAGACTCAACTGTTGTCCTCTAGAGCAGAAAACTTAAATTAACCCTGATGTAACCTGGTGGTGAGCAGCTTCACAGGGAACAGTACAGAATGGTCTTTGCAGTTTCTTTGCAGAATTCAAGTTTCAGCAGGCTAAGAAAATTGCTGCCGGATTTCTTCCACTTTAACAATAATGGTCTTGAGTTTTATTTAGGCACCTAAAAATTAGCTTAAAACTGGGAGACAGGCTATAAAGTGAGAACCAGGTATGCAGGTATTTAAACTCTCATCTGCAAGAAAATAGCTGGTCTGTGCTTTTCTTTCAGGGTGGCCCAGGTTCGTCCCACAGTTCTTACTACGGTAATCAGGTAAATATTCTGGTCACTGTGCCTGCATAGGAGCAGACTAAAAGTATTCTTTGAGAAAACAATTCAACTACAAACCAGTAAATTTCTATGTTTTCTCTGCAGGGAGGGCCTTCCTTCTATCCTGGTGGATCTTACGGACAGGTAGGTGTTCTTTCTTGTTTGTAGAGATAACAGACTTCTTTTAT
>NW_008244824.1:0-592 GCF_000691975.1 Corvus brachyrhynchos
TGCTGGTTTGGCAGGGTAACATTTGACTTTTAGCATAATGTGATTTGGAAGGACAACCATTCTTTAGTTTAAAATGGCTGTAACATTTCCAGTGCTACTAAGAAAGTAATACTTCCTTTGTCTCTCCTTATTAACCACAGACCTGTCTCTGTTGGTTTTCTATGTGGTAAAATTCTCCTGAGTTTTGGAAGGCATGTGTCAGAACACATGTGCAGCCCAGCACAGTGCCCTGCATAGCAGGCACTGAAAGCATGTCAGGACAAGGACAATAACTCTTAGCTCAGCACCCACTGTCACTGCACAGTTGATGGCTTCCAAAGCGTTGCAACAGCAGCATCCTTGTGTGACCTGAAAACTTTGGCTAACATGCCCTGCAACAGACATGGGCTACAGTTTGGGGCAGCTTTGCTTCCTGGGAAATATCTCTGCTAGACGTGGCCCTTCACTTCATACGGGAGCAAACAGGAACACATGACTGGTGTGAGAGGGCAGGAAAAAAACAGGATCCCATTTTGTCTCTACTAAGGGTAATCAAAATAGAGACGTCCCTTTGATTTTAGGAAGCTGCATACTTTACAAATGGGAGCTGTAG
>NW_008244825.1:0-593 GCF_000691975.1 Corvus brachyrhynchos
AAAATGTCTGAGAAACTTCATATGTAAGACAGATGTGAGACTCCTCCCTTCTTCCCAAGATTTCTGGTAAGTGAAAGCTCTTTGTGAAAGTTCTGTGCCACATCAGTCCGCACAAGAGTATCCTACAAAACTTTGATGTGTTCTGTAAGTTGTATATATATCGTCATGTATATGAATTTAAACAGGTAGTGTTTGAGATACATAAACTGGACTACAGCTTGAAGCAAAGGAATGCCAGAGTATTACTGAATGTATAATTTTGGCTATCAATTGTGAAGATTAATTTGTATGCCTGTCCCTTTTTTCTCTTCCTTTGTGCCCATTCCTCACCGTAAATGTCAGCAAAAGGTATCAAGCCTTTTGTTTCACTGAAGCAAAGACACCTCTCCTTGGACCACTAAGAAGGAAAATGATGAGTGCCGTGAGTCAGTTTACCTCTGACACAGGAAAAAAAAGGGGTTTAGAAGCAGTTCACACAACTCCAGGCCCTGTTTCAAGCTTTTCAAACTTTAATACCAAGGTCAGTATTGTATTTTTCATTCCACAAATCCCATTCCCAGCCTGAATGAACACTGAAGGGTTTTATATGCTGC
>NW_008244826.1:0-596 GCF_000691975.1 Corvus brachyrhynchos
AAAAAAAACAAAAACCCTTGCAGATTCCACATGTATGTGCAAATCCATCTCCTAAATTAAATTATAAATTGAAATAAATTACTAAATTTCAAAAATAAATTAATTTCAGGGCTCCACCACAGCAGCAGAGAACATTTCCAGAACCAGGATGTTTTTCCCCACATTCCTTTTGTGGAATATTTCAGCTAAATATTACATCAAAGGCATTCCACAGGCAAAATTTTCCCTGCTTAAGCACTTTTTCCCACTTTTCCTTTACCTGAGATGTTTTGAAGATGCAGAGCTGAGTTGCCACCTTGGTTCTGAGCCCACAGAAGGAAACCAGCTGATAAATTCTTAATAATGACCTAATAAATCCTCTCCATGCAGCGTTTTGGGGGTTTGATGTGCAGGAGGAAAGGGAATGGGGCTTTTTGGGGACATCAGGAAGGAATTGTGTCATTCCTGGTCTCCCTCTGTCCTGGATGGGGAAGGATTTTTGTGAGGAAAAAAGGAGTGAGGGAAGGAAATAAATCAGCATGAGCAGTAGAGGGGGGTTGGTTGTTGGTCTGAGGGGAGATGGGAGCAGGGTTTGATGGGATCAGGATTTGATGGGA
>NW_008244827.1:0-598 GCF_000691975.1 Corvus brachyrhynchos
ATCATCTCAACAGCATTGCTCCCATGGGTGAAATCATCTGAAATTGCATGGGGACAGAAGGATCGGGCCCACTGTTATCTAACCAAGGCAAAGCCAAACCACTTCAATCATCTCCCAAACCAATGCACTTCCTGAACATTTGATATCTTTGTACACAGAGGAACAGTATTTCCCCCTTCCTCTGCACTTTTTTTTTTTTTAAGAAAACTGAGATTCGTATTATTCTCGCTCTGGAAAATAAATTACAGCTAGCTGGTTACCTCAGGCCACATCTTTGAAATTCTGGTACGGTTTTCCTTTCCCAACCCCTGCATACCTCCTCCTCCTTCTAAAGGAGTTTCACAAATAATTACGGTGCATCACGACGCCAGCCAGCTTCGAACCGCTGGCATCCCCTGCAGATGCTGAACTTCTCCACCCATTGCTTTCACATTATAGCCTGCCCGCGGATCCAAAAATATTAGAAAGCCTCAAGCAGTGCCCACACCACGCATAGAGGAAAAAAAAACAGTCCAATTTCAAAGACTGGAAGCATCCTGCTAGACAAGAAGCCTAGACGCGTTTTTGGCCATCGGCCTCACAGAGATCAAAGGTATAA
>NW_008244828.1:0-598 GCF_000691975.1 Corvus brachyrhynchos
CCCCCCCTGCCCTGGGCAGGGACACCTTCCACCTTTGACCAGGTTGCTCAAAACTGACTTGGGACTTAACTTTGTTGTCGCCTTCATCCCTCAGCTTTCTGAGGGGGATATGAGAAATGAGACTGTTGGAGACACTTGGGTTGTGCAGTGTCCTCTGGGATAAGCTAAGATGCTCTTCCTCTCTGAGGAGCAGCTCCTCAAACTGCTCTGGTGCTGTTTTTTCCCCCGAAGTTACACCACAGCCAACGCCGAGTCCGACTACGACCGGGAGTCGGAGCAGGAGAGCGAGGACGAAGTGAGCTGTGACACAGTGAGGACTGTGCGCAGGGATTCCCTGGATCTGGTCCCCGAGGATGAAAACCCTCTGGTCCTGGATTCCACGCTGGAGGAGGGCCTGGGGCAGCTCCTGGAGCAGGCTGACCGCCTGCACAGCGGGGATGAGCGGGACAAGAGAGAGGGGTTCCAGCTGCTCCTCAACAACAAGCTGGCGGTAAAGGTGCCTTGTTGTATTTTCCAGTGCCAGGGGAAGGTCAGCTTGGACATCAGGAGGAGTTTCTTCACTCAAAGTCCACCCTGTGCCCGGTCCCCACCTTGTCCC
>NW_008244829.1:0-597 GCF_000691975.1 Corvus brachyrhynchos
TTGCAGAAGAACAAATTTGAGAGCCTTCCCAAGGTAAGCTTCATGACCAGCCGTATGAAATCACTGAAACATCTGGACATGAGCAACAACCTGCTGCGCCACAGTGGTGCTGCCACGCAGTGCCAGTGGGCTGAGTCTCTGACAGAGTTGGACCTGTCCTCCAATCAGTTGGCGGATGCTGTGTTTGAGTGCTTGCCAGTCAACGTCAGAAAACTCGGCCTACAAAACAATCAGATCAGCAGTGTCCCCAGGGGGGTGGCGGAGCTGAAATCCTTGGAAGAGCTGAACCTGGCATCGAACAGGCTGGCTGACCTGCCAGGGTGCAGTGACTTTCCATCCCTGCAGTTCCTGAACATCGAGATGAATTCGATCCTCACTCCATCTGCTGACTTCTTCCGGAGCTGCCCAAGGGTCAGGGAGCTGCAGGCCGGGCACAACCCATTCAAGTGTTCGTGTGAGCTGCAAGCCTTTATCCGCCTGGAGAGGCAGTCCGGGGGGAAGCTGTTTGGCTGGCCGGCGGCATACGTGTGCGAGTACCCCGAAGGCTTGCGAGGAACGGAGCTCAAGGACTTCCACCTGAGCCAGCTGGCTTGCAAC
>NW_008244830.1:0-594 GCF_000691975.1 Corvus brachyrhynchos
GCTTGGAGCAGCCTGGGACAGTGGAAGGGATCCATGGAATGGGATGGGCTTTAAGGTCCCTTCCCAATCCAAACCATTTCATGTTTCCAGCATGGTTTCAGGTTGGGATTCAATCCAATTCATCCCAGCTGGCTGCTGGAACAGACTCATCAGAGGGGGAGAAAGGCTCTGGCGATCCTGATCTCCAGTGCTTCCCCAATTCCTTCAGCCTCACAATTTTCCTCCTGCTCTTCCCTGTGTTTCACCTCCCTGTCCTGCTTCCCAGAGCCTTCTGCCCTGCAGACACCCCCATCCTCCCACACCATGGATTTAGGAGAGGCCGGGAAGGAGAGAGACAGAGAGAAAGGGGCTTAACCAGCAGAGAAGGAACAACATCAAAGGGAGCAACAAGAAAGAGCAGAGCTCAAACCTCACGACATCAGAGAAAGGTCCAAAGGGTGGGAGCTCTTCAACCCACGGACATTTCCTGACAGAATCACAGGGGAAGTTCCTTAAAAGTTGACAAGGAACAATCCATTCAGCCTGTTCACAAGAGAATCATAGAATGGGTTGGAAAGGACTTTAAAGCCCATCCCATTCCCCCCCTGCCATGGG
>NW_008244831.1:0-597 GCF_000691975.1 Corvus brachyrhynchos
AAATAGCTTCCTCAGCTGAAACACACTATGGTGCTGGCTCCAGACTGCATGTCCACAGAACTTTACTATAGCATGAAGCAGTAGCCCTCCAGCTGGGGTGGAATCCCATGAGGAGATGGGATCAGTCCCAAGAAAGCACCATTTGGACTCTTCCAAAAGTTTGGAAACTTTTCTGCTCTCTGGGAAGGACAGGGGATGGCATAATGGGAGGCACATGCTGGGAAAGCAGCCTGCCATTGGCTGGGCAAGACCCAGCTCTTCCTCCACAGCCCTCTCCCCTCACTGTTTGGTGGCAAACTGATCAGAATAATCCTGCAAAAATATTTCAATTTACTTATTTTTGAAAATGTTCATTGCATCAATACCATTGGTAGCTCAGCCCCGCAAGCAGCTGCAGTGGCACTGCTCAGGAGGACAGAGAGTGGTGTGGGACTGGGAATAAACACTGGTACAGAGAGAAGGGCAGGAAATAACAGACCACCTTACTGTGAAAAACGTAACTCTGTTGTCAGAGCCAGGTTAATGTGAGTCCTGGCATGCATGAGCATAGGGAAAAGGAAGCTCACCAGGTGTACTAGTTTGAAAACAAACCAGTGG
>NW_008244832.1:0-597 GCF_000691975.1 Corvus brachyrhynchos
CGGGTAACCTCTGGCTTCCCATTAAACAGGAGCCACGTTCCAGCTGCAGAACAGCCTCTAATTCCGGAATATACCGGATATACCTGTCCCCACATCAAGGGTCGGGGCCCCCACAGCACGTTAAGGCAATATTTACACTAACGATGACAGATCTATAAACAAGCAAACTAAACCAGGTATTTGGTATTCAAAGGAATCCCTTCCAAAGGAGAACTGCATCTGCAGAATCTGACACCGATTTGAGTCTGCTGGACCCAAAAATTGGCTGGTTTTTGCCCCCTCTTTCAATATGTACCAATTTATTATTTGTAATTCATGCCCCAATATTCAGTGGCAAAACTGGGAGGAGTGGGGGATGTAGGAAAAAATGAGTATTTCTGTATCTTTCCTATTCTCCTCCCTCTCCTTCTAGCAGAAAATGAGACTTTCCACAAGTCTGTTATATCCCAAATAATTCTTATTCCTTTCAATTCCTCCAAAGCTGTAGCTTTGATTCCAAGCATTTCAACACTCACCATAAAAACTTAATCCCAATTTGCTAGTTTAGACCCACTGGAAAGGTTTCCAGTCTAACTGAGCTCAGAGAAATTCAAAACA
>NW_008244833.1:0-598 GCF_000691975.1 Corvus brachyrhynchos
TTTCATGCGTAAGGATCTCAAATAATGAATGGAACTCCTCATGATAGGATTTTACTTAATTACCCCAAAGTTAATATTCAGGAAGTGATATGTTTTATAGTTTTCTAGATATCTATGTGTATTTGGACATGTGTATCTATGTGTACTTGGACAAATACACATAAAAAGATAACTTCAATCTTCATTGTACGTATTTAAATTTAAATCAATTTTAAAATCAAATGGATCAGAAGCTAATGCTGGCCCTTTCTTCCATAATGCTGATATGAAGAAATCTGGGATACTATCAGCTGTTCCAACTTATAAGAAATCTCCAGAGAGAACTCATTGTGGCCTTCTAATACTTAAAGCAGGCTTACAAATAGGCTGAACAACATTTTGTGCACACAGATAATAATAGAACAAGAGGGAATGGCTTTAAACTGAAAGAGTAGAGATTTATGTTAGATGTTAGGAAGAAATTCTTTAGAGGGGGTTGAGAGACTGGAGCAGGTTTTCCCAAGAAGTTGAGGATGCATCATCTCTGAAGTGTTTAAGACTATGTAGCAGGTTCAGTTCAGAAACTGGGCAGAAACACCAACTAAGTGTAGTGGTTTGG
>NW_008244834.1:0-598 GCF_000691975.1 Corvus brachyrhynchos
GAGGATCAAAGCCCAACACTGAGAATTCCCAGCTGGCACTCACTCCCAGGTGCTGCAGCAATGCTGAGTCCCAAGGCACGGGACACTGCTGCTGCCATTGCACCCCTGGCACTCCCCTGAACAGGCAAGTGCTGGCAGACTGCTGCTGGCCTTCCCTGCACACGGATTTCAGCACAGACCCTACTGGGTCTGCATTCTCAGCTGTAGACTGCACATGTGGTGCGAGCAGGAGATGCTTCTTTGCTACACTGCATCAGCAGCGGTGGACATGATTTCATTCCTGACCATTCAACAGGGTATAACTCACAGGAAGAGGAAGCCAGCTGTAGCCGAAATGAGGTTCTGTTCCTAATTATTTCACAGAACTTTTGGGGGACTTTGAACACGCCCTGTAAGACTTGCTCTGTTTCTGCGGCTGGAAAACGGAATTGTCTTTTTAAATTCCTGACAAGAGCGCTACAAGGCTTAAAGAATTCTTCCGCGTGAAGCAGCTCCGCAAAGGAGTGCTGCCTTCCATCGTAAGCGGAAGATGAGCAGGCTTTTGCATCCCTTCAGCACAGGCCAGGGACTGCAAGGAGCGGGCAGCGGCCGCTGTGTG
>NW_008244835.1:0-598 GCF_000691975.1 Corvus brachyrhynchos
CCTCTTCTCCCACAAAGCCTACAAGCCACCACATCCAGAGAAGTTTGGGATCAGACTGATCAACCTCCCTCCTGGCCACAAGACAGTCAGGGTTGATTTTAAGAGAATTGTTGCTTGGGTTCGTAGGTGCCTCCTGCTCAGCAGCTCCTGCTGCCAGAGCACCAAGAGAGCACATGGCCTTTCTTCCTTCCAAGCACAGCAGTAGCTGAGAAATTCCCCTTTCTGGTTAAGATGGGACATGGATCATTCAAATGATCTGCAGCACACCCACCACACACCTAGCAAGGAACTGTTACAATGGTAATTCATGGCAGCCCAGGAAAAACAGTTTTAACTACACCCAGTGTGATTTTGTTCATGACTTCCAGTGTTCCAGAAGGGAAAAGGGACATTGCACACCTGAAATTCCCTGGCAGATCTGCATTTCATGTGCAGTCATCTGGGATGGCTTCAGGTCTAGCAAGACACTGTGCTCCACACAGTGAAATGATATCAGCTGCTGCTCTGACATGGGAGAGGCACGTCAACATTTGCTGTCAGTGAGGAGTTTTCATGGTCCTGTGCACAGGGAATCATGGAATGGTTTGGGTTGGAAGGG
>NW_008244836.1:0-599 GCF_000691975.1 Corvus brachyrhynchos
TCAGCAAGGGCCTCCTGGTACTTCCGCTTCCCAGCAGCTCCATCCTCATCACAACCCAGGGCTGTGAGATCAGAGCTGGACCTGCAGCTCCAGTTCCTGGCTGCTCTGGACCATGCCATGTCTGCAGGTAGGAAGGGCGAACAGGGAACCTGTCCTTCCAGTCCTCTTGGGAAACACGGAGCAGGAAGCTCCTTGAAAAACACAGTGGGGATGGGAACTGGGTCCGGGACAGATAAGTTGGCAGCCACAGAGGTTCTGGAGAGAGACAGGTTCTCCAGCGTGGTGGAAGGGAACGGGGAGCCAGAAGGAAAAACAGGTCTGCCTGAAGGGAGGGATAAAGCAAAGCTGATAAGAAAGAATCTGGAAGCCAGGCTGCTGGGAGAAGACTTTAAACCAGAGTGGGAATGGGAGAAGTTTCTGGGAGGAGGATGTGCAGCCTGGGAGGACTGGGAGCTGTCCCTCTGGTCTGGTCAAGGGCTGAGGGAGAGCTTGCTGGGCAAAGGGGATCAGATGGAAGAGCTGGAGCGGGGCAAGGCAGGAGGACCCCGAGGCTGGGTACGGGATGCAGCAGGGCCTGTGGGAAGAGGGAATTCACTAGA
>NW_008244837.1:0-598 GCF_000691975.1 Corvus brachyrhynchos
GAGGGGCCTCTCAGTGCCCAGCACAGAGGGACAGATGATGCTTCCAGAACGGGGCTTGCTGGACTCTAACCTATAAAACCCAGCATTTATGTAGTAGCAGTGTCCTACTGTTAAAAAAAAAAGAAAAGGTTAAGGATTACATAGAAAATATCCTATAAATCCTTAGTAATGCATTGTCTGCTCACATCTGATATTCTGACATTAAAACCTTCCCTCGCTTTCCTTAGGTCTCTGTATCCTGTGTCGTTACATGCTCCAGTGGAGAGTTTAGTTACTGAGGAAGAGGTGAAGGGATTTTAAACGAGCACACTCCAATCCTTTTGCTGTTCTCAAGCATATTGAAAACACCTAAAGGAGTTTAGTTCTTCTAGGATAGTCTCTTCTCCCACCTCTGCATGTATTCCCTTGAAAGGAGCACATCTCTAAAGAAAAAGTTTGTTTGCCAAGTAATCGTTCCAGGAATTCTTGCTTTCCCTGCAAGGATGTGTTTTAGCTTGGGTTGAGCTTAAGGAAATGGGAGTCACGGAGTCACTCAGCCTTTTTTTCCCTTCTGGCTTCCTGTTTCCCCCAAACAACTTTTGAACCATTTGGTCAATTT
>NW_008244838.1:0-599 GCF_000691975.1 Corvus brachyrhynchos
AGGACAATGAAACTGTTTTGCTGTAAGATCTGTTAAGGTGAGAATCAAGCAGCTTAGTTTCTCATGTTTGGCTGAAATGCCCAACTAGAAGGCTATGGCCAACTTCAGTCAAATTTTTAGCTGGATCGCGTGGTTTGATTACCACCTGCTATTTAAGAAAAATGATGGGGCCTGTTGGCTCAGTCATTATAGTGGGTTTTGTTCACTGACTTGATACAAGGAACATGTATATCAATAGAAAATCACTCAGGCCTTATGTTGCTTCAGACAATACTCAGGATGTGAACACAAAGTTCTTGGAGGTGAAAGGAAAATGCTTTATCCTGCCTCTTCAGCCATCCCTCCATGGACTGACAGGAAATCAAAGTACACAACACCCTCCTGCAAAGGGGCCCTTATGTTTGGAAGGGACAAAGAAATAGAAAATTTTATCTGTAACATACACTATTGGTTAAGCATACACTAGATTTTCCATGTGGATGGAAAGACCTCAGTAAGATCTGAAAATGCATTGCAAAATTTGATTGATTTGCCCCATCCCTGCACTTTTCTAATGATGCTTCTCAGAAAATAGGCCATTCAGTTGCACCTTTTTTTTT
>NW_008244839.1:0-598 GCF_000691975.1 Corvus brachyrhynchos
TACAAATATTAAATCCTTTCTCCTGAGTGGCATTCACTGCCTCTGTGCTCCATATCACAGCCCATTGAAGTTCCCAAAGAAACAGTGCACAGAGTAGGGGTGCCTGAAAGTCTTTATTAGTTTTTCATAATTTTTGCTTGTCCAGACCCAAAAGAGCAGAAATGATGATGAGAAAATACAGGTCACACCAAAGGAGTGTCTCAGTTGGCAGCTATGGTGGACTGGATCCAGGAGACGTAGTTGCAAACCTTGGTGTAAACTCCAGGATAGCCCCTCTGGGCACATCCGATACCCCAGGAAACAATGCCCTGGAGCTCTCCATTGCAGACCACGGGACCGCCGGAATCTCCCTGTGCACACAAAGGATAGGGATATTCAGCAAATGGCATCAGCCTGAGCAACGAGCCAGAGATCCCTGAGATCACTGACTTTGGAGGAAGCCCTGTCAGGCTTACTCTGCACAGAAGTTCTACAACGGCCCTTTCTGATTCCCCCTCTCCACCTGATGCTACCGTGCCTGACTTTAGCTCCAAGGGTACCACAGCTAAGGATGAGTCAGCTGCCAGTTTTTGTGGTACTTGGCAAACATTCAGGATAC
>NW_008244840.1:0-601 GCF_000691975.1 Corvus brachyrhynchos
TTTTTTTTCTTCTTATTAAAGAAAAAGTAAAGTTTGTGTATATCTCTCTTTGACTATGACTGCACAAACACAGAGGTTTTCAGCCATCTGAAATTTTGCCCTGCAAGACTCTGCATCACATCTTTCAACAGCATCTTTCAACACAAAAATTAGTAAAAATTACTTTGTTTCACCATGGTTGCATTTTTACTGAACAGTACCAGCAGAGCTGCTTGCACTTCTTCGAGACCAAATTCACAGATAATGTGAAACCTCTTAAAGGACCTCAAGAGACCAAAGATGATGTGATGAAAATCTAAACTGGAAAAACCTCTTGCCCTTACTTGTGTTGCACAGGATTTCTCTCTTCACTGTTTGCCAAATTCTGATAAGCAGATGAGCTCATCTGCCTCTCCTCAAATCTCTGCATCCTCACAGTCAGTGAAATATAACTTGCTTTGCAATAAACAGAAGACTCTGGGATTAGCTGCCAACACAATCTACTTTATGAGGAATCTTCAAATGAACTGAGACACCATCTCAACTCTTTTATACATATTTTAAAAAGTTTCTGGCCTTTTTTCCATGAAACTATAGAGCTGGCTCACAAAAAAAAAAAAAA
>NW_008244841.1:0-601 GCF_000691975.1 Corvus brachyrhynchos
CTGTTTGTTTTCTTATCTAATTGCTGTTTCCAGGAAAGTGTTCTTATCTCAACCCATGATCCCTTTTAGAGCCCCAATTTTCCTCTCCAGCCTGCTGTACTGGGGAGGGAAAGGGAAAATCGGGGGAGTGAGAGAGAGTGGCCATGTGGTTTGGAGAGTCTCAGAGGTGGCACTGAATTGGTGAATATTATTCCTAGATGGTCACAACTATGTATGTGAATGCTAATGATAAGGTAGGGGCTTTACAAAAAGTTTAGCCAAAGGAGTATTCTATTTAAAATCTACAACTGCCACATACAGGCTCACTTCCTAACTTCTGTGTTCTGTATTTTTGCCCTTGAAACTTTACATATACTATATATTTAACAAGGTGTTTTACTGCTCAATACAGTCCATATTTAATTTGGTTTTGTTGTATTTTTTCATAATATTTTCACTTGAGGTGCATCAAGGCCAAGTGCTGGGTCCTGTACTTTGGTCACAGCAACCTCAGGCAGTGTAAAGGCTTGGGGAAAAGTGATCGGACAATGGCCCAGTAGAAAATGATCTGGGGGCGATGGTGACAGTAGCTGAACATGAGCCAGTATGTGCCCGGAGTTGT
>NW_008244842.1:0-599 GCF_000691975.1 Corvus brachyrhynchos
TCAGAAAAACAGTATATTCCTGGTCAGGTCTGGTAAACAAGGAGCGACAGAAAAGGAGGGAGGGCAGGCTGCACAGAGCCAACCCTCTGCCTGCCATGCTCGTTTTCACAGAAACAAGATTGGTAGTTCTGTTCTTTGATGTGAAAAAAACCCCTCACAAACCCTCATGAAGAGAAAGCTTGTATCTGAAAATTCAGTCACTTGTCTGAAATTTGTGGTCTTTATGATTCTCTCTCTCTTGCTTTCCTTCTTCAAAATGTGGGGACACAGAGCAAAAAGACAGCCACAGCAGGACTGTGTTGTGCACAGGCAGCTCTGCAAAACACAGCTGCTCTCAGGTCCACCATTTCCCTGCAATAGGTATCTGCAATTTCAGCTTGTAAGATCATCCCAGATTATACCAGTTTGTGTAATGATTCAGTACTGGAAGTAAACGTCCACCAGCTCACTTAATTCATTTCACTTATGTTATTAAGCCAGGCTGAAAATCCCAGACTCCAACAGGAAGACACGAAGTCCAGCCTTTTTTTGCTCACCTACTGTTTGTCTTCAGTGCACGGGAATAGTTTTTACCTCGTGTATAGCCTATGTGCCCTCAC
>NW_008244843.1:0-601 GCF_000691975.1 Corvus brachyrhynchos
ACTGAAAATAGCATATGGAATTTTGACTCCTGACTTGTTCTCCCCAGGGAGCAATCAAAGAGTGAGATCACC
This sequence comes from Corvus brachyrhynchos, assembly GCF_000691975.1. Classification (NCBI taxonomy): domain Eukaryota; kingdom Metazoa; phylum Chordata; class Aves; order Passeriformes; family Corvidae; genus Corvus; species Corvus brachyrhynchos. The sequence continues at coordinate 73 of NW_008244843.1, forward strand.
AGGAGATGTTTTTGCGCATGATTTCTCCATTCCTAAGGATTGTTTGTCTGCCCCTGAACAGCTCATCTGCTTTCTCTGGGATGCTTAGCCATGAGTGTGCTTACTCAGGCCTGACTGCATGTTTACATAGGTGCACACATAATAGTACTGAGTGCTACCCTTCTTTGTCAGAGGTACTTTACTCAGTATAGCAAAAATTATCTTCTCTAGTTTGGCAGTATGAGGAAAGAGCTGTCCTATGTGAAGCACACACAAAGTAACCTCAGAGGGGGAGAGCACCTTTAACACCGTGAGTAAGGGGTCTGCATTATCCTGTTGCCAACATATTGTAACACCACAGCCAGGGGCTGAGGCCTGCAGAGCTGCCGTGTGTGATAGGACACTTACAACTGATCCATGACTTCTACTTGTCTTTACAAAAGAACGTGTGTGTAGCACATATGTAGCTCATAGTATGGCCTGGAATTCAAGTGTATCTGTGGTAATTTTTGAGGATATATGTTACCCTGGTTTTGTCCTTTTTTTTTTT
>NW_008244844.1:0-599 GCF_000691975.1 Corvus brachyrhynchos
GGCCACGATAGTCCACTGTCAGTCTCCACTCTCTGATGGACTTACGCACAAGCCACATGGGGCTACTGAAGGATGAACGAGTCTTGATGAGAAGTCTCTGGCTCTCCATGAATCGTCTCATGGACGGTGGCATGGAGTCCCAGTTGGTGCAGTATTATCGACGATGCACTGTTGTGGTAGCGATTGGTAGCTGTTGTTCTTTGACACTCAGCAGTCCCACAGCAGAAAGGTCCTGTGAGAGATCAGGCAAGGGATTCATCTGTCAAATTTCCTCTGTCTGTACAGCAGTTATCCTGAAAGGCCAATGACGCCCTTCTGGGTCCTGGAAATACCATCTCCTCAGGTCATTTTTGCCCAGGATGAACAGGATCTCTGAACCAGTCACAATGGGGGGATTTTGCCATTCATTCCCAGTTAGGCACACTTCAGCTGTTGGGATCCCCCTGTCACCCCAGAAAGAGAGACAGATTCTGCCCCTAGGTATCTTGATGGCATCAAGATGCCCTGGTGTCAACTAAAGCCTTGTACTCTTTCGGGTCTGATGTGCCAGGCCATTGGATCCAGAGAGTCCAGTAGATCCGATTGTCCCTTTCCTCCAC
>NW_008244845.1:0-600 GCF_000691975.1 Corvus brachyrhynchos
TGTTTTACAGCTGCAAAGATGGAGAGTTCAGGAGATACCAGGGAGCAAGGACTAAAGCTGCCTTCATTAATTTCATCAGTGACGAGGAATGGAAATCCATTGAACCAGTGTCCTCCTGGCTTGGTCCTTCCTCTTTCCTGTAAGTTTTGGGTTGGTTTTTGCAATAATTTATTGCCAGATGTCCTGAGGTGTGTCCTGCTCCCTGTTCCCAGCTCTGTGTGAATGTGGTGGGTGGGTGGGTGTCCTAATTCTTCCTCAGCTGTGGGAGGGTTGTCACCATAGCACAGGTGACCTGAACATTGTCACCATAGCAGAGATGTCCTCAGCAAGGTTTACCTTAAGGCTTGAAGTGATTGCTGGTGACTGCATTGTTTCCTAAACTCTTGTAGGTAACCTGCTGACCCTTGAAGTTGTGTGGTTTCTGTGGCACTGAGATGGGTTTGCCCAGCTAAATCCTAGGAAATTTCTTCCACTCTTTGCAGGGGTCTACAAGGAAGTCACAGAGGGATTCTCCATCAGGAACTAACAGGAAAAAGGGGTTCAAACTGTCAGAGGGGACTTTAGGTTTGATATTGGGAAGGAATTCCTGGCTGTGAGGGT
>NW_008244846.1:0-602 GCF_000691975.1 Corvus brachyrhynchos
TTGTGCCTAGTTGAGTGTTGTCCAAAGGATGGGCTTCAAATGGCATTTAAAGGAAAAGTTGTGCTGTGGATACGTGGCTTTTCAAATCCACCTTATTTTTACTGTGAACATTCACATGCATCTTTTAGAATAAATAGTACATATATGGAATTCATCCTAGTGCAGTGACTTTTGCATTATTGACCTGTGTTAATTAACATCACTGTAATGCTTAATTGTAATCAGCACATTCAATATCTCCTTTCTTCTGAGGGTTTTTCTGCAGCAGTATTTTTTATATTTAATAGAAAAGAGCAGTATTTATGTAGTATTAGTGGTTATTCGATGAAATCCCTTACGTAATTTTTGAGGCTAAGTCAGGTGGCAGAGACCAGACCATCTCTGAATGAAACCTGTGCTCGTGGTAGTTCCTGACCAAGTCTGTAGGTTGAATTGTTACTGTGTATTAGCAGTATATTTGAAACTAGCGAACAGCACAAAAGAAAGCACAGAATGGCAGAGATTCTCTTGACAAGCTCCGCTTCTCTGTTGACAGATGGACCTTTGTTTGCCTGCAACAGTTCAGTCTCCAGAGATGAGAGCCTTGGCCACAAAGGGGACAC
>NW_008244847.1:0-600 GCF_000691975.1 Corvus brachyrhynchos
GTGCAGCAATTCATTCCCATCCCTTCCCACGAATCCCGAGTTCAAGGGTCCCCTGGAACACCTCCCACCTGGGACACGCAGCCTGGCAGGAGGAAATGCCAAAGGCTACTCACGCAAGGCCAGAAAGGTGTGTTTGGAATTGATCAAGAGGAGGACTCGTCTTAGCAAATCCCAGTGGAAGATGTAAACCCTCATGTGCTCCTTGTGCCGCGTCACACAAAAGGTCAGCAGCTCCAAAATCAAGGCCAGGAGTTGTGCTGTTTGATAATCATCTACAGGAAAAAGTAATGCCTTCAATGAGCAAAAAAGAAAAATAAAAAGCAAGAGATATCCTGTGCTGCCCACCCAGCTCAGGTGCCAGTGCAGTTCCTGACATGGTTTCAGTGGACTTTGGCTTTCCTGGGTTGCTTTAGGAGGGGGAAGTTTGGGGGAGAACAAAACACAGAACAAAGCACAGCCTGAAGCCATGTCAGCACTCGGAGGGGCAAGAAGGGGCTGAAAAGTGCTGCCTGCAGCACCCCTGTCCCTGGGGAGCAGCAGTTTTCCTCAAGCACATTCCCAGCTGGCCTGGCAGGCTGATCGCTGGCAGCACCCCCCCCC
>NW_008244848.1:0-602 GCF_000691975.1 Corvus brachyrhynchos
GGATGGATTTGGGATGGATTTGGGATGGATTCGCGATTGGGTTCCGTGACCATAAAAATCCCGGGATAATCAGGCCAGCAAGGACCCTCCAACCTCATCCCATTCCGTGGGCAGCGGTGTTTTCCCTGATCCCGGGTTTTCCATCCCATCCTCATTCCCAGAAATTCGGGACGTGCCGCCCTTTCCCGGCCGGATCCGGGCCAGGATGGGGTTTCATTCCCACGTGATTCCTGCCCTTTCCCATTAATTAATTCCCATTAATCCGGGACCAGCTCGCACCTGGATGCGAATGAGCTCCGGGAGCCGGCTGAGAAAATCACGGATGGGCTCAAATCCCACCAATCCCTCGGGATGCGGGGTTGGCCGGAGCTGTTGGGAGTCATGGAAGCGGGAAGTGCTCCGGAGGGAGGACGGGGTCATCAAAACTTCGGGATTTTGTCCCAGGATTCTTTGGGATTGAAAGCTTGGATTTGATGCTTTTTTCCAAGGGTTTTTCCAGCTTTAAATCCCGGATTCCTGACTTTAATAAATCCGTGATTCCCAACTTTAATAACTCCAAGGTTTTCCCAATCTTTGGGATTCCCAAAGCACTTCCAAGCCCC
>NW_008244849.1:0-595 GCF_000691975.1 Corvus brachyrhynchos
CCTGATACTCTGCCCATCCAGCCTGGGCTTCTCTGGTTTGGACACAAACATTGCACATCTTCAGTTCTGTGTGCACACTGAGGCTTTTTGGATGGTGTTTATTTCTGTTTCAGCCAGATTGCAAATGTATTTGTGAGCAGAAGGAGAATTTTAGATTCCCTGGTACTATTCAGCGAGACAAAGGGAAACTTTGCGGAATTGGCATATATGCTCAGACACTGCTTGGGCTGGGCCTGATTTTTGCAAAACCCTGCCCAAAAAGCCCTGTTTGAGCTGTGAACACACAGCAAGGCGAGAGATGTCCCAACCAGAGTCTTAGAGCATGTGCTCCTTTTGTTGCCTATTGAGAAGCTCAATTGCATATCTTGGATGATGCCAGGAGCTGGGGATTTACTTTTGTGAACCTCCCAGAAGAGCTGTGGTTCACAGAGAAGAAAATCTCTAGAGTCAAACTGAGTGTATTTTTAGTGTTTTAGATAAGGTTGCATTTTCTGGGGGTAGTGAGATGTTCTTCATGTTGTCTTCATGGGGGGTTTTTTCATGAAAATGCTGCTTCATCGAGTCCTAGCAGATTATCAGCAGATACAACAGGTAT
>NW_008244850.1:0-604 GCF_000691975.1 Corvus brachyrhynchos
CCCCCAGCTCTCCCAGCCTGTCTTTAATTCCTGAAGCACTTTGCCATAATCCCCACTAGAGCTTGGTGCTCTGAGGAGAGCTTGGGGATCCCGTGGCTGGAGTTCTCCCCAGTAGTGGGGGTGAGGTTGCAGAGGGAACCCCTTGTTCAGGGCCCCTCTCCAGGAGCCTCCCTGGCGGCACCGCCCCGGAGCTGTAACCACACACCCCCTGCTCCATCCCTGCCCCTCCACACCCGCCTTGGATATAAATTATTCAGGAAAACAGTCGCCAGGCAGGGGCTGTAGCAGCAGGAGGAAGGTTTTATATCCCTGAGAGCAGGGGCTGGAGTTTCAGCACGGAGTTTGTCCTGAGAGATGGGTGCTGATAGTCCTGAGAGGTTTAATGTATGTTGAAAGCAAACAAAGGGCTTACTTTAGGCTACTTCTTCATTGTGCCATTAACTGGCAAAAAAATTTGAACTCATTTTGTTCATGTGACAAATGATGGGCATTGTCATTATGGGAATGTGAGGAAAGCAAGGGCTTCTAATTAACAAATGACCTTAGGAAGGGATTTTCTGTCAACATATTTTAAATACTATGTTTTAGTTGAAGGAATTTGTTA
>NW_008244851.1:0-605 GCF_000691975.1 Corvus brachyrhynchos
TTTTTTTTTTTTTTTTCTTAACATTACATTCAAGCTGACATTTAACAACTTGCTGGCTATCGAACATCAATTAGGGTGGCTGACTGGGAATCCCCTTCTCCCCCAAACTTATTTTTCTATGATACCTACAGAAAATAGCTACAAAATGAGCCAGTGAAAGGGTAGATCTAAAACTCTCTCTTCACATTACTCACGTGGCTGAAAATCTAGCCTCACCTCACTTTTGCTAGGGACAGCTGCGAGAAGCAAAATCTCCCTCCTCATCTGCAAGACACTGAGGATGGCAATGTCATCCATCAAAAAAGCATTTCCCTCTTCCCTGATTCCATCGTCTAATTTTTGCATTCATTCAAAAGATCCCTGGCAGAACTAGGTAACGAACCTTACAACTGCATGTAGAATATACATGTAAACAGTCATTATTAGAGCCAAAATGGACCTTCTTAAGTTCTTGTTTAGAGAACACAGCTTTTAATGACATTCTGCATCAACACTGAGCTCCTGTATTTCATGTAAAACTATTAGATATAATTTCCTTACCCTGAAATTGACTCTGTTCCTGACTCGCTGTGCCAGTGCTGAATTTATAGCTTTATCAAACTGAA
>NW_008244852.1:0-605 GCF_000691975.1 Corvus brachyrhynchos
TTTCCTGAAGTACAGGATAGTCCTAGAAAACTAGTCCATATAACAGAGGTGTGTGATGCAGCTTTACAGTGTTACAAACACAGATAAGGTGCTGCTACATCTTTGTGCAGATTGCACTCCAGGTGCTTTTACAAATCTCAGCTTTGATGATGACACATTGAGGAATTTTTTTCATGGACACTTCCTCATTTTATTTTCACTGTTCAGAGCATGATCTGTGCACGCTAATCAGAGTCTGGCTTGAATAAAAATAATTTTCAAGGTTGTCCATGCAGGCCCAACACCAGGCAAACTGGAATGGATTTAATTTCACAGAACCTGATGCCGTTATGAAGACAGCAGTGTCTGCAGCTGGAGTGCAGCTCTGGCTGAGGAAGGAGCTGATACCATGAGGACACCCGCCACCCAGCCACCCTCCCAGTCCTCACATTAGCCACGCAGAGGGGGTACCAGGAGCCAGCCATAACTGACATGTCCAAGGCCAGGCAGGATGTCTGAAAATAAAACTGAAGCCAAATACTTCAATTTTTAATCCAGTATTGGACATATGTTTCTATTTCCTCAGACTCTCTACTCTTTAGCCATTGTGCACATTTGGCACATTT
>NW_008244853.1:0-602 GCF_000691975.1 Corvus brachyrhynchos
TTTTTATATATATGCTGAAAAATGAGGATGAGTTCTCTCATTGGGGCACAGAGTGATACAAGGATACAGGCTCAGGAGTTCTTATTTTTTAAACCAATGGTAAGGTACATCTGGACTTCTCTGTTTGGGTAGTTGCAATTCTTTGATCTTTCAGCTACATTTAGCAGATTGAAAAGACAGTAAAATGGAATTTGAGAGATGATATAGATGCTCAATAGCAGTTATTAAAAAGTACAACGGTTCAGGGTGAGAAGAGGGCAGAAGACTCTTTTGACCTTAAGGAGTAGCATATTATAATGAAGATTTTCTACACAATTTAAAGATTTCTCTGTTCTAAAGGCTCCACTGTAACTTTTTGTAATTAAAAGAAAAAAGGGAGGAGGGGTTGTTTTAAATCTTGAGAGGAAAGCTGCCACCTGCAGTTTGTATACCTATGAGACAGTAACAACCAGCATAGGAAGCAAATGTTTCATCATCAAGCCATTGGTTGTATTAGCAGGTGAAAGACTTTGTTGAAGTGCCTGGGAAGTTCAAAGCCATGTTTTCAAGAGCTGTGTGTATTGAGCTGCAGAAGCTTTACATGTTATCTCTGGATGAGGTTT
>NW_008244854.1:0-604 GCF_000691975.1 Corvus brachyrhynchos
TAGGTGTGAATTTCCCTTCCAAGGGTCAGGTAGTATTTGTTCTAGGAGTGTTGTATTAGAGTGGCCCATAGGAAAATTGACATTGTTTTCTTTCTGTCTTTTATAATCATTAGTTGTAAGTTTTTGTTGGGATGGCTGACTAATCCAGGCGTGAACAGCCATGCTAGATTATTGAAATCATTAACCTCTAAACAATGAATATAAACAATGTTATAATTATTATTTTGGCTACAGCAGATTCATTAGTTACTATGCTGTGTTGCTTCCTCTGTATATGGAGTTGTCTTTATTTTTTTATAGGAGTCCAGGAGTCTCCATTAGTAGTCTTCACAGCTGTGCAGATAGTGGACAGTCCTTCCCACTGCTGCTTGAGTGCCTCCTTGACTTACATCCAGGTATACTCCTACTCACTCTTCCGTCTAGTGAGCTTATACTTAAATATACAAAGTTATTAGAGAAACTAAAACAAGAGAATTTATGAATTATGCACTAAATTGATGCCAGTGTTGCGGATCAATTTTTTCTATCCAATTTTGTCAGCTGATACAGCTTGTTCAAATAAGTTAGGAAACTTGGTCATTTGCATGAGCTTTGACCCATCCTA
>NW_008244855.1:0-604 GCF_000691975.1 Corvus brachyrhynchos
CGGGTTTTGCTGCTATGAACACAAGTTTTCCTGCTGCTTCATCGCGGTGATGTTAAGCTTCGGTGATTCAGGTCGGGTTGCCACATACGAGACGGCAACAACTTCCCCCCTCCAAACTCTCTGCAGCCTCCGCAGTGTCAGGAGTGTTGGCTTTGTTGCCCCATTCGACAGCCCAGCAAAGCCACCGTCCCCCGTTTCTGTGCTCCTCTGCAGCGTCTGCCGAGGGAGACCCCGAACGAAACAGGCCTCAAGATTAAATGTCCGTGCCCGTACGCAAAGAATCGGGCTCTGCACCAGGACCCCGGTGCAGCCAAGGGAAGGAAAGCAGCACTGCTGGCTGCACCTCCCCTGCAACTGAGCAGAGACTTGAGATAGCCAAAGCTGTCAGACAGCAATAAAAGTCTCACTGCGTGTGCTAGAAATCTTTCAGTGCTAAATGCACATTGAACCAGCCTACTCGTCATGTTTCTTCTAATGAAGCATTAGCATTAGTGTCAAAACTCGTTAATGCGATACAGAAATTACCCAGTGAATATATATGTTCCAAGCTCCGTTTGGGTGTGCTGCTACACTGAATAACGGGGGAGGGAACGGTGGCTGTCGG
>NW_008244856.1:0-603 GCF_000691975.1 Corvus brachyrhynchos
CAGACAGACAGACACATAGCAAAGCACATGTTAACATGCAGTAATAATTGGATCCAAATGGCATTTTACTTGTCTCCTGATCTATTTTAAGAGCCAACCACCTTCCACATTTTCCCTCTTTTCTCTTGCAGAGAACCTTTATACCATTCTCTGCTATCAGTCACCAGACGCATTCCCAGGAACATAAAGCAGCAGAATAATTTAATGCCTTGGATCTATATGTCATTCTTGTAGCAGTGCTAAGCTCTCTAAAAACCTCATTCAAATATATCACTGCATCTCTAATTTCAGATTTGTTTAGGCCAAAGCCTTGAAGTATCTGTAATTGTTTAGTCCAGCAATATATTCGTTTTCTAGAATGAGTAGTGGAAAGGGGGGAGAGGATGACTTGATGTTGCATAGATAAACAGGATTGCTGTTTCAACTTGAACGGATTCCATAGGAGTTTTATGTTTCCAAGTCTACTGATGAAGTGTGTCATCATTCCTGTCTACTGAAAAAACTAAGGAAAAGCTATCACAATCATTCAGTTGAATTCAAAGCACTGCCACTGTGATCCCCTAAAGCTGCTTTCTGAAGTTGGAAATAAATGATTTTTTTTTT
>NW_008244857.1:0-606 GCF_000691975.1 Corvus brachyrhynchos
TGTAAAGGAAAGCGAAATCATAAATTCCCGGTTTCTCCATCTTGCTCCTAAGGGATGCCTATTTTGCATCTGCTAGAAGGTTTTACACTGGATGGCTGAGGCGGCACCGAGAAGAAGGAAATATTGACTGAAATGCAGAGCAAGGGCCCGGCGTTGCTTGAACGCACTCATCATATTTCTGGTTCAGAATTGTACTCAGCTGCACTGGGAACGGCAAAAAGGAAGGGGAAAAGCTCCTATTCCCATTCTCACAGAGCCGACCGCGATGATGAAAAGTTGCACGCCTATTGATCTTCCGCGGGCACAGTACGGGCAAGCTCTAGCCAATTACTTAAGAAGCCTCCAATAATTACAAATCAAAGGGACTAGCTCGCAAGACATTGAGGAGCCGAGGTTTGGACTTACATTTCGCACATGCAGAGAGCAGGTAAAGTCTCTGTCGCTCACTGGGTGCGTGGAGTGTGCACAGTGCAGAGGCCACAGGCAAGTGCTAGGGAGGCTTATTCCAGCAGCGCCCTAGCACTGCTAGGAGGGAGCAAGCCTTCTGCCATTAGCAGCACTGCTTCCACGGGAGTATATGAGGCTTGAAAAACGTGCTGCAGGCTG
>NW_008244858.1:0-605 GCF_000691975.1 Corvus brachyrhynchos
TGGACTGCTGAGCTGGGTCAGCTTATCAAGGATTTGCTTCCTTGACCATGTCTTAAAGCCAGAACGAAGCTCCCCCTGCACAGCTCCCAGAACAGTAACAACCTGTCACTTGTGAGGATGTTTGTTTGTGGGATCTCGTTTGTTTTAAGGCTTTTTGGGGTGGGGTGGGAAGAGCTGCACATTTTGAAGAAACACTGAAGGGTTCTGTGCTTTCCTGTCCTGCCCAGGTACAATTTGGTGTCAGCGTGGGCATCCCACTTCAAGGCTTCCTTTTCCAACGCGAACAAAACCCTCTGGGTGTCCGTGTCCATCCTGGTCCTGCTGGCTGCTCTCACGAGCTTCCTCACGGGGCTGTCCCTGCAGAGACCGGCAGATGCAGCCCCCGTAGGCACCGGGGACTCCTGGACGTCGCTGCAGCAGCTGCTGTGGCCCTACACGGGACTGCAACACAACGGCCCTCCCCCGGTATAACCCCGGCTCCCCTGCTGGAGCTGCGCTGCCGCCGCTGCAGGACAGGAGCTGAAGCTGAGATTTATTTAAGGTTACACGTTTCGATTCGTTTTGCTGGGTTGGGGGTAGTTTTTGGGGGGGAGATGAACTTTTTT
>NW_008244859.1:0-607 GCF_000691975.1 Corvus brachyrhynchos
GAAAGCAATTCCCACAGGGATTTCTTCCCACCTCGCCCTCAGGAATTATCCCCAGGGTGGATTTTGGGGAAGGAAAAGGAATTTCCTTACAATGGAAAGCAGCTGCCAAGGGGGTGGATTTCTCCGTAATCAATACATGGATATCGCAAACAGCTGGAATTTGGAGACCTTTCCCACAAAATTCAGCACATCCAGCAAGTTATCAAAATCCACAACTCATCCAGGACTTTTCCAGCTCTTTTCCAGCTCCTTGTGGCAAAGGATCCGGCAAACAGGGATGGAGGAGATGGAGCTGTGGGCATGAAACCGGGATTTTTTTTCTCGGGAATTTTCGGATAACTCATTTTTTCTCGCCGCATCTCCGTACCTTGGGAAAAGGGGCAGTGGAAGAGGCGACTTTCCCAGTTCCTGAAAACTATTGGGATATGGAAACATTTCTCCCACTTGAAATGAAGGGAAAGAAAAGAAAGATCTCCAAAACAATTTGGAATCACCAACTTGGTAGGGAAAACAAATTGGATTCTATGGAATTTCATTTCATAATTAAAGATTATTTTAAAATTCCCATTTATCCCAATTACATCCAGGTTAAATTCCAAAAAAAAAA
>NW_008244860.1:0-606 GCF_000691975.1 Corvus brachyrhynchos
AGTTGAGTCAGACACTCCAATACACAGTCTCTTTGAGATGTTCAAGTCAGGTTTTCATAAGATTAGGTAGGAGATGCCTGAAGGCAATGCTCTGCAGGGTCCCAAAGGCACCAGGTGGAAGGACATCTGTAAACCTTCCCCTGGCTCCGTTCCATCAGACCCACCATGCAGTGGGTACAGAGGTGTTGTTACACATCTCCTCTTTTGCAACTTACTGCAAAAATTTCACTCTCTCATTGTTTCAAACACCTGGCTGTTATCCTGGTTGCTATGTCCCTATCTACCTGACATTTCCAAGGAGTTTCTAGGTATGGAGGTACATACATGTCTGTATAAAATACAATTATCTTCTTTCTAACAAAATCTCTGTGATTCAATGTGATCTGTTGTCTTCATGTGGTTTATAGTGCAGGGTTCCATGAAAAATGAACTCTAGTTCATGATCTCCCCATAGAGACTAATTCTCTTTTCCACACAACACACTATAAAATGCTTTATGAAATCTAAACTGCAAGTCAATAAACAAAATTGAACGTAGGAAAAGGCATTATCCATGCACTGCACTCTGTCTAAAGAGATTATTGAAAGCCATGTATGTGGCCATAC
>NW_008244861.1:0-608 GCF_000691975.1 Corvus brachyrhynchos
TTCGGAGAGGAATAAACCCTCTTGCATCACCTCCTGACTCCGTTGTGTCACCTCAGCATGCTTCTGAAGATGCCGAGCTCATTGCTGAAGCTAAACTCCTAAGGCAACATAAAGGTCGTCTGGAAGCAAGGATGCAAATATTGGAAGATCACAATAAACAATTGGAGTCTCAGCTTCACCGGCTACGGCAGCTACTCGAACAGGTACCTGTACACTTGTTTCTGCATGATGGATTTCTTGGTGGAGCAAAGGCATTGACATTTTACTGCAGATATTTTCACCATACTCTCTTGGTCTGTTGCAATCAATAATTTCTAACAAGATATTATTTCTTACCCTCCAGTATAGGCCATGGTTAAAGTCAAATGAGCAGAAAATGATTACAAGTGCTGGAGTGATCATGGGAACTTACGAAGCATTGGGAATAACACAAACAAGAGCAATAGGTTTTCATTAATTAAAAAACACCAGAAGAAAATATATACCCTACTCCAAGTAATGATGCCAGCCACATCCCATGTTTGACTTCAGTTTTCCCAGACACTTTCCTTAAATAATGTTTATTTGTTGTCACAGTTAGTCACTCAAACTTCTCTTAGCATGCCAGA
>NW_008244862.1:0-608 GCF_000691975.1 Corvus brachyrhynchos
AGCCACAGCCGGGATCCCAGCCCAACGCCCATGGGACGGGGCAGCAGCGCTCACCCGAGCTAAAGGCCCTTACCATCTAACCCAAACACGGCGTTTTAACACGACTTGTAGGCAAAAAAGGTACTCACAGGTCTGGCACAGTCCCGGGAGGTTTGTATTTGAGGATTCCAAGGAGATTCAGCATTCTTTTAGCTGTTTGTTCCGGCAGCTCCTCTCTAATGTCGACAGCATGCTAAACGGTTTATAAATTAAATAGGTAATTTTTCTTTATTAATTACTGTTAATATAGTAAAAATTATTGTAACTATTTATTATAAAACAATCAATGTAATAATTGCTAATTATTAGGATAACACTATATTATTTACTATAATCAATTGTTATTATTATTTTTATAAACTTGTTTGTCCAAGTCATGTTAATTAACTGGCAACACTGAAAGAAGTGACTTTATTAATTTACCAGATGATAGTGAGATACTCTGTAGGGAACATCCCTTAAATCACCAAACTTCAATTCCCTTCTAATGGATTTTCCTGCAACATGAGCATTCAGGTCAATTTACTCCAGGAATACCTTCTCCCTGCTCATGGGATCTCATCTGTGCA
>NW_008244863.1:0-605 GCF_000691975.1 Corvus brachyrhynchos
TATGAATTTGATTTGGGAGAGTTCACATCCTGGGAAGATACTCTCGACAGAACTCTTCCGAGTTTTCTTCCCATTTGCCTCTGCACAAAATTGTTCAAATCTTCATGTAACCACCCTTTACCCTGCTGTGTGAAGAAAAGTAATAGAGCAGAAAAATGAAGCTTCTCCTTATCATTCTAGCATGGCTCTGTCACAGACAAATCTATATTTTACAGTCACAAACTTAATAGGTAACACATGTATCTTGGTGTCTTCCCACATAACAGCTCACCAAACAATCCAAAAAAAGCCTGAGCTGAAGGAAAGCAATTAGTAATTTGCCTAGTCCTGGCTGTCAGCTCTCTATCCAGGTACTTGGTGTGCCATGTCTGAGCACCCCACAAAGATTAATGCAGTCTTTCAACACCTCTGCTCAGGAGAGGACTCATTTTCAAACTGCAGATGCAAACCAAGGAGAAGCAAATTGCTCCCACTGAGTCAAGACAGCTTGTCAGATGTGAAAATTGAGCACAGGTCTCTGAGCTCCAGATGTGGTGCCTTGATGATTCTCTCTTGCTGGACATTTCTCTCAAACACATCCATTTCGTCGTGTCTACAGGAAGGGT
>NW_008244864.1:0-600 GCF_000691975.1 Corvus brachyrhynchos
GGCACCCTGTGCCAGGGCCTGCCCACCCTCAGTCAGGACTTTCTTCCCCAATCCAATCTAAACTCACTCTCAGTTTGAAGCCACGTGCTCTGGAGTGTAATTAGGGAATTTAAAGCAGATTTTGTTAAATGTAGGGTACACGTTTAGGATAAAGATCTTTGCTGTGAGGTTGAAGCGTTATTTAACTTTTTATTAGCCATTAAAATAAGTTGCAGATACAGAAATGGATCCATACCTCAAAGTCCCTCTGCAGGTCTCTGCAGGAGTGGCACCAATGCTGCTCAAACAAACATCTGGAAAGGTCACAGGTGCTTAAAGAACAAGTTTATTGACAGTATCGTCACAAATAAACAATCTAAAGAAAATTTCAGAAATCTCTAAACTTAGAAATTTTAAAATTTTCTCATTGGCAAAATATTAAAAAAAGAAAAAAAGAAGTGTAAGATGTCACTATAATCTTAAACTTCCCTAATTTCAACATTTTGGTTCAGTCCTTTAATTTGATGACACACATCCAACCCTTCAGCACAATGAAAATGAGTCAAAATACAATTTTCCTTCTGCAAGGGGATCTCGATCAGTAAGATTTTTTTTTTTTTT
>NW_008244865.1:0-609 GCF_000691975.1 Corvus brachyrhynchos
TTTCTCCATTATGGTACAGCTCCCAAGATAAAAGATGTTTCAGAACAGCCCAGAAGAGAAAGGCAAATTATTACTGTAATCATTTTGTAGTCTTTCTCTGTAAAACATTTCTACCAGATGTGTTAAATGCCATTTATCATTTCACTTTCATATCTCAGACATACAGTTAGATCAAAGCAACTTCTGAACATAGGGTGACAGCAGTTAGTCTTTAATTAAAAAAAGAGTGAAATAAACACTCAGATATTAAACTATTTCTAACTTTCATGCAGCTCATGTACAGGACATATGTTTTATCGCTGCTAAAATGTATTCTGGATCCTTGTCGATCATAACTGAGTGTGGCTACAGATTCCAGTTGTTTTTAATATATCTCAGGTCTATCACGCCCAGTGTTGTTTCCTTTTGGATATATGAACCTGCCATCTCCTTTTTTTTTTCTTGTTGAAACCAGCTTTATGATAAATGAACTCTCCCAAACTAGCACATTATAACGGTGAGAAATTATTGGACGCAATTCCCATGACAGACCAGAAGTAGTTTGAGAGAAGGTCCAGATGGAGAGTGTTTTTGAAAGAGGAAAGATGAATAACTGTTAAGGCACATAGG
>NW_008244866.1:0-611 GCF_000691975.1 Corvus brachyrhynchos
ACCACTACCAGAGAGTGGAGACACCAGGTAGGAGGACTGCTTCCGACTTTCTGTTGCAGCATCTGTGTGTGCTTGTTCAGCATAGTGTTTTAAATGAAAAATAAGAGAAAGGTCCTCTTGATAGAAGTGCAAGATTCTTAGAGATACAGTTTTGAGATCATATCCCTGAAAGTTTTTAATAGTAAAGTTACTGAAAAATTCTTACAGATTTGTTTATATAAACACTTCCAAGACTGCTAGCAGTTTCCAGCTGGCCAGGTGCATTTCAGACTGAATAGGACAAAAAAGTTGATTTACCTTTGCTAATGTGGAATAGTATTACTTAAGGCACCTCAGGAATCCCATCTCTTCCAGTAACTAACTGTGCAAATGTAGTATTAGCAGTGCTGAGTTCCAGAAAATGTCAAAACATCTGACGAAACTGTTAGGTCTTTTAGATTTGTTTTCTTCCCTTTAGCTCACAGAGTAGTGTATTTTGACTACCAGTGCTTTTTTGAATTTTACTTTTCCAGTCTTGCCTCCTGTGCTTGTGCCGCGCCACACTGAGATCCTAACGGAGCTGCCGCCTCTGGATGACTATACTCATTCCATTCCTGAGAACACTAACTTTC
>NW_008244867.1:0-608 GCF_000691975.1 Corvus brachyrhynchos
TACAAGAGAACATGATTTGCCTGATGTCCTTCTTGCAGTGTTAGAGCAGGATGAGCTCTGAATTTTGTTTGTTTACTGATTTGATTTCCTGTTCCAGGCTTGAATCGAGCTGCCATTGCAGTTATGTGGCACTGGTGTGTGTGGACATAGTTTGGATGTTTTGGAAGGGTCTGAGTCCATGACTTTGAAACTTTCTTCAGGTTGCAAACTGGTAGGTTTAAGGTGGGGGAACCAAACCAACCTTCAGCTTCCAGACAGAAGAGAGAAAAAAGAAGAATGCTACCTCTGAGACAAGATGCATGACATCAAAGGATCATAATCCTCGTAACTGTCATTTTCCTACTAGTACAGGGGTTGTTATTTTCTTTCCCAGAACAAATCCTGACCAAAGTTATAATTTACCCAACAGAACACAGGGATTTAGTATACAGTCGATAAAATGCATGTTGAAGATATTTTTATTCATATGCCAATAGTTAGTTAGCTGGTCAGGTACAGACAGAAAGGTCTACCAGGAGATTGACCCTATAAGGTGCCTTCCAGTATTTCTGTCAGCTTTCCCTCCTAGATTCCCAAATGCATGTTAATGAACTGGTAAGTGTTTAACT
>NW_008244868.1:0-611 GCF_000691975.1 Corvus brachyrhynchos
TGAATGGATAAATATCTCATTTAAGGAAGAAAAATTTTCACAATTGAAAATGATCAAGTAATTAATTCATCATGACCTAAAGAGTATATGAGAATGTCAATAATCATAAATTCTGATATAATGTAAAACAGATTGTTGTTATAACACTTACTGTTTGCAATCTTAAAACAAAGGGTTCTTAAAATAATTGTGAGAGCATTTTCATTCTTTATCATGTTTATGCTCTTAAAAAATATATATCTAAATGGAAGTTCAGAATCTTATTTTGTTGGTTATGCAATAACTGCAACCATTCTTTTCTGAGTTTCTTTTTATTCTTTAAATTACTGATATTTTTCTCAATTCAATTTCATCTCAACAAACTTTAGGTTTGGGAATAGAGAATTTCATTTAATAGCTAGGCATTCTGAGGAGTAGAAATTGTCCTCAAGTTTTCCAAATACAAGAAAAGCCTCATGCAAAATCCATTTATTGATAAAATACACAAGCCACCACATGATTAGCCAGTTGTGCATATTGCCTGCTCTACTATACCCTGCTGTCTGTTAGTCTTGTTTCTTAGGAAAGAGTTTATTGGGGGTTTTATTTTTCACTTTGTATTTTGCTGTTTG
>NW_008244869.1:0-611 GCF_000691975.1 Corvus brachyrhynchos
TTCTCAATTTTAGTAAAAAACAAAAATCATAGCAATATTTTTAAAAGGACTCCTGTCAAATAAATATGAACTATTACATCCAGAAAGCCATGCTCACCTGGAAGATCCTATACAGCAATCTCCAAATAACCACTTTCCAAGTGCTCTTAAGAGTTAAACAGCAAAAAGAAACTTCTCAGGTAATTGCTTTCAGAAAATCAGGAATTGCTTGTAGTTTCCCACACAGCAATATTTCAGATTACTATTGTGATAGATAAATAAAGTGGGGCAGTCCATTACTAAATAGTGCATGAGTCATATTTAGTATGCAGTAGATCAGGTACTGAGAATTGAGTGATTTTTAAAACCTATTCAACACTGGAAAATCTGTGCCACATTTACACATATTGTAGAACTCCCCCTGGGATTCCAAATTTATTTCTAGAATTTTACAAACAGTTCTTTAAGATGTCATTATTTAACCTCCCAGGCCTGGGAGCAAAGGAAAAGAAAACTTCTAATTTTTCAAGTCCATCTATATTTTTCAAGTACCACCAGTCCTAACTATGTGCTAGAGACTTTCACCCAGTACAAACAGTTATTGGAAGGCAGAGTGGGATGCATGAGTTAAT
>NW_008244870.1:0-611 GCF_000691975.1 Corvus brachyrhynchos
CTTTTGAACTTGTAACTTTGGCCTTTGCCAGAGCATGTGTCCCAAACAGGCACATGTGATTTATCCCACTGTGCTGCCAGGAATGTCCCAGTCTGTGGGCTCATAATCCAGGTTCAGAGTGACATCTCTGACATCTGAGTCAGAGATGATTTTCTGACACCTGCTGAGGGCTCTTCATTGGCAAAGAGCTCAGAGGAGCAGAGGGCACACCTCAATAGCCTTGTGGTTTCTAACAGGACTTAGTCCTTGACAATGTTTATATACAGTTATCTACTTTTTTTTCTCCTTTCCTGATTATATGGAAGCCCTTTTTAAAAAGCATTTTGATTGCACCAAAGTGTAGCTATTATAATTGTGCACAAGAACTGGGGGGGCAGCATATAATGATAGATATTTTTCATCATGGATGAGCTGCAATCATCACAGTATGCACTTCCTCTCAGCCATATAGCATGGGGAAGCTCACTGTGTAAATTCTGAGATGGTATATTAAAAGGAAATATTTAGCAATGTAGCAGTTGATGAAAAATAAATTGGAAGTATGCTGAGTTAACGAGGGAATGACTCGTAGCTCTTTTAAGTGTAACATGTTTTCAAAGAAAGCTGCCATG
>NW_008244871.1:0-614 GCF_000691975.1 Corvus brachyrhynchos
AGAAACTTCCTTTTTTCTGCTTTCCTTTTTTTTTAATGTCTCCCTTTCATCCATTCCTTTGTGTGTTCTTCCTCCTCCACCACACCAAACATCCTTTTTTGTTGTTTTTGGGTTTTATTTTCCCCAGAGAAAGAAAGAAGTCATACCATCATGACTGTGCCTTAATCTTTGCCAGTCCTTGGTCAGACTCTCTCTGATTTCAGAAAAGATCCCGGAGCTAATAAACAATTAAACCACAGAGGAAAGCCACCTGGAAGATGTATTGCAGAAAGAATTAAACAGCAATTTTTTAAACTTTTTTTTGGGGGGGCGGCTTAACAGCCAGAAATTGCAAAAATCTTCAGAGCAGTCTGAAGGCTTTGGGATTCATGGGGTGAGACTTAGGAATTTGGTAGCAACTGCATGGAAATATCAGTAATTTCATGTAGCCATTCCAGTGAGGAGAAAAATAAAAAAAAAGTCTTGAAGAATAAATGGGGAGAGAAAGAAACTAAGGGGTGGTGCAAAAATGGAAATGTCAGAGAATGTCGCAAGCAGAGGGTAGGTATGGGAATAACAGATCCAGAGCAAATCTGCTGGAGATGTTAAGAGCTGGCAAAAGATCAAAGTGATAA
>NW_008244872.1:0-614 GCF_000691975.1 Corvus brachyrhynchos
CATGAAGGTTATGGCCAGACTGAAACAGTACGTGTGCATTAATTCTTGCAATATACCCATTCACAGGTAACAATACCAGAGCCACAATGTCCTTGATAAATCAATGGAAAAGGTGAGAATCACTTACATGATTAAAAATATAATACTTTGTATAATTATAGTTATATAGTTCCAGAATCAGCAATCTGCATATTTTGATGTTTTAGACCCCTGCAAAAACCATTCCAGAGACACTTCAGATCAAATAAGTTGTCATCTTTCCTTCAAAAGAAAACTTAAAAAATAATTTGCTCCAGCTATCAGTTTGCCTTTCCAAGGTTTTAATGGCAAATATTAAACCAGCTCACATCCCAGACTTCTCTGTAAGTGAACATTAACAAAACTATTAAGGGTCACATCTCAGGCCTTCTCTCATCTTGCTCTTGAAATGGTCCCAAATTAATCGTCCCATTATTGAAGTAAGGTCTGTAATAATTTCACATCTGCTGTCTTGCAGAGTCAAGTGTTTGCAGGAGAACCCACTGGCTCTGACTCAGCAAAACCAACCTCACACAGGTCTGACCTGAAATGCCTCTCAATCCCTCTCTGATGTTCTCAAAAACCCCAGTGCAGGT
>NW_008244873.1:0-612 GCF_000691975.1 Corvus brachyrhynchos
AAGAACTCTTAAATCCTGACTGGGGTGGGGGCAGGGGGACAGAAGTTGTGTTACGCTGTGAAACACATAGATACGTCCTCAGGGTGTTAGAAACTTCTCTAGCTTACAGATCTTTTTAGTAACAGTGAAAATATTACTCAGTAGACAATGACTGTAATGTGGAAGACTAGGCAGTCCTAAAGTCATCCACAGCCACCAGAGCTTTTAGTTTCCTGAAGTGGAGATCACTGTGGTGGGAATAACTCCTGGCTATCAAGGATGACTGGATGAGAACCCCATGGAGGCCACTTGGAGAAGCCTTTATTCCACTGTAATTCTCTCTCATTTTGTGGTCCACTCAGAACCTGCATCCCTATTTCACCACGTGTTCCCTTATGTGCAGTAGGGGATAATAATCACTCAACATGCAGCTTGAAATCATAAGGGTGAGTACAGAGCTCCCAGAATGAAAATCCCACTGAATTTAAGATCTGAGACAAGGAGGACGAAACCAATTTTTAAATCATAATGTCCACCATTAACCTGCATGATAAAAAACTGTCCTTTTCTTCACCTGCTGTCCTGCCATTCAGCTATGTTTGTTACCATCCTCCTCCCCTCCATGGAAAGATC
>NW_008244874.1:0-615 GCF_000691975.1 Corvus brachyrhynchos
CCAACAGCTTTTGCCAATCCACACAAGACTTAAGACTGTTAGCTTAAAAACAGAGCAAGCTGTCAATATTTATGTATTAGTGTATTAGGATATGGCAGTTTCTTACTAAGAGCAGATTTACAAAATCTTACAAAACATATTAAATATCACATCTATCTTGCATGCTGCATACCATAAAGCTACTATGAGTGTAATTATATATAATTAGTTGCATGTTTGTAAACTCAACAGCTTAATCATGTTTAATTAACCACATTGTAATTGGAACATTTGATAGTTAAATGTCTTGCTAAACTGATGAACACCTGGAACACACAGTCTCACCACCAATAAATTAACTTTAACTAAAATATGTCATTAGTAATTATTTTCCTTCCTTCCTGGTAGACCACTAGGATTAGAGATAATAAATAGCCAAATCAGATCCATAGCAATTTGTTAAGACCGTAAGTGCAGGAGCCCTCCTGCTGCCAATATTACTGTTTTCTGATACATTCTTCAACACAGATTACTAACTGTTGCGTAAGTCATAGTCATTTTTTTTTCCCTTTTTTTATTTCCAAACCCAATTTTTACCTGCACTTGGGTGCTTTTGGCTTTGTTTGGGGTTCTCGG
>NW_008244875.1:0-611 GCF_000691975.1 Corvus brachyrhynchos
TGTTCAGGAGGAGCATTGAGGAACCAGAACTCTTCCATGAGGAGAAATGAAATTTGATAAGGAATAGCACAGAGAGGAACTAAAACCAGGAAGTCTTCCCCCTGGGTTTGAGCAAAGTTTGAACTGAAAGAAAGGCTTCAAAGAGCCGAACCCTGACCAAACACTGCCGTGTTTGGCAAGAAACAGCCAAAGCCACATCTAAAGCTCAACATATGTGCCGGTCCCAGTAGTGCTTCCTGCAAGTGGTGCTAGAGGGGATGGAACATGAAATCCTGCCCTGCCTGACCCAGTCCTTTGGACAGGTAAAGGCTTCTCCTGCCGAGCTGCTCTGCCTGTTCTGGGAGTGTGGGGTCTGCTCCACTGGGGAAAGGCTGGTTCCCCCAGGCTGCTGGAGAAGGAATGGGAATGCTCAGATGGGAACCAGGAGCCCAGGAGGGCAGGGACTTGCAGGAGTCCTGCGCTGCTGCTGCTGTCCTTTGCCCAGGACTGCAGGTCAAGACCCCTCTCTCCACTGTCCATAGGCCACCCCGTGCTCCCCAGGTCAGGAGTCCCTCTGGCCCCACACGCTCCTCAGCACGTGTGGCCAGTTCCCCATCCTGCCCCAGCTCTTT
>NW_008244876.1:0-615 GCF_000691975.1 Corvus brachyrhynchos
CAGGAATGCACTGCTTCCATGGAAAGATCAAAAGAACTTGGCAGGAGCTCACACTTCTCTTGGGGCTGAGCCAAGAGCAGGGCACTGGCTCAGAGGTGGCTGACACCGACTGTGCTGGAGGGGTCTCCTCGATGCCACCAGCCACAGAGGGCTCTCTTGTGAAGCTTTTGCAACATGTCACCAGAGACACCTGGTGCTTCAAGGTTGCTGTGTTGTTGCAGATGGTGATATTGTCTGGATGCTGGGTGATCAAATGAGAAATTTTCCTGATGTCAGCCCCAAACATTTCTGGGGAATCTTGGGTCAATGTTGTGTTATGTACAAGGGAATGGTGCAGTCGCCGGGTGGGTAAGGAGGCCTTTTTTACCCTGGTGTGAGACCCTCACAGCTTATGCATGTGGTGTTCCTGAGGACCAAGCCCATACTTTCATGGGAATGCTTTCTGGAAATCTAGAATGGAAGCAATGAAGGGAATTGCAATCTTATCACTCATTTTAGCATTTTAAGTGGAATAGGTGAAACCAGATGGATTGTTTCAAAGAAGCACCCAAACATTTCAGAAGTGCTTTCTGGGCCCACCACTATTAGGGTATTGGCGATTTCTTTTCTTTCCTT
>NW_008244877.1:0-615 GCF_000691975.1 Corvus brachyrhynchos
CTTTTTCCCCCAGATTTTGCAAGTTTGGCCCTCAGGTTTGCTTTTTCCCTCCAAAATCACGGGGTTTGGCCCAAAATTTGCATTTTTTATCCCGAATTTCCCAATTTTGACCCAATTTTCCCTTTTTCCCCAGATTCTGTTTTTTTATCCCAAATTTTGCATTTTTAACCCAAAATTCCTCTTTTTTACCCAGAATTTTGCAGGTTTGGCCCCAATTTGCTTTTTCCCCCCCAAATTCACAGGTTTTACCCCAAATTTTCCAATTTTGACCCCAAATTTCCCTTTTTCATCCAAATTCTGGTTTTTTCTGCCAAATTTTGTATTTTTAACCCAAATTTCTTGGTTTTAACCTGAAATTTTGCAAATTTGGCCCCAAATTTGCTTTTTCCCCCAAAATTTGCGGGTTTCCCCCCAAATTTTGAATTCTTTACCAGAATTTCCTCTTTTTTCCCCAAATTTTGCCAAATTTCCCCCAAATCCCCCAAATTCTCCCTAATTTTCCCAATATTTCCCCAATTTCACCCAATTCCCCCTCAATTTTCCTGGTTTTCCCCCAAATTCCCTCGAATTTCTCTAAATTTTCCAAAATTCCCCCAAAATTCCCCCAAATCCCCC
>NW_008244878.1:0-609 GCF_000691975.1 Corvus brachyrhynchos
CTGGGACAGTGGGAGGTGTCCCTGCCCATGAAATAAAATGAGATTTAAGGTCTCATCCAATGCAAGCCGTTCCCTGATTCCCTAATCCATAAATAGATTTCTATGACACCAAAAGATTTGCCTTGCTTCGCCCTGCCAGGCACTCAGGTTCCCTTGGCCTGTTATTCCCAAGGTGGGAATGTGTGGCCTGTCTGCTTTTCACCCCTAAACACAACAGGCTGAAGAAAACAAGTGCCAGGCAGCAGCTGAGGAATTTGGAGAAATCCAACTGCTCCCATTCCATGGAAAGGTCAGGGTGCAGTGATCTGTGCCAGTGGGACACCTCTCGGGCAGGGTGAGGGCTGGGCACAGCAGGGAACTCCTGGGGGCATCCAGGGCCTTGCTGGGGTTTGTTGTCACAAGAAATGGGATTTTGGGACTGGCACAGCTGGAGGAAAGGCAGCCTGAGAGCGGAGCTGTGCCTGTGAGGAGGTTTTGGAGCTGTCAGGTTGATTCACACTTAAATCACTATGAATCAATAAATATTGGCTGTAGGACAGAGGTGCCAATGCAGGTGTCACGTGCTTGGAAGAAATCTCAGGAATTTCATGGAGGTCATTCACATTTGGA
>NW_008244879.1:0-612 GCF_000691975.1 Corvus brachyrhynchos
TCTGAAATGCAGTGCTAGAAATGGCAACTGCTGGGTGTGAATTCCCTCAGCAGTAATACTTCCAGGTCTCCAGGCAGTAACACAACATGCCTGGGAAAGGTGCTTTTAAAAGGCCATTTATCTAGGGTGAGCCCTGGAGTTTTCAGAGCTGCTGAAGCAGGGAGGACACTTGTATGCAAATGCCAGAAGAGTGGGGAGATCTCCTTAGCAGGAGCATGAGGATAAATCCACTCTCCTCCGTTCTCAGGGAAGAGGAAACAGCAAAAGCACTTAAAGCTCTTCAGTGTAAATCATCTGGCCAGGCAGGAGTGAACAGTATTCAGTGTCTGCAGGGGAAGGTGCTGCCTTGTGTCCTGGGTGGTCACTGTCAGCAGCTCTGCCACTGCTTGTTCAACCCCTCGTGCTGCTGGTTCACGTTCTTTCCTGCTCTTCCTCGGGTTCCTCTTGCCTTCATTCCCCATGTCTGGAAGAGCAGAGGGGGATTTAAACTCCATTTAATGAAATTGGGCCTATGAAGCACAGCTGGACAGCTGTGTGCTCCCTTACCTCAGAAAAGAAACAGCTTGATACTCAGGAGGGTGTTGAAGGCGATGCTCTTTGCCAGCAGGACTC
>NW_008244880.1:0-616 GCF_000691975.1 Corvus brachyrhynchos
TTTTTTTTCCTCTCTGACAGGTCATAATGTCACATGCAATGCAAGCAACTAATGCTCTCGGCTGTAAGAACTGACCTCAGCCCAATCTTCATCTGTGAAGTGGGATGTAATGCTCTTGCTTTTCCAATCATGGAAAGTAGCAAGTGCTCTTTTATAAATCTTCCCAAGCAGACAAGATCTCCAGTTCCAGTGGTTTAACTGTCATTGGTGATAAAAGTGTACTGATTGAAAGGAAGTTTTTTTTCTTTTTTAGGGTAGCAGTAGCATCCTATTTATAGTAAATTGTTAGGAAGGGAAGGAAAAAGAGAATTAAAACCATTTCATCATAAGAACTGGTTATCTGGCTTTAGATCTTGGAATGTTTTAACAAAATGTCTTTCAAGGTTTTGGTGGTACTACCACTTAAGCACCTGATTAGCTATTTGGCTAGCCCCAGAAAAATCAGTAAGATATCCTATGATACTCCTATCTATAGAAGCTATATGGTTACTTACAGGTGCTTTCCATATGGTTGTCTTAGTAGCAACTGAGTTTTTGCATTTCCTTTAAACACATGAAATAATTAGATATTGTTTGATCATGGACACTCGTCAAAATGTTAGGAATATAAACAGTA
>NW_008244881.1:0-610 GCF_000691975.1 Corvus brachyrhynchos
GCCTTGATAAATCAGCCCTTTGACCATGTTGAGATCATTAGATCAATAAAGACTTAACCATCCAAACAACAATGTAGTCTCCATTTAAACTCTCCTCACAGCACTACAGCAGGTCTAAACCAGAATTAGGGTTATTGTTTTCAGACTTTCCTGTGCCAGTGGTCCAGCTGAGAGCCAAAGAGCTCAGAGAAATATGTGTGAGTGTGACTAGAGACTTGGTTAACCTTGCTTTGGGCATTCAGTAAAGCTTCCTGCACAGAACCAGAGCAGTCACTGAAGGTTTGCAGCAAGTCTAGGCTTAAGTGATGTATGACTTGTTGTACCTACTCATGTGGACTCTAATTTATCACAGTGGTGTTGCGCTTCAGTTTAGGAGTGCAATAAGCAGCGTGGGGAGAATCCTCCTACCCTTTTGTGTTTAATTCTTTGGTGGCAGTTTGTCATGTACCCTGTGCCCACCTCTGAGAGGATGCTGCAATCAGGCATCATCCCCCAAGCCAAATGCTTAGTGTTTTGTGAGGATTGCAGGTAGATACATTTTGAGAAGACTTTGAACTTGCCTCATCTACAGCACAAGGAAGTGTGTCCACAGAGCACAGCGGAAAGGTGA
>NW_008244882.1:0-616 GCF_000691975.1 Corvus brachyrhynchos
ATGGGCTCTAGGGCAGCTTTGATCTAGATGAGACTTACTCATGGCCTTATATCTTGAAGTTGGTTATTCCTTATTCTGAGACAATTAGGTGGGGTTTTGTTCTTCATTTACCTGCTTTTTCCCTTCAAAATCAGAGCTTTACTATGACATTTGCAATGACTGATCACAAATGAGCAGGCTAACTGACAAAACTGTAAAGATAAGCTCATCACAGCATCTCTGAGGTACATAGACCAGATACAATATCTCTAAGTGGTTTTGTAAAAAATTATTCCAGAAGTTTCACATAAAACATATCAAGTAATTATTGGGCTGGCTCCTACGCAGAAGTTTTTCAATGCTAGTTGTCTGCACGTCATTCCCTGACAGCTTATTACTCATGGAGCTGAGACATGCTTAAAAGCATAGAAGGGAAATGGGCATTTGTGTGACTGGCAGCAGAAGGAGCAGTGCCTTTCCCCTCCCTCCCTGCCTGCAGTTTTGCCACGTGTCACCTCCCATGGCACGAGATGGGCTGTGTGGAGCACACATGACGAGGGCATCGTGGTGCCATCAGCTGTCGCTACACTGCAGCCCAAAGGTACCAGAAAAATGTGTAACCAAAAAAAAAAAAAAA
>NW_008244883.1:0-617 GCF_000691975.1 Corvus brachyrhynchos
AGGGACACCGTGGGGACACCGTGGGGACACCGCGGGGACACCGCAGTGGTCGCAGTGGCCGCTGGGATTTAATCCCTTCCCGAATCCCATTGTTTTTGTAATCCCCGAGCAAATCCGCGCCCGGTGTCGGGAGGTGACGGTGTCATCCCCCGTGTCCCCCCCAGGTGACATCCCCCAGCCACGGGGACACGGCCAGCGGTGGCTCTGGGGACCGTCCCTGTGCCAGAGCGGCTTTTTAGGGAAAAGCTGGAATTTCCGGCCAATGTGGGAATGGGGAGAGGGGGACAAGCCAGGCCCTGGTGTCCCCTCCCTTGGGGACAAGCCGTGTGATGTCACCGTGCCGGTGACAAGGACACAGCTGGGGCTCTGGGGATCCCTTGGAATCCAGATCCCAGTTTCCTGGGAATGCGGATCCCAGGTTTTTAAGCGTTCCAGCAGCTGGAGCAGCCCCCCGGGGGTGGCACTGTCCCCTCTGTCCCTCACGTGTCCCCTCTGTCCCTCACGTGTCCCCTGACCCCCCTGTCCCCCCGGCATTCCCGGGGGACAATCCTGGTGCTCTCCAGATGGGAATTCTCGGCATTTGCCGTGTCCCGGTGCCGGTCGCTGTCCCCTGTCCC
>NW_008244884.1:0-617 GCF_000691975.1 Corvus brachyrhynchos
GTGCTGTCAATAAAATTACAAAAAGCTTTTTAAGAATTCACACCTAAAATTCCCACATACCTCCTTGAAAAGGAGTCCTTTGAAGAACCCTCTTTGTTCTTAAGGGAGAAAGAAAAATCCCCTGTTTTCCCCCCGAAGCTCATGTTCAATGCCCAAAGCTCACGTGCTGGGATCATGTTCAGGGTGTCTTTTGCTGGGTTGGGGGCAAAATAACAAATTCTTTTGCCATCTTGCCCCTCCAAGTTCCCTGTGACAGGGACCACCACACCCTGCACCAGACCCCATCCCTTTCAGGGCGTTTTCCAGAACTGGGCCCATCACCATTGACATTTGGAGGTGTGGGAACACATTGATGCCAGGGATGGGCATCAGGGAGGGAAAAATCCTGCTGGAAAGGGGCAGTTTGAGGGATTCTATGGGGGCCTGAAGAGTGGGATGGGGATGGAGTCATGGGGACACCGCTCGGGATGCAGGAGCCGTGCAGCTGCGCTTCAGGAAGCAATTCCCTGTGGAAGTGGCCGTGGGCTCGGATCCGTGTGGTTCCAGGTGCTCTGCTCTCCCTCTGGAGCCCGGCTGTGACAGGTCCGAGTGGTGCTGAGGGAGTCACTCCCGGTCAC
>NW_008244885.1:0-614 GCF_000691975.1 Corvus brachyrhynchos
AAAAAAATGGAGTCATAAATAAGTGTAAAAATAATGGAGTTATGTTAAAATCAAGGTAGAGGTTTTGATGGTTTGATTTCTGTTATCACTGCATGAAGAGGAAGTGACTTTTTCTCTCTTATTTTAAATTTGTAAATGATGATGTTTTAACAATGTCTGTATTCTGAGAAACTGCTCTTCCAAGGGGCACATACCAACTGAGGCAGAGCTGATCGCCTGTATGCACAGATCCTCACCTTGCATACACTGAGATGAAGCTTTGTGAATTACAGAGCACTGCAAAGGAGCAAAATATTGCTGCTCTGCATGTTTGGAATGGGGAAAAATAGGAGATGGTCTTGTTTTACGTATAGTTTGCTATCCATACAACCTGCCACCTGGAAAGCAAACAGCTCATGGAGAGTGTTGTTTTTCCTTTCACAGCTGACAGTTGCCTTTGTTCAAATAAGCCCAGAAATGTTTGCAATAAAGGCACAAATATCCTCCAAGAACTTACTGAAGGATACTCAGTAAATCTTTCAGTCAAGCTTCAACATCAGCAACCACAAACAAAGGGTACCAGAAGATTCCTCTTAAACAGGAGGAAAGATAAGTTTGGATACTGAGGTTGCTTT
>NW_008244886.1:0-616 GCF_000691975.1 Corvus brachyrhynchos
TCCAACCCAAACCATTCTGTGACTCTATGACAATGACAAGAAGCCTGTGCTATGAACATCAAAGGCTGGTTGTGCTGTTGGCAGCATCTCAGCCTGGATGAAAGCCTAGTTTTACCAGGAGTTGTTCTCAGTCAAGGATTTCATTTCTGCCGTCCCTTGCCCCCCCGAAGCCTATCATCATGGAATGGGTAGGAACATCTGTCCAGTTCACATGAGAAATGGTTGTAGAATTGGTGGGAGCAGTGGTAAAGAGCAAAATAATGGGGAAAAGAGCTACAAGGGACTCCATAGTTTGGGGAGGTCAGGTGATATGATATTGATTTCCCAAATTTGTCTGTGGACTTTGGATTTCATGCTTTGGAGAAGGAATAAAAGGAGGCTGAATCTGTGTTTGTTTTAGAAGTCTGTTGGTGGGAGTCCAGGCTACTTTTCCATGCTCAAAGACCGGATGATGCAGACTGATGACACACATGTGCAGTTCCCCATTTCTCTTTCCCAGACTAAACTAAATTTCAGTGCAAAACACTTTGCTTAACTGACACTACATGTCTGGCTGTGAGTTCTTTCTGGGATGACTGTGCCTCAGAAACATCACAGGATTCCAACAGATATCGTA
>NW_008244887.1:0-618 GCF_000691975.1 Corvus brachyrhynchos
TCAAGGTAATTTGGCAAGCACACTAGTGAGTGGGTGTGCAATGTTCCTTTACAATCCACTTTGTCACAGCTTGCTGACAATTTTAAGTTATTCACTTACAGCCTAATTCTCCTTTTTTGATTGGGAAGTTTTGTCACTGACAACAGTGGGAAAAGTGCTGAGCTTGTAGGGCAGCTGACCTCTATTTTTAAATGTAATAATAACAACAACAATAATAATAATTAATAATAATTCTTAAAAAAATTTTCTCCTTGAGTTCTGAAGCTGTGCACCCTGTCAGAAACTGGGTTGATATGAAGCGTCGAGTTGGGGCCTATAGAAGATGCTACTTCTTTTCTCACTGTGCAATCCCAGGAGAGCCATTGATAGTCCTGCACGTGGCACTAACCAGTGACATCTCCAGCAGCATCCAGGTACAGCCACTGATGCATTTAGTACACAGCAACGTGCTCAGATTGCAGTGTGCTTATTTAAATATCCACAATTCTGTATAATTTGGCAATATTTGCTTTTGTTTCATCTTTTAAGAGATGAGAGAATTGGCAGGTAAAAATTACAGGGGTATTTTGTCTATCTTGCGTATTATGTAAATTGAAATTTTTTGCTCAAGAGCAAGAA
>NW_008244888.1:0-617 GCF_000691975.1 Corvus brachyrhynchos
AATACACACAAGTAAAACTGTATGTAATGCAAACATTCAACATTTTTCAAAGGTTTTTTTACTGCATTTCTAAATGCTGCGTTTATGTGTGTGTTTGTTTTCAGAAATGCATTCAGGAAACAAGAAAGTGTTTTGTTTAGCTAACATAAGTGAGCATTTTGTAAATAGAAGTAGATGAGAACGTGATAGCCACCTTTAAATTAGTTGTGCATTACCTAAAACTGTTGAAATATGCTCAGGAAGGAACGCAGGGAAGAACCTTTATTTAAGAAACTGGAATTCAGGACATATCACAATTCTTTTCTTGTCTGAACTCCTGTAGAAGCAAAACACAGAACTTTCCAAATTCCTTATATGAGAAAACATCTACACTAGATTGAAAAGCATCTACTGACAGAAAATCTTCTGTTTCACCAAAATACACGGGCCTGAGTGCCTGTTTTGGCAAGCCAGAATAAGAAAGTCTGTATGCTTTTGAAGATACTGGGACACATGCACAAAAGCTTCTAGCTCGTGCTCATAAAACTCACACCCTAAGATTAGGTATCATACACACAAAAATAAACCAGACAATGTCTCTTCAAATATGAGTTTGTACATTCAGCATGTCTTCAAAA
>NW_008244889.1:0-617 GCF_000691975.1 Corvus brachyrhynchos
AATCTTCTGTTACAGGGCCTGATTCTTCTTCCACCTTATTTTCACAGCAGTAAATCCCAAGTGGAATCACAGGCACTGTCAGGCAGCCAGGCTGATTGTCCTCAGCAGCAGCAAAAGAGACCCTGGAAATTTTGGGAAGCAATGGGGGTCATTTTTTGAGGTGCTCCTGTGAACCTAAACCCCATGGAAAAACCAGAGACAGGACTGGGCTGTGAAGCTGAGCAGGTTGGAGCTCTCCCCAAATCAGGCTCCAGCTGCAGATCCTGGCCTTGTACTCGCTGTGTGCCCAGGTCCTCCCCAGGAGCAGGGAAGGAGCCCCTCAGACCACTGAATGCTCATTAGGTAATTTTTCCAGTGTAACTGGTAGCATCAGAAAGTACATCCAAGGGTAATTAGTTCACAGGTCTGGTTAGAACAGAGCTGAGAGCGTCTCCAGCGAGAACTGCTGCTTTGAGAAGCCTGAACTGTCTGCTGACCCTTTGTCCTGCTCCTGTTTATCCAGGATGTCACAGGGACAGGAGCTGGACAGAACGCCCCAAGCCCTGTGTGGAAGGAGCAGTGGACAGAGAATTCAACCCCTGTGTGGAAGGAGCAGTGCACAGAAAGCCCCAAGCCCT
>NW_008244890.1:0-618 GCF_000691975.1 Corvus brachyrhynchos
AATGCCATGAAGTGGATTAAAGTTCGTACTAAGAAGATTCTGTCCCTCAGTTGTGTATCTAAAATTTTCAATTGATGACATATTTAAGAAGATGACATGAGAAGAGAGTGCAGTCAGAAGCAATCACCGTTTGTGTTTCAGAACTCTCAGGTTCTCCACCACTTTCCATCACTTTGGTAAATTCCACTCCTCACTACCTGTCAAGCACTTGGCATCTTTTGAAAACCAGGCAAATTATTAAGGAGCCTTAACAAGGTCTTCAGGCCGTACCTGTCAGTCTCCTTTTTTCTTTTAAATATCAGGTGCTGTTTTAATTCACTGCATTTTCCATGTAGGTGGCAGTTTTCCTCTCAGTTACACCAGGCAAAATCCCAAACTTCCCTGAACTGCAGAGTAAATTGTGTTAAAAGTGCCCAGCACCACATGTTACAAAGTTTAGGATATGGGAAGGTGAGCGTGTAAGGCTTATTGAAAAAAATACAGATACTGAGATTTTCTTGAATCACTGCAGTGTAACTGGAAACTCTCACATTTAGGAGAACTTACATCTGAATTTTCCAGTTAGCTTTCAAGTCATTAAAAATAAAAAATTTTTAATAATTGCAGTTTGATGCTCTA
>NW_008244891.1:0-621 GCF_000691975.1 Corvus brachyrhynchos
GGTGCTGGGTCTCAGTGCTGGTTCCGATGCCAGTCCTGGTGCTGTTGTTGGGTGCTGGGTGCCGGTTGTGCTCCTTATACCAGTGTTGGGTGCCAGGCCTTGGTGCCGGTTCCGGTTCTGGGTGTCGGTTCCAGTTCTGGGTGCCATTGTTAGGTGCTGGGTGCCAGTTCCGGTTCCGGTGCCGATATTGGGTCCTGGTGCTGGTGCTGGGTCCTGGTTCCAGTGTTGGGTGCTGGGTGCTGGTTCAGGTTCTGGATGCCGGTTCCAGTGCCGGTATTGGGTCCTGGTGCTGGTTTCAGTTCTGGGCGCTGAGTGCTGGTCCCAGTACCGGTGCTGGGTCCCAGTTCTGGTGCCCTTGTTGGGTGCTGGGTGCCGGTCCCAGTGCTGGGTGCTGGTCCCAGTGCCGGTTCCAGTGCCGGTCCCAGTGCCACTGTTGGGTGCTGGGTGCCAGTTTCAGTGTTGAGTCCCGGTTCTGGTGCTGGGTCCCGGTGCCAGTTCTGGTGCCAGTCCCAGTGCCACTGTTGGGTGCTGGGTCCTGGTCATGGTTCCTCTGTTGGGCGCTGGGTGCCAGTGCCGGTTCCGTTGTTTGGTGCTGGGTGCCGGTTCCTCTGTTGGGTGCTG
>NW_008244892.1:0-620 GCF_000691975.1 Corvus brachyrhynchos
CTTCCTAGAAGCTCAGGGCAAGATGCATATTCAACCATCTGAACTGATGCCTGTCATTGCAAAGGTCTTTTTGTTACATCTGGCTTGAGGCCTCTAATTAAAGAAAGAAATTTTTCTTTGATTCCTAAAAATCACTGGGTATAATATAAGAGTATAAAAAGCTCACTTGGAAGGAGTCTATCTCTGCTTTAACTGTTAAGTAAAGGGAATGTCCCTGATGTGAATTAAATCAGATTTGGCATAAATAGGGTAGTAAATGATGCAAAATGAGATGATAACAGGATGCTCTATTGTGAAATATGGAGCTATTTAAAATTAAAAAACATTGTGTACTTTTCTAGGATACTCTAAAGAAAAAAAAATATGGCAACTGGCTTATTTTATGCTATTTTCTACAAAATATAAACTCTTTAACTTAAAAATTTACCGAAACTTGTTTCAGATCTACTGATAGTCTATGACTCAGTGAGGAATATTATTCAAATACATCGAACATTTATGTACAGTTCTCTGCTTCCTGAGGGTACTATAACTCTTCAGAAATATCTGATGATAGTGCTTCCTGAACAGGCAGGGCAAACATGATTTTGTACAGCTTTCTGAAAGTTGAGGATATGGGG
>NW_008244893.1:0-619 GCF_000691975.1 Corvus brachyrhynchos
TTTTTTCCCCCCATAAACACTTATTTCTATTTCTTTGTAGATGCACTTGTCCATATAGAAAATTTCTTATGTATGGCCTAAGCACAGTAGGTTATTTGTCATTTTACTTTAAAGACAATACTATTCTTAATTACTTAGAATGTTTAAATGACAACTTCAGTGGGTTCAAATGGTGAAGTTTTATAGCTGTTTCCTAAAATTAACACTGAACATCTACTCTGCAGGATGTGAGTATTCTGTTCTGTCTTAGAGAGGTTCAAATACTACCCTCATTTAGGTGTATCTGAGCTCCCTCCAGTAGTGCATTAAGCAATCTGACTTAACATCTATCACATGTAGTTCAGGCGCTCTCTCATCTCCACCCCAGGGAGAGAACTGTGTGCCTAGTGGCGTGTTTTGTTTTTATTTTAAATGTCCAAGGAAAGTGGGTAGTGTTAATGGCATCAGACATCCATTTCCTTGCAATTAGCTGTCTGTGTTGTCACAATGCCCTGCTGCCTTTAAATGCTGTGGGCGAGGAAAGAGAGAGAGAAAAAGAATGTGTTCATCAAATTTCATTTCAGTCCCATTTGAAACCCTCCCCCCACAAATATTTTTTTAATTTAGAGATATACTCTAG
>NW_008244894.1:0-621 GCF_000691975.1 Corvus brachyrhynchos
AACTCTTCTAAAAATTGCAAAATAATTGGCAAGGGAAAACACACTGAATTTGTTTGGGGTTTTTTCCTCCCTATTAACAGTTGGACAGACTGCTTTGTTTTGAAAAAAAAAAAAAAAGAAAAAGAAAAAGTCCTGAACTTGTTCACCCTCAGGAGCTTCTAAACCAGAATTTCCAGTTATTGCAAATTAAAGAACTCCAGCTAAGAAGTAATTTCTTCTCCTGACTCCATCCACTCAATTGAACCCACAAGACTAAACAGTTTCCTCTTTTCCATAGTATTAAACATATGCAAATTTGTTTTCCTGAGTCAGAGTCTTAATTTAGTTTGCCATTTGAGGCAGAGTCTGCTAAGTTATGCATTTCAGAATTAGCCACCAGGAGGGATAAGCAGGAGAAACATTTTCTTTGGGCTTAGTTTTGTACAAATACAAAATATTGGAAGAAAACTTCTAACAATGCATTTTGGGGAGACTGATAATTAGGGGCTTTATTACTTCTCAAGCTTTTGTGTTGTAGCCTTTGCAGCACCATCCTCATTAGATCAACATGACTTCATGTGCCCCTTGATATTTAGCAGCTGTGTTGCATAAAATCTGCAATCCTGGGTAACTGCAAAAACA
>NW_008244895.1:0-620 GCF_000691975.1 Corvus brachyrhynchos
AAGAAGTACCATTTTAACTGCAGCCACATTGAGATTGATGACATGTATACGCAAGCCTATGGGGACTTTGACTTTGACCCTGTCAAGTTCCCCAACGTAACAGAGATGTTTGCAAAGCTGAAGGAAGATGGGTTTAAGGTCACTCTGTGGACTCATCCTTTCATAAACTACAATTCCTCCAATTTTGGTGTGGGGATTGAGCGTCAGCTGTTTATCAAGGAGCCGTCAGGGCGGCTGCCGGCCATGGTGGAGTGGTGGAACGGCATTGGGGCCATCCTGGACTTCACCAACCCAGCAGCCCGGGACTGGTTCCAGAGCCACCTGCGCCAACTCCGGCACAAGTACGGCATCTCCTCCTTCAAGTTCGATGCGGGTGAGACCAGCTACCTGCCCAAGCAGTTCAGCACCTTCCGCCCGCTGTCGGACCCCAGCATCTGGTCCCGGCGCTACACAGAGATGGCCATCCCCTTCTACGAGCTGGCTGAGGTGCGAGTGGGATACCAGTCACAGAACATCTCCTGCTTCTTCCGCATCATCGACCGTGACTCTGTCTGGGGCTATGAGTTGGGCCTCAAGTCCCTCATCCCCACTGTGCTCACCATCAGCATGCTGGGGTACCC
>NW_008244896.1:0-623 GCF_000691975.1 Corvus brachyrhynchos
GGGGGGGCCCAGGGGATTTTGGGAATTTTGGGAGTTTTTGGGGAGGAATTCGAGGAGTTTTGGGGGAAGAATTTGGGGAGGAATTTGGAGAATTCAGGGTGGAATTCGGGCAGCTTCGGGAAGGGATTCGGGGGATTTTGGGGGATGAATCCGGAGCTCATTTTGGGAAGAATTTGTGGCGATTTTGGGGCTGCTCTGGAGTGGAATTTGAGGCGTTTTGGGGCAGAATTCGGGGCCGTTTTTGGGGCTGGTTTTGGGAAGGAATTTGAGGACTTTTAGGGCCGTTTCAGGGCAGAATTTGGGGTTTTTTTGGGGTTTTAGGGGCCTGGCACAACCCTGAGCACTGGGAATTCCCACCCCAACCTCGAACCCCTCCCAAAATACCCCGAATTCCCCCCAAATCCTCCCCCGAACACCTCGAGGAAGGCGAAGTTCTTGTCCTGGTTGATCTGCACGGCCAGGACGGGGTTCCCGGGGGCCTGGGTGAGCCCCCCCAGCCTCATCTGGGCGTTGAAGAAATCCATCATCGCCTCCTGGGGGGAAATCCCGGGATTTCGGGTCAGAAGGGGCGAAATTCCAGGGTTTTGGGGCCAAAAAAGGAGAAGTTGGGCCAAAAAAAAAGG
>NW_008244897.1:0-620 GCF_000691975.1 Corvus brachyrhynchos
ACACACCACTTTCACTCCAGAGAACAGCACCAGGTTTCCCAGTGAGATCAAGGGGGAAATGGGTATTGCCCTTGTCACCTGCGTCCCCCACACAGCAATGTCTTTCCTGCCCCATTCCTCTGAGCTCTCAGACTGTAAAAACAACCAAGAAATCCATGGAGATGGAATCCCAACCCCGTGCCCACGTGAGGCAGATGAGAAAGAGCCGCTCCCAGTGCCAGGGGTGACCAGGTCCCTCTTCCTTCCCCGTGTTTCAGCCCCCAGCACAGTTAACCTGGACCTACTCAGTGGCTTTCACAGTGACTCTGCTGCCAGCCCCAAAGCTGAGCCTGCCAAGCCCTGCCCCTGCCAAATGCCACAGCCAGGGCCAGCTTTAGCAAAACCCCACAGCCCCACCAGAGAGCAAACACCCAGAAGACAGTGACACTTGTCTCTCTCAGCAGAGGTTGGAAGAAGCAGGGAAAGGCAAGGGAAATCACCAATTCCTGAGCTGGGACAACATCCTGCCCCACACACCAGGCTCACACAGAGCTGCCCACAACGGTCTGGAGCCCCTTCAGGAGCAGCCAGGGCTGCTCAGGGCACAAGCACTTGTCTCCATCTCACAGATTTATGTGCCT
>NW_008244898.1:0-622 GCF_000691975.1 Corvus brachyrhynchos
TTGCCCTACCTAGACAGGAAAAAACTGCACACATGCCAATGCTTTCCCTCCAGATGGAATGACCATGGAAAAATGGGGCTGAGCAGCTCATGGGGATGGGCCCTGAAGGAGTGGAGTGATGGCACACACAGTGCACACTGCCACCAGTGTCAGGGTTTATTCATTCCCATCCTTGACTTCCATTCTGCCAAGTGGCTGAATAAACCTCTTGTCCCACCAAACAGGGGCAGCCCACCTGCCCTTCAAATGAGGGCAGCCATGAGCCATTGCAAGGCTGCAGGAAGCAGCCAGTACAGCTGTGGGCTGCAAGGTAGCTCTAGTGCTTGTTTTCACAGAAGGTTGAACACTTCTTTGCAATTATCCCTGAAAAGATGTCCCTTTCCTATGCCTCAGCAGTTGGTCACCAGTGTAGTGGCATGGCCTGACACCCAAACTCTGTCTTGCAGAGAGGGTGAAGCACACCACACAGGTTACCCTTGTGTGTGAGCTTGCCCAAGCAGGTTCACTGGGTAGACTGGGTGGTCTGTGGGCCACAAACTGGAGGATGAGCCAGGAATTAATGCTTCAAGTCAGCTGGACTTGTGATGTGCTCCCTCTTCCTGCCCCACATCTGAGGACCAAT
>NW_008244899.1:0-624 GCF_000691975.1 Corvus brachyrhynchos
ATAACTATAAGTGTATATAGGTGCTTAGCTTTATGTTTTGCCATTTAAATAAATTTTTTGGAACCTACTTGAACACGCAGTAATTAATACAATAAAAAGAAAAATCCTTAATCTGAATTTTTCAATAAAACAAAGCTACTCCTATGCATTTCTACATCATGTTTAAACACATATTTACAAAATATAAGCATATTACATGTCTGTTTCACATATTTTTGTACATACATTCACAGGCTGATTCTTAATGAGACTGCTTTCTCTTTCTTTAAAATAAATATGAAAATTTATTTACAAAGTGATAATCAAAAATCAATCTATTATTTTACCATTCTACCCAAGAGGCACTATAACTGTGTTATGATGTATTAAGGGTAAGCGAGGAATATCTTGTTTTGCTTTGTATTTTTCAGTAAGTAGGCTTGCTCCAGTGAAAGTGCAAAAGCCTCAGAATGAACTGAAATCGCGTGTTTTGGCTACTCGGCGTGACCTCAATTTCATACCACTGGTGGCTCCTCCTGGTCTCCCTAGAGGGGCGTTTTCGTCAGTTTCTGCCACTAGGTGTCCCTGTTTGTGTGCAGGAAAATCCTGATGGAAACATTAACTGAAGGAGCAGAAGAGGAGAAA
>NW_008244900.1:0-619 GCF_000691975.1 Corvus brachyrhynchos
CAGTAACCTTGGCAAGATGGTGAAAAGGGAAGTGGCAAAACCATGGTGTGCCTGCAATCCCCCAGGTTAGCTGTAGCTGCTGTAGGTGTCTGAGGTGGTCTTAATGAGATTGGACGAGTGGGCAGCACGGTGTGATTGCAATTCAGCAATCAGAAAGTTAAGGTTATGAGTGTCAGAAGAAATTGTTTTAAAGGGAACAAAATCACGTTTGAGAAACTGGAGCCAGTGCTGGTGAATGACAACATTGAGACCTGTGAAGATGGCTTCTGCATAGGAGCTGTGTGTATTTCCCCAAGATGAGAAGAGACCTAGTGCTGATGATACATTGTTAAAAAACTTACTTTGGTGTTTAAAACCATTGGTTTAATGTGTCTTAAGAAGAAATGTCCCATCTGGGAGTTTTCTTCCAGAACTTTGTTGCCATGTGCTTTGAGTTTTTTTCATGAGTCCCTTAAGTGTGAGTATTTCTCTGGGATTTGGTGCTGGACTAGGTGGACCATCTGCCAGTCTTGTGGCTGTTCTTAAATTTCCAAAAATGCTGTATATTTTAAAATTTTTTTAACTTCTTTAATTCTCTCAGAAAGGTTCTAAGTGGTCAATTATTTTTACGACCATACTT
>NW_008244901.1:0-621 GCF_000691975.1 Corvus brachyrhynchos
TGGCAGTGCCCAAGGCCAGGCTGGAGCAGTGGGAGGTGTCCCTGGGGTGGCACCGGATGGGATTTAAGGTCCTTCCAGCCCAACATTCCATGATTCTGGGATTTCTGTGAATTCCTGGGACTGATGGGAGCAGAGGCGCTGCAGCCTCTCCCTGGCTGCCCTTCCACACTGGACGGTGCCATTTTCACACGAGCTCCTCCCAGCCCGCTCGGAGCTCATCTCCATCTGCCAAAAACCAATAAAAAAAGGAAGGAAGAGTGGGGCTGTGTCAGGAGGAGGAGCTGCTCTGAGTGTCTGGGGGCTAAAATCCCGGCCTGGGGAGCTGCTGAGG
Source organism: Corvus brachyrhynchos (assembly GCF_000691975.1). NCBI lineage: Eukaryota > Metazoa > Chordata > Aves > Passeriformes > Corvidae > Corvus > Corvus brachyrhynchos. The sequence continues at coordinate 332 of NW_008244901.1, forward strand.
GCGCTGGGGGCTCTCACACAACCCCTGAGGTGTAACCGACTTCTCCTGCTGGGACACAGAGTGAAGGAGGGATTTCTTCGGGAAAACCTTCCTGTTTCTCTGTGTGCACATGGATGAGGCCGGAGGAGTGAATCCAGTGGTCGGGGTAGCCAGGGGGGAATATTGAAAATATTTAAAAATATTTAAAAATATTTAAAAATAATAAAGCAAGTTCAGCTGGAGCCATGGAAAAATGGTGGCATGAGGAGTGAGGGAAGGGGAAGGGGGAGGGGAAGGGAAAGGGGAAAGGG
>NW_008244902.1:0-624 GCF_000691975.1 Corvus brachyrhynchos
TAATTCAAGTCTGTTTTGCCTGTGACAGTATTTGCTGAGGGATCTCTCCTTGTCCTTATCTTAACCCATGAACCCTTTGTTAGATTTTCTCTTCTCTGTCCAGCTGCAGAGGGGAGTGAGAGAGCAGTTTTCATGTGTGCCTGGCGTCTGGCCCAGGTCAACCCACGACATTAAGCCATCTTAATTATTTCAAGGCAGCAGAACTTCTCAGTGGAGTATGCATACTTTCCATCAGCCAAAAAGTTCAAGAGTGCCCTGCAATGGTGACTCTGGTTCTTAGCCAAAATTAGCACACTTTGAACATCTCAAAATTAAAATTTGTGAGCTTAGTTCAGGTTTTTTAGATCCGTTGGGCAGTTCCCTCGGATCTGAGACCATTCTCTTGCATGCAAAGATAAGTGTCAGGTTTGTAATAACTTCGCTAAGACTCTATTCTTATCCTTAAACACCTAAATATTTTAAATAATTGTGTCTTATTCTTTTGTCTCAATACTCATTAAAGTGAGGCATCAACCCCTCCTCTGGTTCATTGGTGCATTTAGGGAAATTACATAGAAGACAAGGGGAGTCCACAGTGCTAGGGAAGGCCTTGGGCAGAGTCACAATAACCTTGGAAGTTAAATG
>NW_008244903.1:0-622 GCF_000691975.1 Corvus brachyrhynchos
AAAGAATTGAGTTTGTCAGTCTACAGATGCAGGCTCTTAAATGAAATTCATCATCTGGCAGGGAGTGTTGTAGTTTGCTAGTATCCTTGGCAGTAGGATATTCTGGCCACAGCTGACATTGTATTTAATAAAACAAAGTCCTGATTTTAGCTGGGTGTAATGAACCAAGAAGGAGTGGAAGTGAAAAGATAGTTGTTGATGAACTTATATACAACAGAGAGATTCTCAAGCAATTTTGAGAAAAGCTCAAAAAGAACAAGGTTGAACATTGCAAGGAGGTGAGTTGATCGCTCTAGTACACGTTAAAAATGTATTTTAAAGTTATTATGATTCTGATGCTCATGTAGGCCATCCTGGATGTCCCATTGCTCAGGTAGTAGGAAGGCATTTGGCTTTCAGCCTTTTGCCTCAGCTTACTCAGGATCTGTGGTATTTTCTGTAACCACATACTTGAGTATGTGGCATTGGCTTTCTGCTGTAGCTGAGGTTTAGCTAAAATTAAACTGTCTTCAGACTAGTAAACATGAATCTTAATTCTCTTTGCTTGTCTGGTATCTGTATCACAAAAAATCTTGTACCATATATGATCCATCCTCCATCTTACCCTGTCCTTCCTTTTTAT
>NW_008244904.1:0-624 GCF_000691975.1 Corvus brachyrhynchos
AGTATAAAAGGAACCAGTGATTCTGCTTGTCATGTTTGATAATGAAGACAGAATGCGTTTATTAATTTCTCTGCAAGTTATTTTGTTTAAAAACCTTGTTGTTAAGTCCCACAGCAGTAATGCTGAAAAGCCAGGTGGGCTTGCTATTACCTCTTAAATCTGCTCAAGGCAGAGTGGACCCTGAGCTAAAGAAATGGCTCTCCCCACTATATTCTGGTCTTTTCAGAAAACTCCTCCCTTAGCAACACTAAAAGCACAACTGTGAAAGACGTGCAGGAGGAGGGGTTTAAGGTCCTTTACTGTTGATTACCTCAGTTTTTTTACACGGAGAGCTTCAGTGTACGCTCCTTCACACACCAGCGTCTCCTGATTCAGAGGTGCGCTCTCGGATTCTGGACTGTCTTCCTTCAGTTCACTCTGCGAGAAAGCAGGAGCTGGGACTCTCTGAGCTGCCACCCCATGAAAGGGCGTTGAGGCCAGGTGGGCAGCCCTGTTGAAGTCACACGTGTCTTCTGGGTTGGCACAAAGGGTGTTGTTCTTGTAGGAGCCGGTCACAATGGCATCCTCAGTCAAACGTTCAATTCCATTCAGCTCATCCTGAAAAAAAAAGGAGAGACAGTGAAA
>NW_008244905.1:0-626 GCF_000691975.1 Corvus brachyrhynchos
CCCCTATATTTTGGGATTTTTTCCTGAAATCCTGGGATTTCCCCCTAAATTCCATGATTTCTCCCCTGATCTCTGGGATTTTTGCCCCAAATCCGGGGATTTTTCCTCAAAATTCCAGGATTTCCCCCGAAATCCTGGGATTTTTCTCTAAACTTCCTAATTTTCCCCCTAAACCCAGAGACTCTGCACCTGCATTCCGTGGTTTTCCGCTGAATCCCTCGATTTTTGCCCCAAATCCTGGGATTTCGGACCCCGAACTTGGGGAATCCGCACGTCCCAGCCCCACCCCTTCTCCAGAGCCTCCGGAATTCCGGGGTCCCGCTGGTTCCAGGTTGTTTTTCCCAACAGAGCAGCAGCTCCAAGAAGGAGAAGGATTCCCTGGAATCGGACAAGCGGCGGAATCCGATCCTCAGATACATCGGGAAGCCGCGGATCTCCTCGCAGAGCAGTGAGTGCCGCCCTTTCCCAGGGAATTCCCGACTCCGGGATCCTTCCCGGGATCCTGGGATCCATTCCCGCCTTCTCCCGGCTGGCAATTCCCAGGGCGTTCCCAAAATTCCCATGGAATCCTTGGCAACGTTGGCCAGATCCTCCCGGAGCTCCGGATCTTTGGGGAGGGGAAAAAA
>NW_008244906.1:0-626 GCF_000691975.1 Corvus brachyrhynchos
GAGCAGCTCTTGTGTGGGATGGCGGCACCTATCTATCATGCTGACCTGAAATCTTAGTGGGTTTGCTGCTTACCAGGTGCTCAGACTTGAGATGTCGTGGAGAGTCTGCCGAGGCTTGTCTGTCTTTTAGACTGTCACCTCCTGCTGCATATCCATCTGAGCAGCAGTGGTACTGCCAGGATATGCTGAGTGTACCAAGATTAGCCACGAGGTTTGGAACAAGGATGGAGTGTGTATGAATAGCCACAGGGTGCTGGGACAAGGATGGGGCTTGTTGCTGAGTGGGATGTGTGAATTAGTGGCAAAGGGCACAGGTAAGCCTGAGGTATTTGTGTCTCGTGCCTCAGTCCTCACTAGTGAGGTTTCACAGGCTTCTGTTCTTAATGAAACAGTTCAAGAAGGACATTGAGCACCTTCAGGGGACAAGGACCATGTCAGGGAATACTTGGGAGAACTTGACCCATGCAAGTCAGTGGGACAAAACAGGCTGCATTCAAGACTGCTGAGAGAGCTGGTTCATGTCTGTACAAAGATGTTGTCTTTGAATAGTCATGGAGATTGGGGAAGTGCCCCAATTCCTGGAAAAAGCCAAATGCTATACCTATCTCCAGGAAAAATCAAAAGTG
>NW_008244907.1:0-625 GCF_000691975.1 Corvus brachyrhynchos
GGCTTTTTTTTTCTAGGATGGGATTCTCAAAAGAAGTCCTACCTGCGCCCTTTGCTGTTGCCTGCTCTGCATGCATGCTGCAAACACCCTTGGTCTGGATGCAGGGCCAGGCAGAGGAGCACACCCCAAACAGCATCGGGAGAGGGATTGCTGCACTGATGTGTCGAACTGCCTGAGTGGCAGGATGGCACTGACTCAGCCTCCAACTCTTCCTGCCTCTTGTATTGTGCATTTCTTGTGCACATCTCCCTTCTTGTGAACAAAAAGGGAAAGCTACAGGCCTACTCAGTTACACATGCATCCAGTGTGAGAAAGTGGTTCATCTGATTAGGAACAAAAGAATTGGAGATGCAGACAGCTGTTTCTAACCAGGCGCAGCAGATTAGGTATGTAATCCCCTGGCTGCCAAAAACTTCTTTCAATTTCTTGAGCGGAACTGTAGTTCAGCAGCTTTGAGCATGGGGGTGTAGTTATTAGAGAAGCAGTGTTGCAGTTTTCATTGTTTCCTAATGCAAAATCATGCTATAATGGTACTTGAAAAGAGTGTGAACATTACTTTGATAGTTAATGCAGAAAGCAGATACAACAATTTTTGGCGGGATAATTTAATGTATCTTCTCCTTTT
>NW_008244908.1:0-628 GCF_000691975.1 Corvus brachyrhynchos
AGAAAAGGTGTGATTGTAAATGCCTTGAGTCAGAAATCTTGGGAATTAAACCAAAACTTGTCCAATTCCAGTGTTGAAAATAATATAACTGTTCCAATTTTTTTAATCAATGGTTTTAATTAAGTTCTAATTAATTCTTTTTAATTAATCATAACCAATGTATTAATTATAAGCAGTGTTTTAGCCTTACATAACTTTTAGCCAGCATTTAGCAAAGTTGTCATGAGCTCCTTTTGTACAAACACACCTTGGGAAAATTACTGGACCTTGGAAGTTTTGAGAAACAAACTCTGACGTGCTTCAATAGACAAATCCTGGGAGAGAAAGGTGTATTATTGAGGCTGGACACCTGGAATGCAGAATTTATGGAGCACAAGGACATTTGGCAGAAACCAGAAGATAAAGAAGATATAAGGAAGACTCAGTGTATGCATTGGAAAGTCGGAAAAATATACTAAAACTAGGGACTAATTAGCATGAGAAGTGAAAAATCAATAACCAACAAAGGATAGAATACTAATTAATGGAATAGAATTATGTTATTGCCATGGTTTGACCCTGGCCAGATGCCAGGGACACACGAAAGCCACTCGCACACCCTCCCCTGCCACAGCTGGGCAGAGGAGAG
>NW_008244909.1:0-625 GCF_000691975.1 Corvus brachyrhynchos
GCATCGAGAGGTGCAGGTCCATCCTCTGCCCACGTGGGTACTTCTGCCACCTTCCCCAGGACCTGTCATGGGTGGTGGTGAGTGCCCTGCTCTGGGCCCTGTCCATCGCTGTCATCGCTGCCATTTCCGCAGTGACTTCCCTGTGCCAGTCACAGGAACACGAGCACTGCCGGGGGGCTCTCATCTCCCTGTACATCCTCAGCTTCCTCGTCTTTGCTCCATCCGTGGTCATTTCCAGTGCAATCCTCTTCATCCATTTCAAGGGTAGCTGCCAGCAGCAGCAACTCCAGAGGCTCGACATCATTGTCTTCCTCATTGTGCTCCTCACTCTCCCCATTAGTGTCTGGAATTTCCTGCAGCAGCTCGGCTACACCACTGTGTCCTCCCAGGTCATTCTCCTGTTCGCCTGCATGCACAGCACCATCAACCCCTTCATCTACTTCTCTGTAACAAAGAGCTGGAGGCAGCGCTCCATGAAGTCCCTCAGGAAATCCCTCCAGAAGGTCTTCGAGGAGTCAGAAGAAAACACGGCCTGCAGCAGTGATGACACCATGGACATGGGGGCCCTGAGCCCATTGAACCCTTCAGCTGCACCGATGGAGGACCAGGGGGCAGTGGCTGAGGG
>NW_008244910.1:0-625 GCF_000691975.1 Corvus brachyrhynchos
AACTCAGTAACATCTGCAGGTTTTATACACATACAAACTATTTTCATCTAAGCCATTCACAAAAATGGCAGGTTTTCCAGGACCTGAGACAAGTCATTGCAGATCTTCTTTATACCTTTTCTCAGCTTGATGGAGAAGAGCTGATAACTATCCTTTAAATCGCGTGCAATTCAATCTTGACCATATTTCTCTCTTCTGCTTCTGGAATGTCACATGTGACAGCATCAACAGCTTTAGTGGTCAGGCTGTATCACATCTACTGCCTGTCCCTTATCCACTACAGCAGTTGGTCTGTCAGAGAAGTAAATGAGATTGGCCTGACTGATTTCTTCTTGGAAAATCCATGTTTTCTGTTCCCAATCACATTATTACCCTTAAGGTCTTTAAAAATTGATTGTTTAATAATTTGTTTTACTATCTTTCCAGCTATTGAAACTAGAGGACTGTTTTTCACTCCTTTCCAACTGCTTTTTCCATTTGTAAGGACAGGTGTTGTGTTTGATATCTTGTCTCCAAGTTCTTCATTCTCTCTAAATTCTCAATTAACTTCAGTTGGTTCATTATATACCATGCAGTGGCCACCACCAGGCCTGGCCAATCTGAGAACATCTGACTTACTAACATT
>NW_008244911.1:0-628 GCF_000691975.1 Corvus brachyrhynchos
CCATAAAAGTATTAATTATTAAAACTTAAGACTTAAAGTCTGAGAGCTGATGTCTAAAGCATGCCATGAACTAACCCCAGGAGCGGTTTGCATTTCCTCTCTGGGTAATGTGTACACAAGAACTTTGCCATGGCTTGCAGGAGCTGGCTCTGCACTTTCTGCTGCAGCCGTTGCGACATTTTCCTGTCATGTGGTGTCAAGCCATGGCAGTGAAACCACAAACATGAGGCTCAGGAATCTTGGCACTAGTCAGTGCCTGTGGCAGTGCTCTCAGTGTTCACAGAAAGCAGGTCTGCTACACAGCTTTTTGCTCTTACATTATGGTTTTCCCTCAAAAGAGGGATCTGTAATTTCTCCAGGCCACCATTAGAGCTGCCCCTTGTTTCAAACTTTCCCAGAGTGTCACAGCAGTGCTGTAAGGGCTCGATATTTAACCGTGCTTCAGCTGTGGCACTGAGTACCCAAGTCAACCTTCTTTGTGTCCAGTTTAAAAATCTGAGCTCTGCAGTGCTCCATGCCCTACTCACCTTTTGTGTTTGCAGGAGCTCGTGCCTTCTGATCAACAACTCAGTATAATTACGCAGAAGCATCTTAGTGTTTAAAATACCCCAGTGTTCACACAGCTCAC
>NW_008244912.1:0-627 GCF_000691975.1 Corvus brachyrhynchos
AACCCAACGAGACCCACCAAGAGTTTGTCCAACCCAACGAGGGTTCAGTTGACTCCAAGGTGGTCGCCCACCCCTGGAGGCCACCCCGCAGGTGACGTCCCTCGTGGTGTCCCCTCAGGGCGACTCCGGCGGTCCCCTGGTGTGCAACGGGACCCTGCAGGGCATCGTCTCGTGGGGGATGGAGCGCTGCGGACAACCCCGGCGCCCCGGCGTCTACACCAAGGTCTGCAGATACGCCCGTTGGATCCAGGAGACCATGGAGAACAACTGAGAGGTCCTCGGCCACCAGCGGGGACGGCGGCGGGGATGGAGGGGACATTAAAGGTGTTTGGTGGAAGTTGGAGGTCTTCGTGTTGTGGCTCCATCTCGAAGTTCTGGGGGGTTGTCCCGGTCATCGTGGGAGGGGTCAAGGGGAGGTTGACCAAGCGGGGGTGGTCAAGGAGATGGAGGGAGGGGGTCGAGGTGGGGAGGGTCATCCAAGTAATGGTGGTCAAGGCAAGGGTCAATGAGAGCCATGGTGGTGGTCAAGGTCATGAGGGTCATCCAATCATTGATGGTCAAGCAAGTGGTGGTGGTCAGGCAGACCAATGGAGGTGGTCAAGGCTATGATGGTCACTCAACCATTGA
>NW_008244913.1:0-629 GCF_000691975.1 Corvus brachyrhynchos
TGTTAGTTTTGCAGATGTTGCTTTCCTGTCTGACCTCTCCATTCCGGAGCTGTTGGCAGTTTTCAGAGAGAAGAAAGTACCACTTTCTATGGGAAAGCACCATTCCACAAAAGATAAAGGAAACCACGTAGGCAATGTGATTACCAATAAAGGTCACGTTAGGAAAAACAGCTTCAGACAAAATTTAAGATCTGCTGTCAGAAATTATTTCCTGTGGCTAGAATATTGTGGATGGGGGGATACACAGGAACACACCTGTGATGCTGCCACCAGTAGTAAAATATGGTGGTACTGGTGCAAGCTGTGAAGGAGAGGAAAGAAGATGATTTTGACTATTTCAGTTTCAACTCCTGGTGTTGTTTTTTGGGATTAAAAAGTTGATAACTTTTGAGGAAGGTAAAGGCTGAAAGGTCTCAATCCTGTATCTTCTAACAGGTTTTCTTCTTAGAAGATTCTAGTTTCAGTTCATGTCAGAAGTAAGCATATATTTTTGCTTTTTCACAGAATTATAGAATTCTTTTGGTTGGGAAAGACCTTTAAACATCATCAAGTCCAACCCCGTGCCCTGGGCAGGGACACCATCTGCTGTATCTGGCTGCTCAGAGCCCCGTCCAGCCTGGCCTTGAACA
>NW_008244914.1:0-628 GCF_000691975.1 Corvus brachyrhynchos
ACCCTGTAAGTAGCAATCCTGAGTGAGACCCTTTGAGCTCTCCTGGACTGCTGTGGGCTGTGACCAGCATCTCCCTCTGAGCGGGACATCTCAGAGCCAGCAAACTCTCACGTTTGCTGTACTTGGAGGAACAGCAAATGATGTCAACAGAGCCTGGGCTGATGCCCCCTCTCCCCGAGGCTCAACCCTTTGCCTGTTGAGAGGATACAAAGGCATCAACATGAGTCCTTCACTGAATTTGAGGGGAAGTTTTTTCACAGGTATCTACCTTGTACAAACTCTTTAGGTCTATACGTGTGTAAGTATGCTACAGCAAATGTTCCATGAATGTGGCTTTCCTTGGTTGTGCTACAGTAAATTCTATACGAATCCTTTGTTAAATTGTTTAATTTAACCTATTCAATAAATACTGTTAAGTGCTGTTAAAACCTTCAGGCCTAAACTGTTGGTCAAGTCCAGTGCTCAGATTAGCAAGACTGTCCGCTCTGAATCTTGTGACTCAATGGACCTTCCTTATTCCTTTTTAGCCTTACCCTTCCCTTCCCCTGCCTCACTCCCCCAGCCTCCACGTAGGTAATTTTTGAGTGGGTTTTGGTTTTAGATTGATTGATTTTAGATTTTAGCTTGC
>NW_008244915.1:0-627 GCF_000691975.1 Corvus brachyrhynchos
TAATAAAAGTCCTGCTACCCCATCAGTGGTGGAAAAAGAAGGGTGTGTGTGGGAACGTCAGTTCTGCCTCGTAGCTGAACTGTACTAATTGACATTAGTGTCAAGGACACTCCAAACCAGAAGGATTGGGCCCATCCTGCAGCTGTGCTCAATTAACATTTTAATGCAAAGCTGAGGAGATGTAGATAGGTAACAGGTGTGGCTCACCCTAATTAAATAGCTCTTCTCAACTTTATTATTTATTTCCTGTTATACAAAATGCCATAGTACATATTTTTCCAAAGGTACCATTTGGGGGAGAAGCCCAGATGAGAAATTGCCAACAAACATATCAAGTCTTACAAGAAAGCAAAAGCCCAGCAAAAGTGTTCCTAATGACATTTCATTTAATCAAGTTGTTTACAAAGAAAAGCCCAGGAAGTTGACAGCTGTATAGTTCCAGAATATTACACATCTCTTCCCCATAACGTGGCACAGCACACAAAGATAAATGAGCTCCACTAAGCAAAAATACCACTATCATTAGAATAGCCATTAACTAATGCTAAAAGGGACACACTGCTGGCTTTCATTCACTGGAAAAAAAACATGATGTTGGAAAAATGGAGCTTGTTTCTTTTTTTTTTT
>NW_008244916.1:0-629 GCF_000691975.1 Corvus brachyrhynchos
CCCTGGAAGTGTCCAAAGCCAGGCTGGACAGGGTTTGGAGCAACGTGACTGCAGAGTTTGGAGTTTTCCCTCAGTGATCCAAGCAGCTCATTGCTCCTCTGTGTGTCCACATCCCCTTCCACTTCCGAGCTTTTCCTGCTTGTATCGTTGCACAGTCCCCAAAGACAGAGCCCATGAACCAGAGAGAGCAAAATACCCCTCCCTGGCAGTCTGATGAGCTGCAGAGGACAGGGAGTGAGAAGAGTCCCCATGTCTGGCAGGGAGGATCCCCAAAGGAAGCAGCACATGCATCAGCAGAAGAAAATCCAGTGGAGAGCAAGGGCTGGTACTCACAATTTCTCATTTTTAGGATCAATGTCCTCGATTCCCTCCGAGCCAGGTGGAAGAGGCAGCAAAGTCTTGCCCTTCACTTGGCCAACAACCTTGAAGACAGTACTCTTCAGGCTGTGGACATGACGGATGATGTCTTGTGACACCACTCGTGGCCAGCCCTGATGGTTCTTCCGGTTGGTCAGGATGGGCACAATCACCTACAGCAGGAGTCATGGAAGAACGATGGAGAAGAGCTGAAGGAGGGTAGATTTAGACTTGATTTAGGAAGAAATTGTTCCCTGGGAGGGTGGGAAGGC
>NW_008244917.1:0-629 GCF_000691975.1 Corvus brachyrhynchos
AGACAGCCTTTGCCAGGGCACCCACTGCATTGTTCACCTAGAGCAGACAGGACTGGAGTTACCTCTGAGGGTTAACGAAAAATGCACACCTACTCCTTCAAGCCGTGCATTTTCAACTGTCAGATGTTACCTGTGCCACGTTTTGACCTTTGGTCACGAACTCATTCCCAACCTTGACGCGGGGGTAACACAAGGCCTTGAGAAACTCGGCTGAGTTAAGGCCCGTTAGGTAGGCAGCCTTGTCAGCCACTAGATGTGGGGAGAGAGAGAAAAGCATTAATTACAGTCAATCTCTAGAATTCAGGTGATGTGAACAACTCTGCTCTCCATGGTCTAGGAATGGAAGAACATTTATCTCATCCCACACAGTAGGCCTGGGAAGGAATGCAAATTCTGGACACTGGTGATGGTCTTCTTGGAAAGCAAGAACAGGTATGGCTTGGATAGGAAGAGCTTGAACCTGGAATTTCCCAGAAGAACAACAAAAGCCTCTAGTAATACATAAGGCAAGGCACATTCTTTTTCTGTGGGAAGCGGATTTCTGGGTAGCACAGCTTGCAGAATTTATTTCACCAAAAACAAATTGCCCATCAGGGTGTCTTAGTGTTTGGAGGTTTGAGAGAGAGAGA
>NW_008244918.1:0-629 GCF_000691975.1 Corvus brachyrhynchos
AAAAAAAAAAAAGAGAAAGATTTAATTTTTGATCTTACAAGAAGAATGTTCAAGCTGAGATAAACATATAAAGAAAAAGTTAAAATCACAAGGCCCAAATCCTCTCATGCAGCCAGGTTTGACAGACATCATGTGAGATAAGATCATTGAGAATTATCAGAGGAATTTTGTCAACCAACTGGAAATGAATTCCATCTGAAATCATTCTAATTGGCTGTTTTAATGGTAAAGCAATAAACATTTTAGGGGGAATCTGGGTTTAAAAACAAAAATGATAATTTATTTAGTCTATATAGATTTTCTCAGCTGTAAATCACTGATGCATCAGATAATACTTTGCATTTTGTCTTGAAAAATCACACCAAGTAGAAAATACAATTTTTCTGTGTTATCAGGAGTGGCAGAGGCAGCTGGCTCTTTCCTTGTAATGCTTACTAACGTAACTGCATAATCACCTCACTGAGGACTGAACCTCAGCTCTGAGGGCTCTGTCTTCTAGCTGATAGTTTCTAAAAGCACAGGGAAGATCCTCCCCAGGTGGAATTTGCATCACTAATTATTATGGAATAATTAGGGAGAACAGATGCTGACTTTTGAACTCACTAAGCCTTGTAAAATTCCTAAGGGTT
>NW_008244919.1:0-629 GCF_000691975.1 Corvus brachyrhynchos
CCTGGAATTTGGACTATAAGTTAAGTCCCCGTGACAGGAACTTGAGATAAGATTAAGGTGGTGTTTTTGTCTGGATGTTATCTCCAACCTAGAGAGATGTTAACAAAACTGGTGAAGAAGAATGTATCACTAAAAATGGGGACAAAGAATGCAGAAGAAAGAATGCCAACTTAGCAACTGTGCTGAAATCAGTTTGGACAGGGCAAAAGGCAATTTTGACAGGGAGAGATTTTGAGCACCAACTCATGGCCCAGAGACCCAAGAAACCCAGCAACTCAAAAGACTGAGCATGGGACTAATTAGCATTAGGACGGACTCATTTAACCAACAGAATAACAGAACTGCTTATTCAATGAGCATTAATTCCTCTATTTGCTAAAATGTATAAACAGTGAAAAGTTTTGAATGACCTCAGAAACCCCACCACTGAGAAGCCCAGTATAAAGAAGGACCAATGGGACACTGTTGGATCCATGGGTGATGACTATCTTCTACTTGATTTCTGTCTCTCTGTCTCTCTCTCTGAGAGGCCCAACTCCCATGAAAAAATGAGAAGAAAAGCTATCTTGACCTTCCTGAGATAATGTATTGTTTAATATTATTTACAGAAACGCTTTACTAATTGTTGC
>NW_008244920.1:0-631 GCF_000691975.1 Corvus brachyrhynchos
CAGCCCAGCCCCTCCCCACCCTCCCAGGGAAGGATTCCAGAAGATCCCAGACTCCGAGAAGTTTGGGACTGTGTGGGGCTGGAGGTGACAATCCCTGTTGTTATCCTGGAATGGGACAGAGCCCTTCTGGAATTTTTGGAGCACCAGAGGGGGAATATCCCTTGCTCCTTGAGGGAATGGCCTCAGGGATCACCACGCGAAGTTTCAGTTGGATTTTGGGAACAATTCCTGCCTGGAAAGGGTTTTCCAGCCCTGGCACAGCTGTCCAGGGCAGGGCTGGCGTCGCCGTTCCAGGTGGGATTTAAATCCCTATGGATGTGGCCCCTGGGGACGCGGGTGTGGGGTGGCCCTGGCAGCGCTGCGGGAGAGGTTGGAAAAAACTCCAGAGGATTTTTCCAGCCCAAATAGCTCTGATTCCATGATTGCATGCCCAGAGATCCCAGATTCCATTCCCTGCTGGTCTCTGTGAGGGAGGAAAGCGGAGAAACCAAGGGAAAACTTGGATAAATTTGGGAGAACCCAGCTTTTCCTCGCCCACAGAAACAGCAAATCCCACCTGGAATTCCCCCTTGGAGAGAGCAGCTTTCCCTGGAAGGAGTGGGCAGGTGGGAAGACCCCAGCCCCAGCCTGC
>NW_008244921.1:0-630 GCF_000691975.1 Corvus brachyrhynchos
ATGAGAATGATTTTTTTGAGCTACTATTTTTTAAAATTCATTTAACTGAATTAAAAGTCATTTCAGGTCACCAAACCCTGTTTATGCTTGGCAGCCCTAAATTATTAATTGAAGCAGAAACAAATATTTCATCACAAATCCTTTTAAAGTAGCAATGCCATTGTAACTAAATTTTTACAATTGATTTTCTCCTAAACAGTTTAGTTGAATGACTGAAATTATAATCCACAATATATTTTCCTCTATGCTTAAAGGCTGCCTTTACAGCATTTTGAAAACTATCAAACAAACCTATATGAGATCTGCGTGAAATGACTCATTAGTTGAAAGTTCCTGGAATGACCCAGATAACTGGCTTTGTTTTCCATAAAACAGTTCTATCTCGACACTATACATTTATCCTTATGTGCAAGCATGACTGAATTATAACTGTATGATTTTTCTTTTCAATGCTACATTGTAAGGTAACATTCCTAGAGTGCCTACATTCATTTTAAGTCATGGCAGAACTTATTTCACCATCTTAATTTCATTTTGTATGTAGATGAAGTAGCACAGTACTACAGTCTAGGAAAAAAGAAAGTACAAATAGGAATAGGAATGACTTTTAAAGCTGTTTAATCCATAAAT
>NW_008244922.1:0-630 GCF_000691975.1 Corvus brachyrhynchos
AATGCTTCAAATTGTGTTAGAAAGTTTCTTTTCTGGATGATTTTGATACCAGTGTGAGGGCTTGTTAGCCAACACTTTTCAGTCTAAACTGTGTGTGTTTCCTGGAATTGAGGCAACTGTGCCATAAAGCACAAGAGCTCCCTTGAAGGAAAGCTTCATCTAGAGCATCTCTGTCATCCACAAGGCAGGCTTCATCGTAGAATGATATCAGATTAGTTAGAGACCTTTCCAAACAGCACGTAATTCCTAGGGCAGCAAGAAATACTTCTGCCACAGTCTTTGAAGGAAGAAACAGCTGGGAAATATGACACCAAGAGGAAAGTGCAGAGGGAATCCAAGAGCTCTTCAGTTCATAGATGTGACATAGATGTTCCATAAGCAGAATTACTCCCATTTCAAGCTGATTTCTCTGAAGGGTTATTTGTCAACTCCCAGGGAAACCCTGCCTTCATTACCTATGTAACCTGTCAGGAAAACATCAGTCTTACAGAGTCCGTGATCTTCAGGCAGAGCCACACCCAGAGTTAATCCTCACTGTTTAATTCTTCATTTCAAATTCTCTGTTCAAAGTCAATAAGAACATTTCAGTTCATCTTTGATTCATAGATTGAAGACCTGAAGATCATTCTT
>NW_008244923.1:0-632 GCF_000691975.1 Corvus brachyrhynchos
TTTCAGTTCACACATATCAGCAAAACTAGAAAGGAGGTGAAGGGACAGCCAGCAGCAACACGTCAATATAAACAAGACATAAAAGCCAATTTCAGACAGTCTGTGTAGAAGCCTAAGATGAGGCAATTCAAGTCCTCTGTAGCTACCTTTTTGTAGAGTGCCAGACTAAGCTACTACTGAAATGACTTTGAAAAGTGGACATGGAGACTTTGAGACCATAACACATGAAAGACACTTGGATAACGGGAATTTCAACATCACTAAACACTGCAGCTAGGAAATGAAGATATACCCACATAAGGTCACAATTTGCCTTCTCCCCCCTCTGACTTTTAATCAAGAGCCACTGATGTAGAGAAGTAGCAGACAAGCCTTTAAAAAAACCTCATCAGTGCCATCACAGTGATGCTCACTACTTACAGAAGGTACACCATCAAATCATTGCTAAAACCACATGCAGCAGCATTTCTTATTTCTACTAGTGAAGGACTGACAGGTAAGATCTAGGAAATTTGACTGTACCAGTTTTAGAGGACTGACTGTGAGCACACCTGCCCAACTAACAGTCAGTCATACAGGAATATGGCACTGTTGCACAAGCAACAGCTGACTCAGGTGGATGTGAATTACAA
>NW_008244924.1:0-633 GCF_000691975.1 Corvus brachyrhynchos
TGTTCACAGCCCTGGTCCTCATGGGGGACTTCAGCCACCCTATCATCTGTTGGACGGACAACACAGCAGGGTATTAAGCAACCCAGGAGTTTCCTGGAATGCCTCGATGGTAACTTCCTTCTCCAAGTGATAGAGAGGCCAGCAAGGAGAGGTGCTGTGCTGGACCTTGTTCTCACCGAGAAGGTGGGGCTGGTGCAGGATGTGAAGCTCAAGGACAGCCTGGGCTGCAGTGACCATGAAATGGTGGTGTTGAGATCCTTAGGGCAGAGAGGAGGGGGCAAAGCAAGCCCTGGACTTTGGGGGAGCTGTCTTGGCTTAGAGGGATCTGCTTGGTAGACTGCCATGGGATAAAGCCCTGGAGGGAAGAAGACCCCAGGAAAGCTGGTTAATGTCCAAGGATCACCTCTTTCAGGCTCAGGAGCATCCCAATGAAGAGGAAGCCAGGTGAAAATGTTAGGAGGCGTGCACGGGTGAACATGGAGCTGCTGGACAGATTCAAACACTTAAAGGAAGCCTACAGAGACTTGGAGCAAGAACAAGCAGCCTGGGAGGAATATAGAGAGATTGTCTGAATACCCAGGATTAGGTTGGAAAAGCTAATAGAGAGAATTAAATCTGACTGGGGACATCAAG
>NW_008244925.1:0-633 GCF_000691975.1 Corvus brachyrhynchos
CTTGTAGCCCCTCTTCTCTGCCCAGGCTTAGGGGAAAAAACCCCCAAAAATTCCGGGAGAAACGGGTGGGATCGAAGGGATTTGAGAATTGGGGAAATCTCGGGAACGGCCCCGAAAAAATCCCCGAAACGGCTCTGAGTTAACCCAAAAATCGTCGTGAATCGCCCCAAAAATAGGGCAGGAATCCTAAAAATAACGCCGGGAATGTCGCCCGCCACCCCAAATGTCCCAAAATCCCCCTGAACAGCCCCAAAATCCCCCTAAATGCCCCAAAATCCTCCTAAATGCCCCCAAATGCTCCTAAATGCCCCAAAACCTCCCTAAATCGTCCTAAACGCCCCAAAATCCCCTTAAATGCCACCAAAAAATGTCCCAAATGCCCCAAAATGCATCTCAAAAATATCTCAAATCTCAATAAATGCCCCCAAAATCCCTCGAACTGCTCTGAATGTGTCCCAAAATTCCCATAAACCCCCCCAAAATGTCCTAAATCCCCCCTAAACAGCCCAAATTCCCCCTAAACGCCACCAAAAAATGTCCCGAAAGATCCCGAATTCCCAGGAACAACCCCGAAAAGGCCCCAAATTCCCAGGATTGGCCCTGAATTCCCAGGAATGACCCTGAAAAGGTCCC
>NW_008244926.1:0-633 GCF_000691975.1 Corvus brachyrhynchos
CTCATGTGAATGGATTTAGAGTTTATTTTTGAAGCTGAATGTAACTATATTGCCATAAGAGGGTGGTGTTATATTAAATGTGATAGCTGGTCATTTGGCCTTCAAAAAAGGTAAAGCACTGAATTCTACCACTGCATATAGAGATTTGAGGCTATTGAGTTATGCCAGATTTGCTGGAGCAAGGAAATGAGAGGCAGCTTTCAGACTGCCTGCCATTTCAGAAGCTGCCTCAGTGCAGTTTGAGAGCCTTTGTAAGACATGGGCTGCTCATGCCCTTCCTGTGCTGTCATTAGTGTCATGCATGCTGCTGTTTCATACTGATAAGGGAGGTTTTACATTGCAGAATTTCTAAAACTGGCTGGATTATTGCTTCCTAAACCTAGTCCAGTGGTTGCCATGTGCCCTCTGGCAAGGTGGGGTGCTGAACAGTTTATTTGACTGGCAGAGTCACTTTTTTGTCTGAACCTCTGCACTTAGTAGGAGTTGGAAGAGACCTTGCAGTAGCAGTGAAAGTCTTCAGGACCAAAATAGCTGCACTTGGTCCCAGTGACACTGAGCTCTGCCTGGGAATGTTTGGAGAGGGCAGATGGGCAGAGAGAAGAGGAAGAAGGGAGGCCTCTGTTTCCATAAGCA
>NW_008244927.1:0-633 GCF_000691975.1 Corvus brachyrhynchos
AGTTATGCCTGCCTTGGGGAGGGGAGATGAGCAAGCCCATCGATTTGTCTGCAGAGTGGGGTTGTGTTCTTGTCCTCCTATAGTGGAGGAGTTCAAATATCAATTTTATACTTGGACAAATGGGTGAATGACTGTAGTCAAAAATCATTGGCTGCCTGTTGCTGCCATCATAGATGTGGGGTAGGGGGACATCTGTTTTCTTATCTTTGTATTGGTAGGTGTGGTTTTTAATATGTAAACAAGGATAATGAGGGTCGTTGATTACCTTCATCAAACTGAGCTACCTAACTTGTGGCTGAAAAAAGGCAGCACTGTGGAACTTCAGTATGCTCCTCCACACGTCTGGGGCAGCAGTGGCAGCCATCAGACCTTCACCAGATCTTTATTCCCGTTATTGTCTCCTCAGAGGAACAGATCTGAACCAAGGCTTGCTGTGCACGGTGAAGGGGCAGTGAGGCTGAGGGCTGGCACAGAGACGTGGGTGGTTTTCTGCACCTCACTGAGACAACACTGGGCTGTGGGCCCTCTGCTTCAGCCCAGACACCATTCAGTTGTTAATCCTTGCTCAAGCTCAGGTGCAAGATGAACAAGTGGCTTAGCTTGTGGTTTTCCTGAATCAGCCTCATCAATTCT
>NW_008244928.1:0-631 GCF_000691975.1 Corvus brachyrhynchos
TTGATGCACAGCTGCTCAAAGCTGTTGAACTGCCCAAAGCAAGGAAACGTGCACAGGTTCTCAAGGTGTGCCAAAACACACAGGCCTTTGCTGGCATTCTCCTAAGGCTGTTTGCAGTTGCGACACCAGTCCCAGCCCTACTGTACCCGCATGTGTTTCTTTAGCAGGGCTTCTACTGTAACACTCACTGTCCTCAAAGGACTTTTTAATTATGACTTCGTAAATCAAGCCAGAAGTTACAATTCTTTTTCACTGTGCTTCTCAACAGCAAATCCTTTGGCAAGCTCAGTAGCTTCATTGTGTCAGTTCTCTGACCTCCTGGACAGTAGAAACCTCCTCAGTGTCCCACCCAAGAATTTCTCTGGCCTCAGATCAATAATCTGGGGGTTTCTGTGCTCTGACACAGAAGTCCTTGCAGCATCACTGCATTCACAGCACAGGAAACATGCTGTGAACTTGCCCAGACCACTGCCTTTCCCTGGCTTTTCCAAGAGCATCCACCCCTGTGGCCCATAGCTGTGTGAGCCTTAGTCCTCTATGTGTTTCTGAGTCCTCATGACTCCTCCTTGCCTATCGCTTGACTGTGGTGTCAGATCCTTGCTCCTTACATCAAAGATCTCAAAGCCAGCAA
>NW_008244929.1:0-632 GCF_000691975.1 Corvus brachyrhynchos
CAATTTCTCAGAAGGTACATTCCTCTGTAATTCCAATAGATTTTAATTTGCATATACTTCCACAGATTAATTGCAAAAAATGCATGAGAGGTCAATTTATGTGCTGTATAATTTGAGATGATTCCCTGTAGAGCCCTGTTTAGTGCAGCCCTGGACAGCTTTCCATGCATTTAAAACCATAAGCAAGGGAGGGCATGGGCTGTGGAGCTGATACCAAGGAATCCTCCTCCTGCTTCCACTTCCACGGTTTCTCAGCTCCAGACTCCCACTCACCAAGCAGGAGGGATGACACATATGAGCATATTGCTGAAGTCAAGGGATAGAAGAATTCAAATAATTCATTGTTTTGATCCTTGGTTTTTCTCTAGCAAGCTCAGGGTTGTTCTAACACTGCTCTACCTCCAAAGAAAGGCAGTGCACGTAAAAGCATTGCTGGGTGGATTTGAAAAGCACTTTCACACTCTCTTCAGTGAACTGAGAGTTAATCCAGTTTGAGAGAGAAGGAGGAATTTTTACATCATTTACCAGCTTATGAATTTTAAGAATAGTGTAAGTGAATAAACCAGAATATTTATTTTATTTTATTTTGCTCCTTACAAGAAAACAGCATTAAAGCTTGAAATTTTTAAGAA
>NW_008244930.1:0-635 GCF_000691975.1 Corvus brachyrhynchos
TGGAGACCAGCAGGGAGGTCACAGGGAGCCTCGGGACCACCAACGGGCGCAAGGGGAGCCTGGAGACTGCCGTCACTCGCTGCTTGGAGCAAGGGAGAAGGAGCAAGGGGGGCCTAGAGATCACCACCAAGGTGCTGGGGAGCGTGGAGACTGATGCTTGCCCTGGTGGGGACCTCAAAAGCACCAGCAGGCGCAAGGCAAAGACGCCGGTGAGGCCTAAGGGGAGTGCAGAGACTGCCAGTACCCAGTGCTTGGAGTGGGAGAGAAGTGGGAAGGGGGGCCTGGAGACCACCAGGGAGGACACGGGCAGCCTGGAGACCACCCTCACTGGCCACGTGCAGCAGGACAGAGAGCAGAAGGGGGGCGTGGAGTCCGCCACGGAGCCCGAGGACAGCCTGGAGCCCACCCCCACGGCCTGTGTGGGGCAGAGCCGGGGTGGCCCCGGGCTCCCAGACCTCGTGGGGGTCCCAGAGCCCGCAGGGGTCCCAGTCCCCAAGGAGCACGTGGCCGAGGAGAGCGCGGTGATCTCCCTGGGCGAGGACGAGGACGAGGAAGAGGAGGAGGAGCGGGACGAAGGCCCGGCGCGGTACCTGGCGGCGCTGGAGGCCGTGCAGCTGGAGCTGGAGGCTGTGGAG
>NW_008244931.1:0-634 GCF_000691975.1 Corvus brachyrhynchos
ATCCTTCCCATGGAAGGAGGAGTGGAATTAAATGTTGGTTAAAATTCTTTCCCACCCAAAGCATTCCATAATTCCATGATTCACCTTCCGCAGCTGAGATGTGCTGCACAACAAACATCATTCTGGAGGAATTTTAAACTCACATCTCACAGAGGAATATTTTTACATATCCAACATGCAACAGAAAATGCAGAAGTCACTGATCCACGACACAAGTTTGTTATAATGAAAAATGTCAGTACTGGTTATGTGACTGTAAGAAACAGGCAACTGAACATACGAACCACAAGTTTTTAAGGTCAATACCACTGTCAATCCCAACAGATCTCATTACCTGAATCACACTGAGAAGTCTCTCAGGGCAACTTGGCTTTCCTGGGCTCAGTTCCTTCTTCAAACATTTAAATGACCAGCTAAAAAGGTGGGAAAAATACCAAGTGAGGTTTTTTTTCTCCAAGAAAGCAGCGGTTTTCCACAGAAAAATCACACTGCCTTGTTACACAGCTGCAATACGGTGCTGGTTTTCCCCTGGTTGCGGCTCCCGTTAACTCCAAAGCAATGGAGCCTGAACATTCCTGGTGTCCCGTTAATGCTAAAGCAGTGGAGCCTGCACATTCCGGGTGTCCCGTTAATT
>NW_008244932.1:0-637 GCF_000691975.1 Corvus brachyrhynchos
CTAAGAATTCTGTTGCTGCCTGTTTTTCATATCTCCAGAAGATTTGTGACATGCCTCTTTGTGCTCAACCTGACCTCTGCCAATCTATTACATTCTTTGTCTCAAAAGTGGAATATGAGTTAAAGCAGCATTCCTTTTCTTTCCTTGTGTGAGAGATCCACCATGAATGTTTCTACTTCCTGTTTCCTTTCCCCCCAACCTTTTTGGAAATTAAAATGACTGACTGGAAAAAGAGGTGCAGACAGATTTTTGTTTTTCTTCTAGATGGCCCTTTGTTAATAAAATTAGGTTAAATGCAAAGAAAAAAACAGAAAATGAATAGCTTCAGAAAGGCAGTCAAGTTGAAACACATTAAAAGGGAACCTCAGTAATCTAAAACTCAGTAAAAACTTCTGTTAATAAATATCGAATTTAGACTAAGATATAGGAAATGCATTCAATTATTAAAGTGCTAAAATGAAAAGTAAATTTAAATTGTCCTTTAAAGTATCTCAGTATTTCTTGCATTATGATGACCCAGAATATATAATAAGTCTCAGAGGTTAGTACAAGTTTAAAGGAACATTTTCATTTTCAGCTGTTGTTGAATTTAGAAGTAAAATGTTCTCTTATATTTAACTTTTTCTCTTCAGCATTC
>NW_008244933.1:0-633 GCF_000691975.1 Corvus brachyrhynchos
CATGCATGAAAAGTTGGGGTTTTTTCCATTAAAGATCAAAAATCTCTAGAATAAGATTATAACATAACTTGAGCTATTCATTATTTCCTATATAACAGATCCTGCTGTGGAGGAAATAGTAATTGCAACAACTGGAATAAGTCTAATACTTCTAAATTTCTGTTTCTATGGTGACTTTAATAAATATTCTTTTGAAGATAAATTTAGGTACTCAGTAACATAAATGCTTCCTGCCTTCTGTTTCAGACTAAAATAGAATCATATTAGCACAGAGATATGTTTTAGACACATTTGGCATATTTTCCCCAGATTGCCACTTTCTTGGTGACTATTATTTTTTTCTGGAAAAGTAGCGGATAGCCATAAATACTACTTCATTTAGATTAGAGAAACTGTGATTGCAGTAACAGGAGTAGACCTGGTGTGGAAAAGGGAAATTCTGCAGCTTGCAGGGATCCAGAATGAGATGACTTCACCTTTGCTATGGCCATCACTCACAAAACCCTCAGCAGCAGGACGAACAGCCTGGCCATCAGAGAGGATTTGGTTGTCTTAACATGTCTGGTGGCTGCAGACTGGAGCTACTGCTGTTCCCCACTCAGTCTTGGAATCTTTTCTTGTGTCAGCACAGGT
>NW_008244934.1:0-635 GCF_000691975.1 Corvus brachyrhynchos
CCCAGCTGCCACAGACACAGCATCCCTGCATCCTGCCCCCCTCGCTGCACTAAACACAGCTCCAGGACACCCCAGCATCCCAACATCGCAGCTGTGCTGACTCAGCATCCCGGCTCTGCTGCAGCCCGTGCGATTCCAGCCCAGGCTGAGTTTCCCAGGCTCTGCTGCAGGACACGCCCAAGCTTGGCAGCAGCCCCCAGAGGGAGGCTGGGCTCGGAATTCCCTGCTGCAGTTCCTTGGAGATCATTCTGCTTCGATTTGGATTCCTCAACTAAAAGGATCATTTTCTCCAGACCTCCTGCTGCATCCCAGGTCTGTGGAATTCCTGAGCACGGGCTCAGCTCACAGTTCCTCTGCATCAGGGCTCCCTCCCGGCACCCCCAGCCCCCTCCCTCTGCCAGGAGAGGAGCCCCCAAGGGTGACACCCCCACCCCGAGTGCCCCCTTGGCTCCATCCCAACCCCTTGGGGCCCATCCTGGAGGGAAGTGGTGGCTCCTCCCCCAAAGGTGCCGCAGGGTCCTGAGCTGAGCGTGGCTGGAGGGAGCTCGGGGCTGGGCAGGGGCACCCACAGCACCTCTTTAAGCCCAGCCCCGCTCCTCAGGGTGCCAGCCTGGGCTGAGGAGGTGCCAAGCTGG
>NW_008244935.1:0-634 GCF_000691975.1 Corvus brachyrhynchos
TAAGTTTTAACTGCTACTGCTCATAACATCAATACTTACAACTGTAATAGAAAACAATTTAATATCTCGGCAGCTATCCAATTAAATACGCTTTAACACGTAAATTAACAAGTAATGCAGTTTAAAACCGTTCATCTAAGCATTTACTTTCCTTTGACATCCCTAGTGATCCTGCTATTGCTATGTTGCTCATATGAATGCTCATCCCTCCGCTTTTTTTGTTTTCTCCTTTTGTTGACACACGTTCTTGCCTCATATTTGAGACGGATGACAGTATCACTTTTAATGAAAACCTAATGAGGACTCCAACCGATTTCATTAGTCTCATGGAATGCAACCATGCCAAAAAGTGATACTGTCCAAAGGAATCAGGCTGTTTAACCCTGCCTCCCTTGCCCCACCCTTTACTGTGGTGAAATATGGCTGTAAATCTGACCCGAAAGCTTGGCGCAGCACAAACACCCTCTGAGCGCGCACAACCAGGCCGTGACCGTGAGAGAGCACGGGGGAGGGGCTCGCAAATGTCTCCTTTACGGGAGAGGCAAATCAAACAAATCTCTGCACACACTGAAGTGTCCCTGACGAGAGCTGCTTCCAAATGCAGCCATTCTTGGATCCGTTCAGGAAAAGAACG
>NW_008244936.1:0-637 GCF_000691975.1 Corvus brachyrhynchos
TGAGCTGCTTGTCCACCAGGACCCCCAGGTCCCTTTCCATAGAGCTGTTCCCTAGCCTAGATCCCCAGCCTGTGCTGCTCTCCTGGATTATGTTTTTCCATGTGCAAGACCTTACACTTGTCCTTATTGAACTTCATAAGGTTCTTGTCAGCCTAATTTTTCAGCCTGTCCAGGTGCTCCTGCACGGTGTCTCTCCCTTCCAAAGTGTCCTCTGCCCCACTCAGTTTGGTGTCACTGACAAACTCCATCCAGGTACACTTGATCCCATAATCCAAACCACTGATGAAGATACTAAACAGCATTGGGCCCAGTATCATTCCCTGGGGGACTCCACTTGTGACAGCTGCCAGTGTGAAAGGGGGCAATTTACCACCACCCTGCAGGTGTGGCCGGTCAGCCGATTCCCCACCCACCTCATGGATCACACATCCACACCATCACATGCACATTTCTGTAGGAGGAGGCTGTGGGAAACCATATCAAAAGCCTTGGAGATATCCAGGTAGACAATGTTCACTGCTTGCCCCACATCAACCAAGCAGGTTCCTTTGTCATGAGAGGCAGTCAGGTTTGTCAAGCACAATTTGTCCTTGGTCAGTCTGTCCTGGCTTTTCCTAAACATGGGCTTCATTTGACT
>NW_008244937.1:0-638 GCF_000691975.1 Corvus brachyrhynchos
CACTCACATGTTTCTGAAAGTGATGCAAGTCTTGGGACAGATTAGAAAAGGGGAGGGACATTTTTGTTAGCTTTGTGGCTTGACCTTCAATTACAGAGTTCGTGGGTTTACAGAGTTTCCAATAGGTGTGCTAGGCAATTTTCATTTTCCATTAACTCGTAGGCAGAGTGATGTGTGTGAAAGTTAGCATTGTTGATACTGAGAGCAAATGGTAGCACATTGCCAAAGTACAAGCCATTTGATTTTGGTACAGAACTCCCTTTTCCCTCTCAGATATTCCTATTGCAGCTTAATCACTGCCTCCAAAATAACTGAGTAGCCAATTGATTATATTTCTTTCAACTTCAAAATAACAAACATCTTGGCATTTCTATGCTTTGCTGCAACAATAGTCACAGGGGAAAAATGACTCTTTCAACCAAGTCTTTAACTGTTGTCTAATTTCAAATAGGAGCTGTATGTCCTGGAAAGATAAAATTATTGGTGAATTTTGGAACACATGGTCATATATATCTTGCTGAAAAAGTTGAAAAGCAGCATTATTGTGCTAATACTACAATTCTTTCAGAAGAAACCAGAGCAACATACACAGAAAAAAAAGAAAATATTTTGAGAACTTTGCTCATAGAAGCAATAAT
>NW_008244938.1:0-639 GCF_000691975.1 Corvus brachyrhynchos
CCCCCCCATGCACCCCTCACAGCAGGACTGGCTGAGTGACAGGCAGGTCCCTCCCGTGCTGTGCCAGCCCTGGGACTGGGGAACCAGGACTGCCTTGTCCCGCTCCCTCTCAGCCCTGGAGCTTTGCTGCCACGTTGGCCGTGAGTTGCAAGGAAGCCCTGCAAGCACAGGAAGGAGCATTGCTGCTGAGTGCTGTGTGTGCAGCCAGGGAATGGGGTTCTGCTCCTCAGGACCACAGTTGGAGGGGAAAGGGCCCCGTTTCCTGCATTCTTTTGCTCCCTGAATGCTGGCAGCAAACCAGCTCCCCTCATGTGCAGTGTGGAATTAAATCCTGGCTCTTCAGCTCCAGTTCTGCCTGGGCTGATGCCACCTGGACACACGGCTGAGCCCCTTCATCCCAACTTGGCACCTCATTGCCAGGTGACAGAGGGCAGGAGCTGCCTGGGGGTGGCCCCTGGCTGCTCAGTCTGTGAGCCAAACATATTTTTTTACATTTTTCTTACATATTTCCTACAGGAAGGGGAACTCTTGTCACCCAGGAGCTGGCTGAGGGTTTTGCCAACAACTTTGAGAGAGCTTTGAATGCAAGTCTCCACTGGGAGAGGAGGCTCAGCCTCCAGAGGGCTGGAGTTCCTCTGC
>NW_008244939.1:0-636 GCF_000691975.1 Corvus brachyrhynchos
GGCCCTCAGCATTCCAAGGTCAGGCAGACCTGTCAGGCGGCCCCCAAGAGGCCAAGGCATCCAGACCTGTTCCATGTTCTCGTTGCTCCGTGGGGCCCCACAGTGTCACAATGGTCTCCACAATTCCCTGGGGCCGTGCAATGTCACAATGGTCTCCATGGATCCACGGTGCCCCGCAGGGTTAAAATGGCCCCTTCATTTCACAAGGCCCCCAAGTGTCATTATGGTCTCCATGGCTCCACAAGGTCCTCACCGTGTCCCCATGGTCTCCACAGGAAGGAAACCACCGAGCCCCAGTGCTTCAGGGGCAGATGAGGGGCAGTCACCAGAGGCCAAGGCCAGCCAGATTAGATGGTACTGGCAGATTTTGTCTGGGAGCGACCCTTGGATACAGGGAATTTTAGAGGCGGAATACCGATTTCAGACACGGACCCCTGGAGGAGAAGGATGGTTCTTTGCCATAGGAAGGAAAGCACGGAACACCGGTGTTTCAGGGGCAGATGAAAGGCGGTCATCAGAGGCCAAGGCCAGCCACACCTCTATCGTGGTACATTTTGTCTGAAAGCAACCCTTGGAGATAGGGAATTTTGGAGGTGGAATCCTAAATTCAGCCATTTCTCTGTAGATAAGTTTTTT
>NW_008244940.1:0-639 GCF_000691975.1 Corvus brachyrhynchos
TGCAAGCTTAAGTATGATGAATAGTTCAAGTGAAGGTCATTTATTCTAGAAATTATTGGTTTGAACAGCCTAGTGGTTAAAAAAATTGTCTTTTTTTTTCTTTGTATTTTGTTTTCTTTAATGTCTTGCTTTTCTTAAATCTCATTTTGGACAATAATGTTCTTTTAAGCAGTGATTTTGGTTGTGTGTAGCATTGACAATTGTGAACATTATCAAAGAAAATAGCTCTTTTAAAACCTCAGTGTAGGTAAGTAGTCATTCTTTAATTGATGTTTGCAATACATTAAACTCTACCTGCAAGGTGAAGCACTTAGTATTTTAAATTAATTTTTTGAGGGAGGCCAGCTGTACCCTGAATAGGTCAGAATCCTAGCTGTTGATTCAGGAAATAATTTTTTTTCCAGAATCTGTCATGGAGATTCTTTGAATTCTGCATCCCTTACCATACTTGTATAAATAGCTAAAAATAGTTTCAGCATGTATAATACATCAGATAATAGATGTATAGAAAGTTTTTATCACAGTATTCTCAAGATGTACTCTGTGAATCAGATGGAACAAGATGTCTCATATTTAGTCATGGTTTGGTTGAGCAGGGAGCTATATCTTAAGTTACATGGATATTTTAAGTTGCTGATT
>NW_008244941.1:0-639 GCF_000691975.1 Corvus brachyrhynchos
CCAGTCTGCTGAGCTGTCAGAGACATTCAGGGAGCTCAGCACTGTGTCATTCAGCAGGGCAGGAAGGAGCACCTTCAAAAGCTGGGATGGGAGCACATCACCCACATCCTGGGCTGGGATGGGGCACGAAGCATCACCCTGCACCAGCCCCTCCGTGGCTGCACTCAGAGCTCTTGCCTTCTCCTGGAGCCAGGAGTTTCCCAGCTCGGAGACAAGGTTTAACTTGGAAAGGAAACTCAGAGAAAAATGCAGAGCTCGGGTGAGGCACGACAGCTCCTTGAAAAAGCGCTCCCTGCTGTTCTTGTAGGCAGCAGCAAACTCTGGGGACAGTTCCAGGTTGGTTATGGCCAGCTGGAACACCCTGGCAAAGGTGTCATTGCTCCCTGTCCCACCCTCCACACCCAAGGAATCCAAGAGGGGCTTGCAGGGGCTCCTGGCTGAGGACTCCCTTAGAGTGGCATTTTCAAACAGCACCTCAAGGGCTACGTGGAGCACATCCCCAAAGGAGCAATTCTGGAGTGTCCTAAAGCCATTGCTGCTGTTCTCAAGGAAAGGACCCAAGGCTAAATGCAGGAACTCCCAAATTTTTGCCTGTAGTGAGGTATTGTGCTGTGAGGGAAACTGGCTGAACTCCTGCAG
>NW_008244942.1:0-641 GCF_000691975.1 Corvus brachyrhynchos
TAAAAAAGAAAACAGGAAGTGATGGTGCACAGACAATTTAGGGCTCTTTCTCAGAGGTAAACTCTAGAAACCCTGTAGAGCTTTCAAAAAGAAAGGGGTGGTTTTGAACTGGATTTTTCACCTGAGGAGTTACTTCAAGGTGATCTGTTTCTATTCTAGTCCAGGGAGTGAGAGGGGTTGCAGAGCTCTGCAGGTAAGATTACAGAGGAGTTACAAGATGACAGAAGGCAGTTAAAGGGAAAGACAAACAGGCCACAGGATTTCAACCCAGCTGAACAGTGCACTCAAACACAGAGATGTGCTGACAGCGGGAACAGAAGCACAGTCTGGGATCCAGGACCCCACTGCTCTGAGAGTCCTTGACTTCTGTGCCGCATGATATCCTTCTCTCTGAATGGGAGAGACACAGATCTGACAGACACGACAGTCCCATTCAAAGGGTCAATGGCTCAATGGTCCCACGTGGAGACCAGAGAAAAGAAGATTCCTCCAGCATTATTGTTGGAACTGGCCCTGTTAAACATCTTTGTCAGCGACATGGACAGTGGGACAGAGCAGCCTCACCAAATTTGCTGACAACACCAAGCTGTGTGCGGTGGTGGACACGCTGGAGGGAGGGGATGTCACCCAGAGGGACCTTG
>NW_008244943.1:0-642 GCF_000691975.1 Corvus brachyrhynchos
CTGGAGATCTGAGGCTGCACTGCCAAAGCCCAGCAGCCCGTATTCACTCTCTGCCACAATAACACACCCAGCATAGGACTCAACGCGTTTCCACGAGGAAAGGGGGTCCCCACGGCAGGGCTCACACCGGGGGCGATGCCAGCGTTGCCCAGCACTGTCCCTGGGCCACAGGGAGAAATCTCTGCGGTGTCGGGCACCTCCCAGGCGGGCTGGGGGACAGCCAAGGCAGCAGAGGCTGTGCAGGGCTGAGCTGGCCAAGCACAGAGGGCAGCTCAGGGCCAGGGCTGCCAGGCACAAAAACATTTCCAGCTCTGTGTCACAGTGAGAAAGGGCTGAAACCAGCACAGAGCCCCACGCACAGCCTAGGGAGCGAGGCCCAGGCTGAACCCCCAGCTGCACGCAGGGGGGTTGGGGGTTCAAGGTACATACACCCATCCAGAGCCTGAATCCTGCAACATAGCACGACACAGCAGAGAGCCCTGCCCAAGGGAGGATTAAACCAAAGCAGCACAGGAGCACAGGCAAACCCTGCAGTGCCCAGGCTCTCCTCCAAAACCACATGAGCTGCTTGTCCTCCCTCCAGCTATTTTCTTCCAGACAGAGAGGTTCATTGTGGCCAAGTGCAAGAGAAAGCAAGTACCA
>NW_008244944.1:0-642 GCF_000691975.1 Corvus brachyrhynchos
TTTTTTTTTTATAAGTCCTAATGGCAACGTGTGACAACCTCAGGCTCTATTGAGTTGATGAGAAATAAAGTCTTTATAGTGAAGAAGAGTCCAGGAGTGTGTCTAAAGTGCTCATTTTATCACCAGCACATATTTCATACTGACAGTCCGTACTTTTAACTAATCCCAAGCCATGTGTGGTGCATTTTAAATGCCTCCTCAGCCTGCCCTGGCCTTACCCATGTGGTGTTTTCCAGGAGAGCGATGGAGTCACATTGGCAACCTCAGGCTTCTGAGCATATGGATATTTTTAATTCACAACCCATATTTTGAGGTGAGGAGTATGAATTTTGTTCTGTGTCAAGGAAGGGAAGGACCAGAGGAGCTACTGGAAGGATTAGGTGGCAGAACAGCTGCAGAGGATCAGGTGTGGGGTGATGGATTTGGCTTTTCAAGGACCCCAGTTGCCATTTTAGAGTCCAGTTTGCCATTTCATTACCATTTATGGCTTATTAATGGGCAAAGTAACCACAAAGGAATAAGATTCTGATGCAGTCTCACCTTTGAGGCTGCAGTTTTTTCTGACCAGCCCAAAGCAATGTGTCCATGTGTCCACATTTAAGACCCCACTTATCCCATGGCACCCCCAAACAAAAAACCCAA
>NW_008244945.1:0-639 GCF_000691975.1 Corvus brachyrhynchos
GTCTTTCATTTGAACTAATCTTACCTATAACAGTCAGAGTTTCTGTACATCAAAGTACTTTATATCAGATGTATGTCTGCCTCAGTCTGGTTTGCATTTGGTGGTCACTGCCCTTTTTCTTTCTCACTATACACAGGAAGGTAGATGCATTTCACTGTTACAAGCACATACAGACAGTGCCTGTGGCATACTGGTTTTATAGTCATCTATTGGGATCCAGAGCATGGCATGTCAGATTTCAATTGTGAAAGTATTTTTGTTGTTCTCTTGTTGAAACAATGGTCAATATTTATTGGCAGGAATAGAAAAGGTTTTCCCCAAAACACCATCTTGGACAGGAAAGGTAACCAAAGGATCAGTTACCACTGGAGATGTCATGTTTATGTTGTTAGGTGAAATAAAAATGAAACCAAACTGATTTTGGTGAGGTTTTTTTACAACTAATAAATAACTTTCACAGATGTCACGTGTACTGTTTGTTCTTACTGGTTCTTCTGTCAAAGAAAATCAGTTGTATGAGTATAAATAATACAAAGTTAAAGTATATTTGTTTCCCTGAAGTATATAGAACTGACACTAAGAGCAGGGCTAAGAGCAGTAGTTAAATTCTCCAAAACTGACAGATTTTTTTTTTTTTTT
>NW_008244946.1:0-640 GCF_000691975.1 Corvus brachyrhynchos
TTTTTTTTTTTAACTTTGGTTGATGACAGTTGCTCCTCTAATGCTCTGTTGCACTACTGCTCCTCAGAAATTGCAGGGATCTGTAACATTTGAACTGTCACCTTGCAGTGGGTTTAGCTATGATGATGATTTGTAGTCTTTACTATATACTACTGCATATGAAGACTAAATTCAAGTAAAATAGTAGTTCTGCTGCAAGATTTAGATTATTTTTAGTGTAAGTAGGGCTCAAAATAGCAGCAGTTGCAGTGGGCAGTACCACCAACAGCAGGCTTTCATTGTCCATGTTGTTTCTTGTGCAGTTGATACAATGTATGTCATATTTGTGTGTTTCTCTGTATGCAGTGATTTAAAAAGTTATTTATATTATTACTATTGACAAGAGTATTGCCTAATAATTTGCCCTTCATTTTTATTTCCACATTGAAAGTTACTGCTGCCCAGTCTTCATTACATGTGAAATTGACTTGTATGACGTCAAAGGCTCATCCTCCATACTGAACAAGAAAAGTGGTGAATAGTGTTGGGGCATCTCAGGAGGGAGTGAAGTCTATAGGACCAAAATTTCATGTATTTTCTAAGCATATTCTGTAATGAAGCAATGAGCAAGAACTTCTTGAAACTCGCTGTTTTGACAGCT
>NW_008244947.1:0-640 GCF_000691975.1 Corvus brachyrhynchos
CAGGAAAACACCAAAGGAGGCTCCAGTGTCATCTTCCAAACACAGGAAGAAAGTCTGGGCTCCATATAAGTTATCCATTGCCTAAAATAATGGAGGGAACAGGCAAGCTGGTTAAAAGCTAACAACAGGATCTGCTCTGGAATATTTCAAAATATATCATGGGTAGAACTTGAAACGTCTCAAAATAGAACAAACTACAAAAATTTAAGTCCTGACACTTCCCTGTTTCATATGTTCTGGTTTTCCTGGCGTTATTCTCCTTTATTTTCCATTAAAACAAGAGTTTCCCCAATAAATAGATAACAGATCTGATGGATCTCCAGGAGAGCTGGCAGATATTGCAGCTCTATTTCTGGAGAATAAATGTGCTCATCAAGGAGAACTTGAGAGGTGCTTCCATCCCCTTTCACCATAGATTAGATTTTACATCTAATCTATATTTCTATTCATCCTGCAAGGCAATAATTTTGATGTCTAATCTAAGGAAATATTGCTGCTTTTTCATTTCCTTGCTAATATTTTTCCTTAATTCCTTTCTGTTGCTATTATTAGCAATAAAACCCCTTAGAGCTGTTAACAATTGTTGCAAGAGTTGTGCTTTTTCTCCTGAAGAAGCAAATTCAGTTCAAATGAACAAGGA
>NW_008244948.1:0-642 GCF_000691975.1 Corvus brachyrhynchos
TGAAGGGAAATGGCAAATCCTGTCACTGCCATTCCAGCAGCTGCAGACTCATTGCTGGGCTGAATCCCCCCAGCTCCTCCATGGCACTGCTGGATCAGGCTCTCGGTCCTCTGCACTCCCCAGCACGGTGCTCAAAGTCCAGCTGCACCTGCATGAGGCTGATGGAAAGGCAAGCTTCCTGAGAATGGCTGTGCCAGCTCAGAGCAAACTCATCAGCACACCATATGGATGAACGTTGTTTCCCTGGGGTGGCACTTCAGGGAACCTGTATCCTTCACAGAGACCAGGGGCTGTATTCATACTCTTACTTGAAAACTGTGACAATAAACAGCCCCCCAGGGAAGGGTAAGAGCACATCAACACATCCCACCTATACTGTGACTTACAATTATTTACAGCTCAACAAGTATTTCCCACACATTCACAAGCCTACAGTAGCAGTCTTGTTACATTTGTAAATCCATGTAACCTTCTGACAATCTCTTTTCAGAGATGTAGGAAGCCAACACCTTCATGGGGAAGAGCTGCACACACATCCCGGACTCCAGTTGCGCTGCCCAGCTCAGCACCTGAACCCTGTCCTGTGGGACATCCCAGCCCCTGTCACGCCTTTCAAGGTGACTCAATTTACCAGGTCATTCT
>NW_008244949.1:0-641 GCF_000691975.1 Corvus brachyrhynchos
GCTGCTGCTGCCACTGGGCTGGTCGCTAATTTGCGCTGTGCGATGATCGTTCCAGAATTTACTGCTGATCATCCCTTCCTCTTCTTCATCCGGCACAACAAAACTTCCAGCATTCTGTTCTGTGGCAGATTTTGCTGTCCCTAAGGAGGAGATGTCTTGGCAGCATAGGTGCCATCACACAATAAATTTACATTTCCCTGGCACAGGGTGACTCCTTTTGCACTAATTGTCTCTTTCAGCCGTGCCTGAACCCTCTTCTGTGCTCTTGATCTTGGGCTTGGCAGGAATAACAGAGCTGCTTAGACAAGCACAGCACCTTTCATGTCCTACCCCTCCTGCCCCTGCACCTGGGTGCAGAGGTCTCCAGGTTCTTGCTGACACAAGAGCCATCCCCCTTGTTCTCTGAGTGCTTCCTCTGTGCTTGACTTCACTTTTGGTGTGCAGCAGGCAGAGTCAGGCAGTGAGAGCCCATGGGAGAGAAGAAGTTACTTTTGCTTGTGACAAGGCTGGAGCACATTTGCAGCTGCCCTCCCCTCTTACCTTCCAGACTCATCCATTGAGTGCCTTGGTACATTCCCTGGAGCTGAAAGGAGTGTTTGGCAGCCTGTTCCAGGTGTTGCTGAGCATCCTGCCTAGCTGTG
>NW_008244950.1:0-642 GCF_000691975.1 Corvus brachyrhynchos
GTTAAGGAGAAGACTTCATAGTATTATTCAGAGACTTATTTAATCCCTCCAGAATAAGTACATCAAATAATCTCTTGATTATGAATACATAAATAGGAGGGTAATTTCTCTCAAGATAAAAGTTAGTTTTAATGAATGTTCTTCCTCCTCAAGAGGAAAACACAATTTTACCTGAAATAAAGAATTAGGCTATTAACAAAAAAAGTGGGATAAAATAAAGAACTAAACCGATTTAAATATTCCTAAACATGCAGCACAAAAAAGTAGGAAAAACTATTTTACATGTTGCAAAGCAGAGGCTATGAAAAGTCTGTTCAACCTTGACTTGAAAGTTAATGATATAATCCTGGAGTTATTCTTAAAACGTAAAAAAAGACACAGCCCCTGCATGGATCACTTGTGTCACTCTTGCTTCCCATGCTGGGACCAAATGCTAGACAGAATTAGTTTCACAACACAGTAATTCATAAGCCAGACAGTCCAACTGTGATCTATCTCTTGTGCAGCAATTATTTAAAGTCAGAGCAACTCTGCTGTGACGTAACTTAAGAGACCAATATCCCCCAAATCCATTCTAAAATTCCATGTGAAGCAGAAACACACATTAGTATTGCTGTTAGGGAGTTATTCTTATTTTTTTTT
>NW_008244951.1:0-644 GCF_000691975.1 Corvus brachyrhynchos
TGGCTGACTATTAGTTATTAATTGGATATTAATTAGTTATGAAGTGGGTCTTAAATGGAGATGAATTCGTTATTGAGTGGCTGTTAATTGGTTATTAATTTGCTATGAATTGGTTCTTAATTAGTTATTAATTGGCTGCTAATTAGGTATTCGTTGGTTATTAATTAGTTATTAATTGGCTGTTAATTAGGTATTTGTTGGTTATGAATTAGTCATCTTTTTGTTATTGATTGTTATTAATTTGTTACCTTTTCGTTATTGATTGTTATTAATTAGTGATTTCGATATTAATCGGTTCTTAACTCACTATCAATTTGTAATTGGATGCTAATTAGCCATCAATTAGTTAGTAATTGGATACCAATGAGTAATTATTCGCCATTAATTAGCTACTAATGCGCTATTCGTTTGCTGTTAATTGGTTATAATTTCGTTATAAATTGGATATTAATTAGTTATTAATTAGTTATTGAGTGGTTATTAGTTATTGATTGGGTTTTAATTAGTTATCAATTTGTTAACAATTGGATGTTAATTGGTTATTAATTGGATAGCAAATAGGCATTAATAAGTCATTATTGAGTTATTAATTGGATATTAATTAGTTATTATCTGGATATCAAACAGTTATTAATGAGCTCTTA
>NW_008244952.1:0-644 GCF_000691975.1 Corvus brachyrhynchos
CTGTGAGGTGATTCACAAAGTACAGCATGACCACAGCTATCAGTGACACTGGGAAAGGAAAGGGACAGGTTTAGGCAATAAATGAACAGGTTCAACCCACAACCAAGATTTTTCATGGTAGTTGTAACTCAGAGGAGTTTTCTGCTTTTGTAAATCCCCCATGCTCACGGCACGTGGTACTTCAGAAAAGGATTTTAATTTTAAACTTACACTCTAAAAGTATTATTTGTCTATTTTTTACTCCATTTTTTAAACACTGAAACTCTTCACACTTCAAGAAAACCCCAAACCACTTCACTGGCTGTGAGTTCATCTCAGCACTGCCCCAGCTGACACCTCTAGAAGAGGAGTCATTTCTGTTTTCCAGGAAATAAAAAAGCCCAACCAAGCTTCCTGAAGCCACTCCCAGCGTGTCCCACACTCACAGCAAACACAGGCACTGAAGAAGACTTCCAGGAACAGGTATCCCCTGGTGTCCAGGATCATGCCAGCTGCTATGGCAATCACTGCCAGGCCCAGGTTCTGGATGGACTGCATGCTAGGACAGAGCAGGAACACCACATGGATGTGATTCCTTAGGGAAAGCTCCTCAGTGGCACTGAGCTAACAGGAGATGAGCTTTCCCCTTTTGCTGGGACAGGTGG
>NW_008244953.1:0-642 GCF_000691975.1 Corvus brachyrhynchos
CATCCATTCAAATGTGTCTTTGATGCCAGTTTAGCAACAAAAATTTCTGTTAATATTTGGCTAAATGTATGTCTTTCAGTATAATTTATTCATCTCTAATAATCATTATAAGTTAGATAGAAATATTTAACCCCAAAGCTCCCTTACATGTATTATAAAACTACATATAGGCAAGAGCTCTTTCATACATGCATTGGAAGAGCAACAAAGTCACCTTATGAACATAACTGATGTGAAGGTATTTTGGTTCAGTCATTCTTTTAAGTTACTAAGAAGCTGTGAACCCTCTAAAAGCAGGCCTGAAAATCCTGAGCCTGGTACAAACTGCTGACCTGGAGACAAGTCACGTGGCACATGGTATTCTGGCTTTCATATTCTCTGATGTTATAATGTCTCAAGAGTAGCTTGAAATCTTTCTAATAATCCCACTGCATATATAATTTTTTAACGGGCTGCAGTGGTATAAACTACTTTGCTTCCTGGATTAGCACAGAAACTCTGGAATTGCTTAAGAATTTGGGAGTAGCTGCTGATATGCAAAGAAAACACTAAACATTGTTCGAGAGAAATTAGGTTAATGCAGTTAAAGATCTTAATCCACTTGGAATTTTTTTGTTGCTTTTTAAAAAGTTTTATATTGGT
>NW_008244954.1:0-643 GCF_000691975.1 Corvus brachyrhynchos
GTGTGATGCTTTTTCTCAATAATTGCAAGCCCTGTTTGAACTTTTCAGGATGCTGGGAGTGCTGTAGGGAGACACTGAAGCAGCAGAAGAAATGGTTTCCACTCATGCAGGAGAAGGGATGAAATATTCTGCAATCAGCTTATCATAATCAAATAAATTTATTTTTACAGTGGCACAGAGGCTTTCAATTTCATGAAAAATATTGCAGCAAGAATGGGAAAACATATGTGTTCCCTTTACTGACATCATTGGACCTGGGGGAAAGAAGGAGGGGAAGGGGATTTCCCCAGCCCCACTACTCAAGTGTCTGAAAGGAAGACAGACCTACATGGGAGAAAAATTTTATTTTTGTCAAGTACGGAGCACCATGCAAGCAAAAGCCTGACTTAATTTTACGCTAATGACATGCTCACAGCACGTAGTGACCATACAATTAAAATGAAATAGGAAGAGTCTACTGCTGCTAGCTAGATACCAAAGCTGTCCTGATGCAAAGTAGATAAATGTATGTAGCATATTAATTCAGAAAATTTTGGCCATCTTGTAGCAGAAACAGAAAACCCTAAGAAAGATTACCTAAAAACTAGCTGTTATTTGCAGACTTATTTTCAAGCACAGAATACAAAATGACACTCTAAAAAAC
>NW_008244955.1:0-644 GCF_000691975.1 Corvus brachyrhynchos
GTCTGTTCAATTTATTAAGGATTTGTCTCGTGCTGCAGGTTCTAGAGTCTGCTCTAACAATAATTTCTAGTGAAACACATTATAACCACGTCCCTGTGTGCTCTGTTCAATTGTCAGCACATTTAAAATAACAAAAATGTAACATATTTAAAGCAGCAACAAGAAATACCAGGAGCAGCAGATACAAACATGAGGGTAGGGACCCCTTTTTCACCACCCTGATTTAGATACCAGCAGCTCCTACACCACACTGGTCTTTATTAAATGGCCAGGGGATATTTGATGGTGTAGAGTAATGAGAAAGAAGCGTCATGGAATTGTATCATCCAGAAACTCCTGGCTCAAACACCTCTGTCTTTCTGTGCTGGTTGACTCCACCTATTTGTGGCAATTGCTTCCCTAAGCAGCAGTTGATTTCCAGGGAGGAATCTTTAATCAAGCCCCTAAATAAAGTTGTCTGACTTTCAAAGCTTCTTCAAAATTTTGAATACCAGACTTTGGATTTTTGTCCACACATAAAACGTAAAACCGTTACCTCATTTATTGAGATAAAGAATGTGAAAGCCTACAACATCATTTCTTTTCTTATTTCACCCCTCCTACTTCTGTGGGTAAAGCCACACTTAGGCAGCACTTCATGTAAA
>NW_008244956.1:0-644 GCF_000691975.1 Corvus brachyrhynchos
TTTTTTTTCTTGCTGAGTTAATTTGTGGTGCTCTCGTGGTGTTCCTGTGGATGGAATTTTACTGTCAAGACTTTGGTCTATTCAAAAAAGTTCTTCAAGAAGAGAAATGTGGGAAGGAAAGGTACATCATTCTTGTGGGGATGAGGAAGAGAGAGGAAGATAGAAGTTCAGTACCTGCACGTTGTCAGGCATACATACCCAGAAAAAAATCACTCCAATTAAGTTATGTTGATAAAAAAATAGGCCATATATATTGATGAATATTGTTTAAACTGTCTGTTAGATTCAGGAGGAAAATTAAAAATAACTATAAAGGAAATACGTAGCATTCTTTCAAGATAATGGGCTTTCCACCTCCTTTTCAAAAAAGCGATGGGAGCTCCAGAAAGCTTTACAAATACATTATCCATCATTTTGCTGTTTTCTAGAAATTGCAGCGCTAACAGAATTCAGTGGAATTCGTTTACAAATACATGGGTAGCAATACTATTAAAATGTCTTTTAGTTTTAGTTGAATTTTCAAGAAGTGATGCAGGTTAAATTCTGTATGAAATAAAGAATAGGTTTAAAAACTCAACAAGAAGTTTGTATTAACCAGTATGACTGGAAGTACACTAATGTCCAAATTCTTCAGAAACAGCTAT
>NW_008244957.1:0-645 GCF_000691975.1 Corvus brachyrhynchos
CAAGCTTTGCAAGCAATGTGCAAGACCTGTGAACTGAGACCTCTCAGGTTTGCCCTCTCTGAAGTTTCCTTAACCTGCCTGTAGCTTTGTTTTGCCTCTCTCAGCTGTGACAGCAACTCCTCCAGCTGATCAGGTGCCTGTGCCTCATCTCTTCTACTTTTGCTTCTCTTGGTGTGGCATGACCATAGTTTTGCATAGACAGCAATGACAAGCTGCTACTCGATGTGCAGTGAGATTTATACAATAGCAACTTGGTGACAAAGTGCTGACAAACCCAGGCCTGATAGGACAGCAGAGGCCTTGAGAAGGACACAGGATGTGGCACAGAGGAGCACAGCTGCAAGCAGGTTGCCTGTGGTCAGCTAAAGCATGAACCTGCAGCTGGACAAACTGGGTTCAGGGGTAATGAACAGAACAAAGAGAGAACATACTGAGAGACAACATACTGGCACAGGGTGTAGTAAATTTGGGTATAACATGGAGCTGCAGACCAGTGTAGAAAGAGAGCAGTGTCTCATCAACATATACAAATTATCCCAAGTGATCCTAGAGGGACAAAGAAGAACTCATGACATGAACATTCTTCCTGGCAAAGGATTCTGGATGCTGACAGCTCCCAGTGATATCCCCCCATGACCTCCACCC
>NW_008244958.1:0-647 GCF_000691975.1 Corvus brachyrhynchos
AAAATCATTCTGGATTTAAACAAAAGAGCCTGGAGAGCAACTGGAATTTTACTGCAAATATTTTATATAAAAGCAAAGACTTGCCCCCACCAAATGCTTCCAAACTTAAACAAAGCAAGCTCAAAATTCGGCACAAAAATGGGTTTTTGCTCCTGTTTGTTTTGACTCTTTCTGGTTGATTTATTACCCTCGGCACCCCGCAGCACCGTCTGAGCAGTCTTTCATTACTCTGCTCGTTTCTTTCGGACATGATGAAACTTTTTGGCTCCTTGCTGTCCTCCCAGCAGTGATGAACATGGAGCAGGCGCCCAGCTCTGCTGCCAAACACCCACCTTCAACGCTTGTGTTTGCTCCTGTCTTGCTTCTGCCAGCAGTTTGGGTTGCACTGGTGTGTGCCTGGGAGACGGCCAGGAGGGAAAAAAATAATGAAAGGCAATTAATTAAGTCAATTAATCAATTAAAAATTAGTCCATGCACCAGGCCTTTCCTTCTGCTTACACACCAGTTTATTAAAAAAAAAATAAATCAGAGGGCTTCTAGCTGCAATGGCCATTGAAGCATGGAGGTGTTTGGGTCCCGAGTGAGCCCAGCCGGCTTTTGATCATGTATGTATTTTGTATACCCCCCAGCTGGTGATTCCCACCTTC
>NW_008244959.1:0-644 GCF_000691975.1 Corvus brachyrhynchos
AGGACACCCCAGAGGCCACCCAGCTGTGGGGCTCAGCTCAGGCCTGTTCAGGTAAGTATGAAAAGCCTTGCTGCTGCAAGAAGCTGTCCCTTGCTGATGCAAGGGACATGGGGACTGGCTGGGCTCAGGAAACATAGGGGACACAGCAACAGCTCTGCCCTCACAACATAGCCCAGACCTCTCTGTGCCTGCAGCCATCTCAGAGCAATCTAGTTGCTGACTGAGTGTGAGTGCCATCGCCACAGAGGGACCAGAGCTCTCTGCTCCAACATTCACTGCAGAAGTTGCCTCAGGTTGACATTCGCCACCTGCTCTCTCCTTCACCTCATCCACAACAAGTGCCTGCAGCTCTCAACCTTTATTGTACCCCCAGTGCAATGTGCAGAGGCCATGGAGCAGGCGGCAGCAACCCCCGAGGTGCCTCCACCATGCTCTCACTGCAGGATCGAGTCCTCTGAGCTTCCCAGCAGTGTCACCAAGCCCACCAGCCTCACAGGCAGCATGGGCAGCGTCACGTGGGGCAGGCAGGAGGAGGTGAAGTGGGACACGGGCACAGCCTGCTATGCTCTGCTGGCTACTCCACCACGTCACCGTACCTGTTCTTCCTCACCGATGTTGCGGCGCCGTCCCCGTCCTCTGCACTG
>NW_008244960.1:0-644 GCF_000691975.1 Corvus brachyrhynchos
ATCCGATTGTCCCTTTCCTCCACCTGGCTGGAGCCAGGGCCCTTTTAATCTTGGTCATAGTACTCATTGGTCACCTCTTGTAAATATAAACTGGAGGTCCCTTCAAGAGGATTGGAAGTAACATCAGCTATTCTGTTTTGTCTGAGGAGCTTCCCACTGGAAGCTGGAGCAGCTTTTATCCTTGTAGAATTTCCTGCAGTGGTTGTTCTACCTCTCAACTCACGTACTCTTGCTGCTAGGGCACAGGTGGGTTTTCCATCCCACTTTGTGTCGTCTCCATTGTCACACAGGTAAAACCACAGCTTTCCTCACGGTGTGTACCCTCTCTCTTGAGCAGAGGGGGCAGCTGCTCCCAATAGCAGAGACTCTGGTCCGTGCTGGTGGGACATGGGACATTTCCTCTTTAACTTGCTCAAGTCGTTCAAGTCTGTTTGAAGTCTTGGACAGTCTTTCCGCAGCCAAGGTGCAGATTGGTAGAGAGGAAAAAGATCATCATATTGCCAGAGTCAGGTAGTCATGTGAAGCACTGTTTTGTTCTCCTTCTTTCATTGACATCCAAGTCAATGAGTTGGCATACGGCGATGGCATGCTCCCTAAAAACTTCCACTCCGTGGATTGTGTACACTGGACCTCATCTGGATCTA
>NW_008244961.1:0-644 GCF_000691975.1 Corvus brachyrhynchos
AAAAAAAAAAAAATCTCACTCTCATGTGGCTCCCTCATTTGTCCAGCTTAGCATCTGAATTTTCTTCAGATAAGCTCATTTTAGTAACAGATTCCATATCAGGAAATGCAGCATGATTCATCCACCATTGCATGTTTTCATTTTTACCTCCTCTTCAGCCTGCTGTCAAGTTAAAGTAGAGGCACTGGCGTCCAGGCTGGCTCCTGGTTAGATGGATGGGTCTCGAGAAGTCACAGTTGTGGCTGCAGAGCTCGCAGCTCTGTCTGGAGGGGGTATTACAGAGTGATGATTAGTAACTTCCTGCAGACTCAGACGAGCCATCTGTGTTTCCACTCCTTGAAATGTGCTGTTATTTTCATCACCCATTTGGTTTGTGTCAGCTCG
This sequence comes from Corvus brachyrhynchos, assembly GCF_000691975.1. Taxonomy (NCBI): domain Eukaryota; kingdom Metazoa; phylum Chordata; class Aves; order Passeriformes; family Corvidae; genus Corvus; species Corvus brachyrhynchos. The sequence goes on from NW_008244961.1 coordinate 385, forward strand.
GTTTACATGGTCATTTTCACATAATAAACAGGTAGTTAAATTAGGCACACTGCATTTCCCAGTGTGGAGGGGATTTTTTTGACCTCTTGGCACAGCGAGCTCCGTCTACTCTTATACCTTAGTAACGTGTGAAGGAGCTGCAAGTGAAGCCTCGACCTTTTTAAATGTCTGTAGGTACTTTCCACCTTGGGGGAATGGGAATATTTGGGTTACATCTGGGTTAGTGCCTGAGAAAGATGAGGTGGTGTGTGTGGGATGCA
>NW_008244962.1:0-644 GCF_000691975.1 Corvus brachyrhynchos
AAAAAAAAAAAAAAAAAAAAAAAAGAAAAAGTTTTGCATTCCTCTGCAAATACAACCCCAGGCCAAGCTCTGGTCAGATAAGCCGGGTCCTGGTGTCCTGAGCTCTGGGTGTGAAACTGCTGAGGACAGGAATACTTCCCAAAATGTGAGAAAAAAAGAGAAAAAACATTCCTAGCCAGGTATGCTGGGAAGAAGGAGCCAAGGGGTTTTAGTATCTGATAAGAACTGCCTTGCATGGTGCATGGCTGCACAGAGATGCAGCCCCTTCTCCCTAACTTCTCCTGCTCTGCTCCTTTCCAGTCAACCCACAGAGCACAGGACTGTGTCCACCAAATGACAGCTCAAATCCCCACCTTCCCTCCACCCTACAAAATCACCAGCCTGTTGAGCAAAATTCCTGCATGTCCATCTCCCTGTTTCAGATCTCCTACAGGTTTTCTGTCTGCCACCAGGCTTTCTGGCTGGCTCAGCATTTTGGGAAAGAACCAAAACTTCAGAGGAGAGAGAGGGAATGGCAGGACATGGTCAATTTTCCACTGACTGGGAAACAAAGACAGTGGTCTGAGCCCTCTTGGCTATACAAAGGAGGAGATCAAGGCTGTTGTTGACATGGTGGGTATTGAGGGTGAGGAAGGCAGCTTTAA
>NW_008244963.1:0-644 GCF_000691975.1 Corvus brachyrhynchos
GGCTGGCAGGGCTCAGTGAAGGAGGAAATTCATGGCCTTGCTGAGGCAAGGTCCCTTCTGTAGCCTGAGAAAACACAGCAAAATTCCCACAGATTGCATCCATCTCCCTCCACTTCCCTCACTAAGAGGTGACCACAGAACTGTTCCACAGGGTGAAGCAGGAATAAGCTTTCAAACTTACTGGGGTTCACTCTTAGCTGAGTTCCACCTCCAAAGACGACCTTGTTGGCATTACCAGTCACACAGTGTTTGCCTTCACAACAAAAACCCTGTCAGTCTCCTCACAGGCTGATTCCCTGGAAAGCTGTGTTTGCTGCCTGGAAAGCATTTCTTTGACAGAATTACAGCTGGCAGAGATGATCCCTGGGGGCCAATTGGTCCCATGGAGAGGAGAGATGGACAATGGTGATCAGAGCTCCTCACTCAGTGCTGGGAACCTGGCTCTAAATGAGAGATCTTCTCTTGGACCTTCCTGCTCACTCTGCGCAGTCAAAACACCTTTCTTGCTCCTGGCTGCTCTCTGGCTCTCCCCCCCTCCCATGCTCCAACTCCAGCCCTGTGCAGAGCACTTTCCAACACAAGCCAGGTGGGTTTTCTCCAGCTGAGGGGTGGCACTTTGCCATCCCCACTCCTTCCAGCTGCGT
>NW_008244964.1:0-647 GCF_000691975.1 Corvus brachyrhynchos
ATTTATTTTTTCCACTTCAGGGAAGGTGGAAGCCCTTCAAATATATGAGAAGAAATGAAATGCATGTTCTTTGTCATACTAAAATTGAGATGACTTAAAACTATAGGAGTGGTGTTAGTTCTATCTAAAGTGGTAATCTTTAAGGCATGGCTAATAATTCAGTGGATTTGGTTATACAGGTTAACATCATGACCAATCTTTCTAATGTCAGTGTATCTTCATGTGGCTCCCAAAATATATGAATGAGAAGGGATATGCTGTTCAGGAGCTTGTTTTGCTATGTATATGAGACTAAAATCTTTATGCATGTTGTAAGAGCAAATTTTTAGGTTTACAATTTTGCTTATTCGTATTTCTTTATATTGTCTTTTATGAAGTGCTAACAAACAAAAATCAGAAACATATTTACTTTTAAAGCAGTGTAAAAAGAAGGCTAGGTCCTTCTGAAACATATCTGCTCTTCCAGTCTGTAAGGAAGAGGAAATCTGTAGGAAAAATGCTGAGGCTTAATCTGTCGGAGTGTTGTGTACTGAATGCACTCAACACCTTTTGTCAAGGCTTGGGCTGAATATAATAATTTTAGAAAAAATATTCATAACACGTAATAATCTTTGGCAAGTAATGTAGAAGCAAGCACAGATGGGTGT
>NW_008244965.1:0-647 GCF_000691975.1 Corvus brachyrhynchos
AACAAGTTTATCTGTATGTATGCCTTTTTCTCTGGTGCAGACTGACTCTGAATTACTTTTTCTTAATCTGGAAGGCAGCTCTGGAGGGCACTGACCTTTTAACCACCACAGCCACCATGGATTAATCAAGGGTTTCCTAGGATGGAAAATGTTGCTCTGTGTATTTTAGCAATTTAGAGGTTTTCTCTCATGTGACCCACTGAATCTTGCCACCAACCCTCAGAGGCTAGGAGCTGTGTGAAAGGACCTGTCTGCTCTGTGCCTCTGCAGGGGTAAAATGTCACCCCCAAACCCTGCATTTGACATGACCTGCCATCAGTGATGCAGACAAGTGATGCTTTAGTGAATCTGGCATTGGAGAGTCTTGGTTCAGGACAGTAGTGGAGGGCAAGGGGAAGGTATGACAATGTATGGACACCTGAGCTTCCAGTAGAAGCTAGAGAGGGATGCTGTGAAAGGAGCACCCCATGTGCACACTCCTCAGTTTTTTTTGGTCCCTGTACCATCCTGTTGGCTTCAGTGAAAGAGCATTTATTTACACTGATAAGGGCTGTTCCCAAGAAATGACTCTGATTCTCTTTTCCCCATTGCAGTGCTGCTTGGAGTCAGTGGAGGGATGGGCAGGCTCTGTGTCTCCACAGCATTCC
>NW_008244966.1:0-650 GCF_000691975.1 Corvus brachyrhynchos
TGCACCCCTCCCTCCCCGGGGACCTACCAAAGATGAAGTTGTCAGGGCGGAAGAGGTGGCCGAAGGCACCCGAGCGCACGCTGTCCATCGTCCCCGGCTCCAGGTCCACCAGGATGGCGCGAGGCACGTACTTGTGAGCTGAGAGAGACCCCATGACGGGAGGGGACCTGCTGCCGCCCCCCCATCCCGCCCCCAGGGGTGTTTCCCAGTGCCCTGCAGGGTTCTACAGGACTGGGTGCACAGGTCGTGTCCCCCCCAAACCCCAGGGGCTCATGGGGTGGTTGCATGTCTCATGCCCCCCAAACAATGGGGGTCGCATGGGGTGGGTGCAGGTGTCTGTCCCCCATTTCCCCTCCGGGCCCCATGGGCTGCGTGAATGTTCGTGTTTTGTTCCCCCCACACCACAGGATCCTCCAGGGCGAGTGCAGGTGCCCCTCTCCCCAAGGTCCCATGGGACTGGGCGCAAGTGCGGTGTCCCCCCCACACCACAGTGTCCCACGGGGCGGGTGCATGTGTCATGCCCCCACCCAAACCACAGGGTCCCATGAACTTGGAGGTACATGTGCCCCCTGCCCCCCCAAACTACAGGGTCTGAGGGGGTGGGTGCACATGTCTGCCCCCCCTCGGGTCCAACAGGGCGGGGGTGCAGG
>NW_008244967.1:0-648 GCF_000691975.1 Corvus brachyrhynchos
GAAAATTCTTCCAATTACTTACAAGTCCCAACAGATGAATTAGCACAATGCTCCTGCCATCCCAAAGGTGTCAATGCAGTCACAAGAAACAGTACAAACAGGCATGAATTAAAAGCTGTGAGCTTTCACAGACCACATTTAGAAAAAATTTCCCTGTGCATGATCAACCTTGCTTTATTAGGCCTTGTTATAGAATAGTTACAGCACCATGTCATGTTATGCAAATACCAGAAAAAAACCCTAGAAAACCTTAAAAATAGGTCACTTGCATGATTTTCAAGTTTTATCGTGGGAAAAATATAAAAATATCAGTCACACTAAGTGCTGTCTTTTTTTGTTTTAAATATGCCTGTAATGGTTCGAAGGTCTGTTTACTTCTTCTGAGAGTTCCAGGAGGGCTTTTGTTAAAATAAGAGATTTAAACTTGTTCAGTAAATCTGTTATGATTGTCTGAGCATTGTTAAACAATTCATCATATTGGCAATAAACATTTGCAGTGCACACTAAAATGGTTCCATGGGACTTTATAATGGGATATGCTGAGAATACATATGAAGAATACTACCAAAAGAAATCCCATTAGCTTAACAAATTGCAAAACCAACTACAACCACTTTTTTCTCTCTTGACAGAATTTTTTTTCTAAAA
>NW_008244968.1:0-647 GCF_000691975.1 Corvus brachyrhynchos
AACTACAATCAAACACCCACAAGAAGTTCCCATCACGTGCACTGCTCCCATGGTCACACCTCAAGACCTGGATGCGGAAGGTACTGACAGGGCACGCACTGGCAGGTTTGTATTCACACAGCTGCAGGGGGGTCTGGCTGCCCTTGGGACACTGAGCTGGCAGCTCTCACAGGAATAAAAAGCCATGGCATGCCCACACGACCGGGAGGCAGGTCAGCCCTGGGGCCTGGCCAGGAGGTTGGATAACCAGTGCCGAGTGATGGATAACCAACAACTCAGTGCCGAGGTTCTGGCCCTGAACTGCCACTCCCCATCTCCCTGCTCCTTAAGGACCCCCTCTCCACGCCGCACCCTGAAGCAGCTGCAGCTCCTCACACCTCCCCTGGCGTGTCTGCCCCACTGCCCGCACCATGGTGGCTTCCTGGCTCAGCCAGCCCTAGCCCTGGCCCCACTGCTGTCACCTGGGGCTGGCTGCTGGTCCCTGTGTGCCTACCTGCTCCCTGGCCATGTATTGGAGCACTGTGGGCATTCTGGGCTTGCAAGGCCAAGAGAAAGAGGAGCAGGAGGTAGTGGGTGAGGACCATGACCCCCCCTGCTCGCAACATTCTGCTGCTGCTGCTGCTGCTGCTGCTGGCGCTGGCTGGGGG
>NW_008244969.1:0-649 GCF_000691975.1 Corvus brachyrhynchos
TGTCTGGAGAGCTTGAAGATCCTGAAGACTCTGACTAGGCGGATGACTCTGAGGATGGCCAGGGACATGGCTTGCTGCTGGCCCCCACCCCCATTGCTACTGCCGGCCCCGGGCTGCTGGTGCTGAGCCAGCTCGGTGCCCAGGGTGATGAAGTAGGGGATGATGGCCACGATGTCGATGATGTTCATGATGTTGCGGGAGAACTCGGGCTTGCTGGGGCAGGCGAAGAAGCGCACCAGGAGCTCGAAGGTGAACCAGATCACACAGGTGGTCTCGATGATGAAGAAGGGGTCAGCCAGGCTACTGGGTGACTGCATGGGTGGGGAGTCCCCGGGCGTGCCATTCAGACCTCCACCTTGTGGGGGCAGGGGTACGGGCAGCTCCCTCTCGTCCCTGAACTCGGGCAGGGTCTCCAGGCAGAAGGTGATGATGGAGATGAGGATGACCAGCACGGAGACGATGGCGATGGCCCGGGCTGAGCTGGAGCTCTCGGGGTACTCAAAGATGAGCCAGACCTGGCGCTGGAACTCATTGCGGGGCAGAGGCTTTTCCTCCTCTTTGATGAAGCCCTCGTCCTCCCGGAAGCGCTCCATTGCCTCTTCACCCAGCTGGTAGAAGCGGATCTCGTCGGCGAAGACGTCGATGGAGA
>NW_008244970.1:0-645 GCF_000691975.1 Corvus brachyrhynchos
GTCTGCTGGGTTACCAGCAGGAAAGCAGTAATAACTTTACTTAGCATTAATTAGTTTACATTTGTGAGGCAGTCTGAAAGCCCAGAGACCGTCCATAAACTCAAAAGGCATGACGTCGAGGACTATGATTATGCTTGCTGAGCTGGTCCTTCCCCTACCCACATGAAAAGTGGTTCTCCTGCTATACCATGTACTTAAAAAGTAGAGAGTGAAGCTCTGTGGTACTTAAAGTCTTTTTTTCTCAGCATCACCATGATTTGGGATTGCACAAAGCAAACATTGCTCTCAGTCAGCTGTGACTCTTATGAAGTTTATGCACTAAAGATGGTAGTGAAAGATTGAGGAAAATGGAGTCTTGCATGTTAATTTTTCAAGGAAAAAAGGGACCGAATCAACTGAATTTGAAAGTCAAATGAGTTCCTGTAAGTCCTTTTGTGAAAACTCACAGATAAAATCTGTGTAACTTCTCTCTTGTAACTCACTTCTCCCATCTCTGCTGGTAGATACCACAGCTGTTAATTTTCCTTCATCTATCAATGTTATTTCTTTAATTCCAAGCAAGAATGGGGAGGGAACAATATTGTTTGATTTTCCAGGGGTTGTCAAGACATTATGTAGAATATATTCTTTAAAGGTTCAAAGGAA
>NW_008244971.1:0-651 GCF_000691975.1 Corvus brachyrhynchos
CCAGGGATCCAGGGGCAGCCACAACCTCTCTGGGCAAGACAGGTGGGATCTAATGTAATTTTAAGGTGTGATGTAAGCAAAATTTAAAAAAAAAACCCTCATCATACAGCAGAGGGTCAACTTGCTGCCACTGGTCACCCTAAATATGGGAAATGGGGGGAAAAGAAAAAAGAGAAGTCTCTCAAGGATCAGTCAAAGGCAAACCCACCACCATTAGCTCAGGAAGGCTGGGAGAGCTGACCAGGGCCACAGTACATGTTGTCCTGTCAGTAGGTTCTCCTCTGGCATCCACTAATAGCCATTGTTAAAGACAGGAACCACAAGAAACTGTGGGGACAACCTGGTACACAGTGTTATTGGAAACAAAGGATAATTCAACAAGGAGTTTCTCAACAGGGAAATGAATGCACCCACGGCCACAGAGGGTCACACTGGGAAGCCACCTAAGCACAATGTCCTGTTCCTGACAGTCACCACCAGCAGCTTCCCCAGGAGGAGTTAAACACAGCACACAATGCTCTTTTCCTTGTTCATTTTTCCTCCCTTGCAAAATCTGTTAATTCACAGATTTTGAGTCTGAAGTGGTTGTGGATTTAATAGCCCTGGCCAAACTTTTCTTCCATAAACTTTGCCAGTGGCTTTGGAACCCAC
>NW_008244972.1:0-648 GCF_000691975.1 Corvus brachyrhynchos
GGCCCTTGCTGCAAGAGGGGCATCCCCAGGCCCGGCCCACTGACGTCACTGCTCATCCCTTGCAAGCACAAAAGGAAAACACTGCCTAAGAGGAAAATAAAGGCAAGCCACAAAGTGAAAGGAAAAGTGACCACAGCCACCACCAGGGCATTGCAGGTGGAAAAGATGCTTGGGCACAAAGAGAAACTTCAGCTGCACAGCACAGGCCTTGCAGCTGGCCCCGCAGCTGACCAAGAACACCCAACAACCCTCCCTGACACAGCTGACCCCACGCCTCCGACCCAGCGCTTTCATAACCCCACTCACCCACTACTGCCACCCCACTGCCACCACAGTCCCCAACCACGGACACCCCAACAAACCACTGCCCCGAGACCACCACAGCCACCAGCCCAGACTGGAAACCACGGGCGGAAACTCCCAGCAATCAGAAAGCGATGAAGGGAAAGCTGCCGCGATACAAAGCCGCACACCCGGCAGCACCCCAAGCACAGCCACCGCCAGCACCAGCGCCGAGCCTCACCAGCCTCCTGCCCAGCACCACTCCACAGCACCTACAGACCCACCATGGCTGCGCCCAACGCCCCACAGCCACGCCTGCCGCACGCCGCCCCGGCACTCCTGCTCCTCCTCACGGCTCTCGCCACC
>NW_008244973.1:0-650 GCF_000691975.1 Corvus brachyrhynchos
AGCAGGGGAGGTTTATCAGTCAGCCCCCCAGAACATGAAACTGAAGGTACTCTGTAAAATATTCTAGTCCATGTCCCACTGCAGTTTTCCTCTGATATCCCCCTTCTTCTTCTACAGAAAAGCAGTTGGCACAATAGAAACTTAAAGAGATGGTGCTCAAGAATCCTCTCCTGGCTGGGCACCTCAGGTGTTACTGATTTCTTCATTCCTTTTCTGGAGCTGCCTGCAATAAATCTTTCACTATCATCACATTTGTGGAGATTTTAATGAATTTGCACCATTTCCTTTCCCCTATTTTTTTCTGTGGCCCATCTGCAATTACATCAGTTGTGTCCTCTTGAAACCCCATCATTTTTGAGACTGAGTCTGAATTGGACCTTGGCTCTAAGGTCTGCTTCAGAAGGGGAGACAAACCATACACAGTCTTTCAGGGCTCTTCTTTTCCAAATCTGCTCCATAGCTGCTTGGTATCAGGAGCAGGATTATTTAGTAATACTGATTCTTTCCCAACATAATATTTTAACGAATTTATAATTCAGTTTTGCGTAAGCAAAGGTTTTGAACTGGTGAGTTCATAAATATAACATTTCTTTGACCTCATTTAGAGCCCTATAATGACAAAACTTTGCCCTGTATAATGCTGTAGTTAT
>NW_008244974.1:0-653 GCF_000691975.1 Corvus brachyrhynchos
TTTTTTTTGCCAGTTGTGTAATTTTGAGCATGAAAATATTGTTACAGAATAATAGTTAAAACCCTCTCCTGTCCGCTGGCTGGTTTCACAATTTATTTGGGTGTGATTTTACAGGACCAGTTGGCGACAGAAGGATCTCAGCAAGTCGGAGTCAACCCCGATGCTTCAGAAATTCTGCAAGTCAAGAGAAGGCAAATGCAGCTCTATCAGAAGTAAACAGAAACATGACATAACACAAATAGATTTTCATCTTGTCCTGCAAATCCTGTAGCTTTTCCAGTTTTCTGGGAAGCACAATAGATGGCATTTAAGAATTTTTGTTTTAAAAAGCAACCAAAACATTGCAATTTATAACTGATAATTTTAATTTTGTGTGGACACTTTGTGATTTACCACTGAATGTATTACAGATTCTGCTATTTATTTAAAGCTGTAAATGAAATTAGTACTAGATGACTGGCAGGCTCAGCTTTGTACCACGGATGGTAGAATATGAAAGAATTTGTAATTAATAAATCAGGTGACTCTTATTCCATATTTGTAATTTTTGGAGTTCCTGGATTATTGGCACCATTGACCTAAGAGAATACAAAAGTATGATTCAGTGGTTTAAGAGATGAACGAGTCAAAGGCCAGTGGGAGCAAAATTATAA
>NW_008244975.1:0-653 GCF_000691975.1 Corvus brachyrhynchos
TCCTCCGACACGTGAAAGCGCGAGAAAGTGACATCACCCGTCCGTCAGCTCTTGGCAGGCTCCTCTCTGAAAGGCTCGACTGTGTAACAACTCCTCCTCTCAGGGTCAGGGGGAGACAAGCTTTTCGATGCAGCCATGTGTTACATTGTGCTGCCATGTGACACGGCAGAAGGTCTCAACCCACAACACAATTCAACCATATTTCACCTCAAAAAACCATGGCCCTAGACTAAACCCTAACCCTAACCATAACCTTAACTCTAACCTAACCCTAACCATAACCATAACATAAACCAAATCCCAACCCTTGTCCCTACCAAAACACAAACATTTACCCAAATCCTAACATAGCCCTATATCTAATAATAGCCTAAACCCCAACCCTAAAAAACCCCCATACCGCTATCCCAAACCAAAAGAAATCCCTAAACGTAACCACCACCCTAACCCTAAGAATGACCCGAACCATAGACCTAACCATACCAAAACCCTAACCCTGAACTTAACCCTAATCCTAACTCTAAAACCTTACCATAAGCATAATCCTAACCCTAAAACTAACCCTAACCCTGACCCAAACCCAAACCCTTACCCTAACCAAACCCTAACCCTAAACCTTACCAGAACCATAACCATAACCCGAACCCTAACCC
>NW_008244976.1:0-651 GCF_000691975.1 Corvus brachyrhynchos
GATGCACTATGGGACTGCCAGACAGTTTTGATACCCAAGTCTTCCGAGGAGGAGAGACTTGTTGATATCCATAACTGGAGACCTATCTCCATTTTGCTTCTGTGGTGTTTAGCTTATTTTCCAGGATTGCTATGGCGAGACTGGCTCGAGCATGCCCCATTAAGCCCAGACAACGGGGTTTTATTAGTGCTTCTGGTTGTTCTGAGAACCTGAAGCTGTTACAGCTTCTGGTTAAAAGTGCTAAACAGGAGCATCAAGATCTGAGGGTTGTGTTTGTGGATATAGTCAAGGCCTTTGACACTGTTTGTCACCAGCATATCATCACTGGTTTAGTTAAGAGGGGGGCTGATTCCCATGTGGTCCACCTGGTTAGTGAGATGTACAGAAACATCACGATGTACATTGACACTAAGAATGGGAAAACAGACCCAATTAACATCTGCAGGGCAACCCCATGTCACCTTTGTTATTCACCCTGGCACTTGACCCTCTTCTGTGTAAACCTAAAGCAGAAGGCAAGGGGTTCCATCATGGTGGGTTTAAACTTACGGCCACAGCCTTTGCTGACGATTTGGTGCTGCTGAGTGACTCCTGGGAAGGTATGTGTCATAACATCAAGGTTCTGGAGACCTTTTGCACCTTTACTGGTCT
>NW_008244977.1:0-654 GCF_000691975.1 Corvus brachyrhynchos
AAAAAAAAAAAAAGGAAGGACCAAAAAGAAAAAAAAAAAGGAAAATAATAAATTATCTTGGACTTCATCCTGAGGTGGTTTTGTTCTATTTTACTTTTTTTGATCTTCAAGAGAGTGCTGGTAGGGCAGTGAGTAAGAGTGCATGTGGTGTGTGTTAGTACACTGATGGTAATTTTACTGCTGCTAACTGAAAATCCTCAAGGGGGAGTTAATTACAGGAAAACCTTCCTAAATATCAGCCGCATATTTTCCATGACAAGAAGGTTTTTCAACTCACATTGAACAACTCCAGAATCTGAGTTATCATTATTTACATGAGCATATTTTGCAAGAAAGTGAGATTTTGTTTGTTCTATGCAGTTAAAGCTTTACAGTATTTTTTTTAAGGCTTTCTTACAAGTGACAGATACTGCTAGGGCAAAAGGACCACATATAAATTGCATTTTATATTGTATGACAAGTTAAATTTCCTTTATTTGTGTTTTTGTTTGTTTGGTTTGAGGTGAGGGTTTGTGTTTGCTTTTTGTTGTTGTTTGGATTTTTTTGTAAGGTCAAGGCCTAAATCAAAACCAGTATTTGGTCATTTGGGGTTTTTTGTTGTTGTTGTGATGGGGTTTTTATACTTTGAGTTTTGGTTTTGTGGGTTTTTTTTTT
>NW_008244978.1:0-652 GCF_000691975.1 Corvus brachyrhynchos
TATCTTCTTATAGTTATGCTGATACACTATTGTCTATTAAGTCAGAGGCTTCATCTCAAGGCCAAGATTATTTAAGCTGGAATAATATCCAGAACTGCATTGACATGGTTAATATGCAAATTCAAGAAGAAAATGAAAGTAAGTAATTCTTCCTCCACATTGCCCAAAGAGGTCATAGTCGGGTCTTTGGTATGTAAATCTGTGAACTGAGTGGCCTTGTTCAGACACTCTTGAAAAGAGCAGAGCACTTAAAAATTTTGAAAGCCTCATGATCTTTAAATGTCCTTGAAACATTCCTGTTTGTTTCAGATGGCTGAAGGATATCATAGGGTGCCTGCCTTCTGCAGTGTTAAAAATGCCATGGTTCTGCCTGCTTGGCAGTATCTTCCAGCCCTGGATGGTCTCACTTTGGGGATTTTGCAGTTGTAAGCAAAGACCATATTGGGACATAGGGGAGGAAACTATAGGCAGTGTTCCATGGAAAAGTGTGTTTTATTGTGTAGATTATTCCAAGTGCTTGTTTTCAACAAGGGAGTTAGTAAGAAGTTAGACAATGCAAATATCTGATTTCCTGTAAGTTGATTTCCTGTCCAAGAGTAGCTTCTTATGCCCACATGTTCTCATGTGAATGGATTTAGAGTTTATTTTTGAA
>NW_008244979.1:0-653 GCF_000691975.1 Corvus brachyrhynchos
GGGATTGTGGATATGGGTACCCTGCCTCTGTCCCCATCTTGGGAGGGCAAAAGCCACAGCCAGGGCACCAGCCAGCATTGCCTGCCCCTGCATGTCCCTGTGGCATGTGGCAATCAGGGTAGATGGTTGTGTCTGGGGAAAGGCTGTGGGGTACCTCGGGCTGAGCTGAACTGGGGTACCCAGCCCTGGTTTGGGCCCCAAGGAAGCTGCTGCAGACCACCAGGGCCCCCGGGAGCTGCACTGAGATCCTCAGGTCTCTGCTGCCAAAGACCCCCAGATCCGGGCAAGCCTACCCCTGACCTGCCACTCCCCCGGGCATCCCCACCTCAGCCCCAGCTCAGAGGGCGGCCCGTGCCACCACATGTGTCCCCAAGTGTCCCTGTATCATCCCTGGCACATCCTCCTGTCTTATCCCTCTGCAGCACCAGGGGAAAAGAGTGTGGCACCATGCTCAGCACGTGGGGAAAGAAGGAAGAGAGGCACAGTCGGAGTGCTGGCAGCTGCCTTGCCAGGTCACCACGCCATGCAATGGAGCCCTGCTCTCCCACAGGTCGCTGAACACCTGAGTGCCTGTGGGAAGTGCTGAATGAATTCCTTCTTCTGCTTTGCTTACTTGTGCAGCTTTTGCTTTGCCTATTAAACTGTCTTTATCT
>NW_008244980.1:0-655 GCF_000691975.1 Corvus brachyrhynchos
CCCAGGGACTTCTCTGGAACCTTGTGTGGGTGCGGAGGCATTAAATCTCTCCTGTAGAACCGCATGTGAAGACCCTTCCTGCTCGTTCATCGTCGTTCTGCTTTGCCAGCTACCCGGGGTGTGTGCGTAGGTGTGTGTGCAATGTGCTGGCTGCACTGAGAGGCTTCCTTAGAGGCGCTTTTGGGAAGGCCATGGCATTTTACCATCCAATATCACCACGACAGGAAGAACCAAGGCTGCTGCTTGCAGGAGTCAACAATGTTTGGTGTTACTGATCCTGTGGTTTTTTGGCCAGTTGTGATTTGTGGAAGGATTCCCAAGCTCCATCCCTGCCATAAAGGGCTCTTCAACCACCCTGGATATTCACTGGAGTATAAATGCCATCATTTTATATCCATGCTGTGCTAGAACAAACACAATCAGCTGTGCTGAATGTAACAAAAATCCTGATTTATATCCCTGGGGAGTGGAGTCCAAACTGAGCCCAGAGGTGAGAACAGAGGTGTAACCCCTTGTGCAGCCCACTCCACTGCTTCTTTAAGGAAACATCCACTTCTTCTGCTGAATACCAAGGGAAAAAGGCCTCTGTGTGCTCCATTTTTCTCTGCTGACGTTTTGATGTGATTAAATTCATGGTGCTGCAGAGAAATATTGC
>NW_008244981.1:0-654 GCF_000691975.1 Corvus brachyrhynchos
TACCTCCTTCCCCCCAGTTTCTAAGGTCATGAACTGTTTCTGTCGGGGTTGGTTTGATTGGTTGTTTTCAACAGCATCAGGTTGTTGAAACAAGTGACTTTTAAAATTCTGAACTGTATATTCCCTCCAGGAAAATGAGAATATTGGTTTGTCATCACATCAAGTCTAGAGTTTGTGACAGTGTCTAGAACTTGTCATCAGTTTCTTTTCATTTCTGAGAAACCCTTTCCAGCATCTATCTAAAGCATGAACTGCGAAGTCTAAATGAAAGCACACAATTCCTAAACCTCCATTCATCGATCCATTAACACTATAATATTTGGAATTTTACAATATTCGAAATACAATTTAACAACATCTGTCTGGTGGACTGATACATGACTGACAAAATGTCGAAAGTAATACACTGGGGTCAGATATTGTTTTACAGATATTCAGTCTATTTCAATTTGTCTAAAATATAATCACTGAGTAGTCTGATATTCTAGTACTTCTTCTACTAATCGTCACTTTTTCTCATAGTAATTTTGTATTTTAAAATTTGAAAGTGCTTCGTGTTGCTTTATAAATAGGAATTCTGATGCAAAGAAATAATGAAGATTCTTGTGAAATTGTTCAAGTCAGAATCAGAATCACAGAATATTCTGAGTTGGA
>NW_008244982.1:0-653 GCF_000691975.1 Corvus brachyrhynchos
GTTCTCCATCTCCATGACAGACCTCAAGAAGGTTGGCAGAAGTGTGATTTGTTGCAGCGGTGTTTCTGTTTTTGCAGGCCCAATTAATCGGGAGATGCGTCACCTCATCAGCAGCCTCCAGAATCACAACCACCAGCTGAAGGGAGAGGTGTTGAGATACAAGCGCAAACTGAGAGAGGCCCAGTCTGACCTGAGCAAGGTATCACAGGAAATGCCAGAAAAGAGGAGAAAGTGCTTAGGGGAAGGGGGAATGCTGTCACTCTCACCAGCAATATCAACCTTTCTGATAAGGTGTGCGGGATGCAGTGAAATTTTCTGTGGAGCTCTGCACTCTGCTGCTTCCTTTGACCAAATGAATGCTCTTCCTTTGTAGCTGTGTAGTGCTCCATGAAAAGCAGGAGCAGTTACAAGGGGGGCATGGAAGCATGGATCTGGGAAGACAAGGGAGAAAGGGATAAGGAAGATTTCTGGCTAAGAACTTAATGGTGTGCTTTCTTTGTCATCTCTCTTGCTGTTCCACCCCAGATCCGCTCTCGCAGTGGCAGTGCTCTCCTACAGTCCCAGTCCAGCACTGAAGACACAAAGGAGGAGCCTCCAGAGATCAAACAGGAGCCTGATGATCCTTCTGCCCAAGTGTCTGTTCCCAAGGCTGC
>NW_008244983.1:0-655 GCF_000691975.1 Corvus brachyrhynchos
AGAGTGTTCTCCTTTAAATTGTCTCAAACCAAGACAAATTTATATCTGCATAAATATACAGTCATTTTCTTGAAATATGTGAAGACATATTTCCTTGGTGAATCGAATGGGACTCAAAGAATTGTCTATTTCTTACTTCTTGTACTACAGCTTTCTTTTTCCTGAGGATTTATTTTCATCTGAAAGCTTATGAGTCATATTAATTTTTAGTCAAGTACCTGAATTAGATGTAAATTTTGTCCTGTTATTTAAAAAGCTAATAAAGACTGTTGCATCTCTGTTGCCTCATAATACATGTTTAATGGAAGCTGGTTTTATGTTGGAAAAACAATTCCATGGCAAATAATTGACCAATTTGCATTATACCTTAGGGAAGAAATAAAAGACAGTGGCCAGGTTAAAGTTTTGAGAGGGTAAATTACATTTCAAAATACAGTCAGACCTCAAATTAATCCCTCCCATGTATTTTAAATACCTGGGAAATCAATGTATTCTACTAATAAATTCCTTTTTGGTATTTGCATTTAGTGCAAGTTTCTGTGCAATTCAAAGACTAATCAATTCTATTTCTAGCTGGCTTTATCATGCAATGCTGCAAAAGGATAAAAAGGACTTTTCCCCTGTATTATATTTTCTACTTCATGGGTCTCATAGG
>NW_008244984.1:0-653 GCF_000691975.1 Corvus brachyrhynchos
ATAAATACACTGAACAGAACTGGCCCTAGAATTTGAGTCTGCCTATAATCACACATCAAGTGTGCCAAGGGAAGCGCTATTCATTTCACAGAAGGGATAATCGTGAGTTAGCATTTAGGTCCAAGACCTCAGCCCTCAAGTCCAAGGTTATTTCTAAGGAGATACATAGAGTTGTTCAGTAAAGCAAAACTAACATCAAAGGGCTTTTATTTGTTATACAAGCATCCAGAAAAAGTGGACAGTCAATTCCCCAAAGCTTGTAAACCAGTAGCAATTTGGCATGTCAGTTAGTAGGATGGACATGTTACTTTTGTGGAGTACCTTCCTGAGCTGCATCCTAGATCCTGTCACTCTCTGACCCTGAGAGTGTCCCCTGAACACGGAAAGCATTAGTGACCATAACTCCAGTGCAGCACTTGCTCATTCCCAGGTATAAATGAGCAGGTGGCTGCATCCTGCGCTTTTAATCCATGAAGATAGTGCATACAGTATAAATATATATGTTTGATGAGATTTTAAATTTAAAATCTTGTAATTTAAAGTCAATAAACAGAAATAAATGGGCAGATGTAACCTAACAGGTGTTATGATCCAGTTTAAACTCAAAAGAGCAAAGAAAGCTAAGTCTCTGTGTATAAAATGGAAAGAACTTT
>NW_008244985.1:0-655 GCF_000691975.1 Corvus brachyrhynchos
GTTTGTTTGGGGAAGAAGCAAGAAGCACATGCTACAGGACTTGCATTGCAAGTATTTCATTGTTTGTCAGATTTAAGGAAATTTTGGGTTGGAGACACATGAAAGGGAATCTCATCTTTACTGTCAAACTTTTTTATATTCTGGGAAGCTCATGGGTTATTAAATTATGTCTAAAAATAACTTCTAATTTTTTTAATAAGTGCCAAAGGAAACACGCCATACACATATAATTTTGAAAAAAGTTTTTCTTGAAACCAGTAGGTCATGCTGCATTTAAACTTTTATCACCAGTGCCATGAACCAAGTGTTAACTTTGCCAGTCCTGTCAAACTACTAAGTTGTTAACTAAACAATGTGGTAGCACCAAAGTACTTTGGGATTAGGAAGTATTGTTGCATGCACCAATGAATTTTGTTCTGTCCCATTGCACTTTATGCTGTATTTTATAAAGAGAAAAAGAATAAATCGAGAGGAGAAGATAATACCATAGCAATTCATTCTTGAGTTATATCAACTTATACTTTCAGGTATAAGTCATGCACTGAAGTGTGAATTGGCCAGAGGTTCCTTCTTGATGATCCAGTCACAGAATTGCTTTTCACTTTCATGTGGACAGTCTAAGCCAAATAATATTGGTAAATAAATAAATACATAC
>NW_008244986.1:0-656 GCF_000691975.1 Corvus brachyrhynchos
GGGGGGGAGAATATTCTGCTTTATTAGCATCTCTGAGAATGCCTATTTTTCATATTGTTAATGTTCTAAAATACAGAAGGCACTTGAGGCTGCAGATGTTCCTCTCTAAAATGCAGAGAGTCCATAAAATCTGTCTGTAAATAACAAGGAAGGAATTAGGAAACATTTCAGTGTGGAAGAACTGAGCCCCCAGACTGGCAGGGATCCCCCTTTCTCTTCCAGCACCCTTTTTTCCCTGCCATCCAGCTCCATCTTCACATGGATCAGGAACCATCAGGAGCAGGCTTGTGCCAGGAGATTTTTTAAGTGTAGGTTGTCTGGCCTGACATTGTAACTGTTTGAATTTCTTTAAACACAAAGTACAGTGGAAAACCTCCAGCATAATACATTTTCATATTGGTATCTGACAGCACTGCATTAAAAAATATTGCAGTATTTAGATGTTCTTCACAGCTATTTAATTAAAGCCAATGGTAAGTGTGCCAATAGGTTTTTATATTGCAACATTAATATTTAGTTCCTGAGCTCTAGGATCTTACATTAATTTATTGTAGAGGAGTAAGAAGACTAAAAATTGTATCAAGATATTAGACCAGGTTGTAGGATCTTGTTTTCCTTCATCCTTGTGCATTCTACAAGATCACTGTGGCCCCATA
>NW_008244987.1:0-654 GCF_000691975.1 Corvus brachyrhynchos
AAAGTGCCATTTTTGAAAGGGGTTAACAAAACCTCAAGCCGACAGGCCAGCAGAACATTGGAAACCTTTGCCAAATCCTTGCAGGACGGCTGAAACACAAGCTGTCCCAGGGAAGCATTTTTACTGCATCTCTTCACGTCAAATGAAACACACCTCTGGCTAAGCTTGTGTTTTGGTATTTTTAATAAGAGCAGATATTCTACCCCTGCTGAAGAAACCAGGATCGTGCATTTTGGAACAGACTGCCAGCAAAAGGACGGGAGATATTAACGGAATCCTCTTCAGGACAAAGATGGGGAAAACTTCATTGCAGGGAGAACTCTGGCAAATCTGGGAAAGGAACGGGACTCAGTGACTTGGGTGGTAGAAGTGGCAATCTTAGCCTAGAAATTCCCATGGGATTAGATTGGAATGGAAAATTAGAGAAACCTATTTCACTGGGTCTGAGAGACGATTTCTTTTTTCCTGACTTGCTCATTCATTTCCTGAAATGATTCTTGTCACCTTACCCAAAAGTGCAGAAGAAGGGAGCGCCAGAAAATCAGGAGCTGTGTCTTGGGATCTTGACATACAGAAATCCCTGAAAATCTTACATCAGCCATCTTTTATTCGTCCTCCTGAGATCTTCTGGGAACTTCAAGTAAACTAATTGAA
>NW_008244988.1:0-657 GCF_000691975.1 Corvus brachyrhynchos
ACCAGACTCTGCAAGTTGCCAGTATTTTTACCTGCTGATACAAGCTAGGATCCAAAAACATGCTGCAGGACACGACTGCAGGACCAGGATCCAATTTTAAGCTATTAAATCATGAAGAAGGTCTGTGTAAGTCACCAAGGACATTTACATAAGTCTCCCTTTCTACTGAAATCTGTAATGAAACAGAGTGCCCTATCTCTTACAGATACTGTACAGAACCATCCCATCATGTTTATTTACAGGGGACAAAAATAACAGCTAGAATAATTTAAGGAAAGGAAAATGGAAAGAGGGAAATGTAAAAGGTGGGGGGAGCAGGGCAGGGAAGAAAAAAAAGAGCAAAGTTGGACCAGATGTCTGTGAACTTGCCTTCACAGTACTCCTTTGCATTGCTTACCTGTTTCTTCTTTTTATGAATGCAAGGAATTTTTTGTATGAAGATAAGCAGAGACATCAAAGTTTCACAATAGCAATGGTTTTTGATATTGTCTATTTACCATCTAATATAGGCAAATTGTATTTTTTTTCACGAATGTTTTAGTCTATGAAATATATGCCAGTGTTTTAATGTGGACAATCTGTGAAAGGGGACTGGAACTTACTGCTGTGATTTGCTTGTGAATACCTGCAAATATGGGCATTTACACAGTAACTTTA
>NW_008244989.1:0-657 GCF_000691975.1 Corvus brachyrhynchos
AAATTTGCTTAAAGAAACCCACAGATAACTCCAAAGCTTGCATTCAGCAAGAAGAGCTGAGTAGAAGAGCATTTGGGATGTATGGGAGGGTGATGGCACTCATTCATAACTCAAAGCTAGCAGGCCACAAGCCAGCTCTGGCTCAGGTGCTCTCTAATCAACTGTGAGTGCACGGCTTCCATATCAGAACCGGATGCGGTCCAGATGGCTCAAAGCACAGGGGGGAAGACACAGACACACCCCAGATAGATGTACCCTCAAACCTGATCAATCTTGCATCAAGTTGGACTGCAGCATTTGCTCCTACACATGATTCCCTCTGGTACTCTGCATAAAGGCTGGTAGCTCACAGGTTTCACAGCCTGTTTAGAGCCGTCTGTATTGGATGCATAAAGCACCAGTGCAGGAGAGAAGCCATGGTGTTGTAATACAGCAGGAGCCACATTCCCCTTACCTTGAAAAGGCATATTTTCCTTCTGAAACTTGGTTTTGGGCCTTACCATTGCATATGGTTCACAGTAGCCCTTTTTGTCTCACATGATCTAGAGTACCAGGTACTGGTGTCATGATGCTCAGTCACTGAGAATACACCTGTGCTGCCTGGGCATTCCTTTACCATAGAAAAGCAGATTACCTAATATTAAAAAAAAAAAAAAA
>NW_008244990.1:0-656 GCF_000691975.1 Corvus brachyrhynchos
CCCTGCTGGTGATCGGGAATCTTTTCCGGGATCAGAAAGGGCTGGAAATCCCTGGATAAAGGGCCTGGAAAAGGGACAAAGCCTCGTTTCCATCCCGCGGGAGTTTATTCCCATCCCCGCTGGGTGCAATCCATGGATTTGGGTGGTTTATTCCCGGTTTTCCTGCTGGTTTTGGGCGGGAAGGAGGAAATCCATCAATTCCCAAACTCCGCTGGAGTTCCCATGGATCCGACGGAGCACGACTGGAAAATTTCCCATCCAGGCCCTCCTGGGGCCGAATCCCAACCCAGGGATCAGGAAAACCTTGGAATTCTTTCATTTCCCTCCCTTTCCCCTCATTCCTTATCCATGCAGTCGGAATTCGGGTGGGAAATCAACCAAAGCCAGCCGGGATTTACCCTTCCAGGAGCCGGGAATTGGGATTTTCCGTGGCCTGAGCCTCCCGAAAGTTGGGAATTCTTTTCCCACTCACTTTTCTCGTTGGCGTAGTAGAAGAAATTCCTTTGGGTGAGGACGCACCAGCGCTTGTGCCACTCGGAGCCGAAAAAGCTGGGCTCTGGAACGGGGAAAAAAACCGGGAAAAGTGGGAAAAATCGGGAAAAGAGGGAGAAAATCGGGGGGAAATCAGGAAAAGAGGGAGGAAATGGAGAAAAAAT
>NW_008244991.1:0-658 GCF_000691975.1 Corvus brachyrhynchos
AAACACTGACAATGTGGAGCTTGCCTGTGCTAGAAAAAGTGTTTCTACTTCAGGTATGCATGTGCTTTTATATAAGTTAATATGTTGCCTTAATGTTGGTATGATTGCAGCAGTGTGCAAACTCTGTATAAGGGGATTGTAGTGTTTAAGGTACCAAGATAAGCTTTACCAGAATAATCAAATTTGACATCTTAAGCACAGCCCTGCATGGATTCCATCAGGATCACTACAGTAGGCAAGTGTGTGTATATATAAATGAAGAGCTTAAGTAAGTAAATAAACATCACTAACTTGCGCTTCCGAGTTCTGTGTTTGTTTTGCTGGGTGATATCTCTGTCCTGCTTGACTGAGGCAAAGCATAACCACCTTTGTGGCTCTTGAGAGTTACACATCTAGGAGCATAATGAGGGTTTGTATATCCTCAGAAGAGAACTCCCTAAATCCATCGCTGGTGCTCCTTAAGCAGATGTTACATGGTGCTCCTTAAGCAGATGTTGCAGGATTTCCCCGTTTTTGGTGTGAGGTGCTTCCCCTCTGTTTCCTCTCAGGCTGAGGTGCTCATTACTGGAGGAAAGGTTTTGCCAGAAAAGGTGTTGTATTGACTTAATCTGCTGTTCCCTTTTTCTGTAATGCAGTTGCTGTAACCTGACATTGCAAG
>NW_008244992.1:0-659 GCF_000691975.1 Corvus brachyrhynchos
TGTTGCAGGGTCCCCACTGCAACAGTACTAAGGCATGAGGACTTCTTCTCAGCCTCCATATTAAGGATGTCACCTTGATGAGCAATGACCTTCTTTCTTTCATGCTTTATTAGCCTTTACTGAAGCCACTAGAGTGTGATAAATTAGGTCTTAATCCAGCCCTTTTTCAATCTTTATGATCACTTCATCATTTCACTGCCTGTCCCTATGGTATAGCTAGGAAGTGGTAGAAACATCTGGACAACATACATGCAAGACAGCTGAGAAGAACTTGTTAGGTGAAGGGTATGCTGTCCAATATAGAAACAACTGGGCATAAAATACATATCAGATATTTTCATCTCAGAGCAGAGCATACAAATACACAATGAGCATCTTTCAGTTCATCTCAGTTGTTGGACTGATCCAGAGCTTTCCCACATGCAAAACTTTTTCCCAGATGCAAGATAGAGGTCCAGATTACAGCACAGAATTAATACTGAATTTAACTGACTAGTTTACATAGCAGAAAATTAAGTTTTGTAGAACTATCCCACACAGTGAATTCCCCCCAGGGCATTGCACTGGCTCCAGTGGCATTTGCATTTGGAAACATTGCTTTCCTTAGAAGATGACTAGAGGGAAACCTGGATCACATTGACACTAGAGTTTAACTACAA
>NW_008244993.1:0-658 GCF_000691975.1 Corvus brachyrhynchos
AATGAAGTGATTTTATTCATCTGAGATATACAGCATAGTTCAGACAACAGTACTTCATGCCCTAATATTTATCACATTCTAGGAAGAAATGCAATCTCTAAAATTTTATCTAGCTTATTAGCTGTGCCTCATGGGTCACCTCAAGTCTTTTAACTTACAGGAAGTGTTATTTCCTTTTTACAGATGAAACACTGAAGCACATAAATTATGGAAGAAATCCATAAGAAAATGTAGACATTGAGTGTGATCATTTTACATGTCTGCATCCAATCTTTAAGTAATTCAGTACTTGTCCTGTTGCCAGGTAATCCTAGAATATCCTGGATTCAAAACTCCCTACCCAATTCAAGGTTGTCAGATATGTGCTGCTTAAAACTACTCTACAGCCAGCTTGTTTTTGAACATCACTAGCATGAACAGAGTAGATATTCTGCCATCAGAGATGGCTGCAGCCCATTTTCATCCTTAGCTAAGAAATATAAAAATACTGATTCAAACGGATCCTAGAATCCATTTCTTACAGATGAGTAACATAAGCTTTAAATTTTTGGAGAAACTGTGTAGTAGAATTCATTTTTTTTAAATGCTGTTGCATTAACAGAGAGTTTAAGATGTTTACCCCGGAATATTCCATAGCTGGTAGCTAATTTTTTTTTTT
>NW_008244994.1:0-658 GCF_000691975.1 Corvus brachyrhynchos
TCTCAAACCACATCAATGACAGATTTTATTAGTCATTATTATATAAAGGTACATGCATTTGTGGCATTTGACCACATGAGAATTATAGGGTTTCACATGTATACCATGTCTAAGTGCCTCAAAACCAGTCATGGTGATGAACTGATAAAAGTTGTGTTTACACATCCAAAGCAGGTGTTGCTTTGCACTCTTTCGCTTTTCACTCGATTTCATTTACAATTCACCTCTGTTGAGTCATTTCATTTTGCCTTGAACAGATATATTCATGTTTACAGTTACTATACTCCTCTCTGGCAAATCAGAATCATCTTGAGAACCACAAAACCAAGAATAAACAAGAAGTTTGACTGCTATTCCTGTTACCTTGTTCTCATCTATGCCATTTGTTTCAAATTAGGAACACATGGAGCAACCCAGCTAGTCTGTCAGAAGTTGACGTAACAAAGTGTTGTCTTAGAAAATTAGGATTTGTTAAATTTACCAAATTGCTGATTTGAAACATGCCGCTTTTTATAAGTTTCTGATTAAATACAGATTATTTTCCATTCCAATTTCCTGGAATTTTACTTTTTGGGTTGCTAGGAAACCCACCTGCCAGGATCTGTGGCTGAAGGACAAAATTTCCTCCTTCCCCTAGCTCTTTTCCACAAAATAGAAA
>NW_008244995.1:0-660 GCF_000691975.1 Corvus brachyrhynchos
AAAAAAAAAAAAAAGCTGTTAAATTTACAGGACTCAACACACAGAGGTGTGGGGGATCTTTTGCTGTGTGCCAGTCAGAAAGAGGAAATTTATCAAGCCACTATCATAGCTTGAGTTAGAGTGGCACAGAATATGCATGTTAAACAGCCTTGTATTAAAATGTTTTAATGCTTCACTTGAAACAGCAGAAAGCATCCGTAAGATTGCTCTTGAGCTCTGTCATTGCAGTCAGTTTGACATCACTCAGTTTTACATGGTTTAAGTGCTGGCTGCTCTTTAATCCTAATTTCTCCCTAAGTGCTGTTTTTAGTGGAACCCTTTTTTGCATTTTCAGTAATGGGCAGAAGCCATTTTTAGGTCAGTTAAACCCTAAAAATGCTGTCAGACACGGCAGAGAGAGGGAGCAGCAGCAGGAAAGCAGGCTTTGGCAGTTCCTGCCATGTCAGAAATGCCATCAGTGGGATGGAGAGTGCTCTCTAAAACACATCTCTGAACTACGCAGACTGTGAGAAGGGACTCTGGTTTTATGTTTCAGTGCTCCATCTCAGAGTGTGATTCTGCCTTTATACAGCATAAAGATGGTATGTGCTTGCATGTCTGTTGCTTACAGAGACTCTGGTTTAATATATTTTTAATTGATAGAAACAAAAGAAAGAGAAG
>NW_008244996.1:0-661 GCF_000691975.1 Corvus brachyrhynchos
TATTATTGATGTTTACATTTAAAAAAACCCTGTGATTTCTACACCAGTGCTGAACCTTCTGAACATCAAGGACAGCAATGTTCTGGGTGAGGCAGGTTCCTGTAGCCAATGTGCTCTGCAACATGACCTTGCAGCAATGCCCACCACAGTACAGAGCACTCCTGCAGATTATCCTCCTTCCTGCAAGGGAGTTCTGCACTCTCACCCACGAAACGCAGTACTGGTGCTGGAGGGAGGAGTGAGGGTTTTGTTGAAAAGCCCGAGGTACTTCATGCATTTGAGAGCTGCCTGGCAGTAAGTAGGCTGAAACACGGCTTCTTGTTAGTGACAGTGACTAAATCCTGCAAGGTGCTAAACTAGTTGTGTGTTTGAGATTTAAGATGTGATAGACATGGTAGGAGACAAAACAGTATTAATTGAATACATAACCAGTTCAGAAGGCAAATAACAGATATGAAACCATATTATCTAGTATGTTTATATTGAGTAGCCAAGAGAAATTGCTTCCAAAGCCCTTCTGAAAAAGATTCGTGTCCTAATCACTGGACCAGAAGTTCCTTACATTGGTGGTCTAAGTGTTTTGGCCCTGTGTTATTATTCTTATTTCCAGCAGCTAAATCACATTACAAGAGCTTTAAATCTGCTTATTTCCTCCCAGTAT
>NW_008244997.1:0-661 GCF_000691975.1 Corvus brachyrhynchos
CCCCCCCCAGCCGCTGCCACATGATGAATGGCCCTGTCGAGTAAATTCATCCGGGGCCCAATTAAATAGGCAGAAATGAACTAGAGCCGTCAACCAGGGAGAGAGAAAAGGAGAGGGAGGGAGGGAGGAAGAAAGAGAGAAGATTTAAAAAAAAAACCAAGGGGTGGGAGGAGGGGAGAAATATTCCTCACAAAGTCAAGGAAGCTCTGGCGCAGTGAAGTCATTCTGTCAGAAAATGGCCATTTAATGCTTTGCCGAGCCCACGACAGATAAGTCATCTGAGGAAGCTTTAGTGGAGTCCCAGGGCATTTCATTTATTAATTATCAGCTTCGAGCGGGGATTGCAGCCGCCTCTGTCTCTTCCCCATCCCTTTTCTCCACTGAACGCTGTCAGACCCGTGCCTCCTCCCTGTCAGGTGGGAGGCGGCAGAGCGGCCACAGGCAACTTGGGCACATAGAGGTGGGGACAGGGGAGAGAAGGCACTGTGAGCTCTTCATGTATAGTTCTGCTTCATCTTTGTCAAAAAATCCAGCTGTGGCACTTCACCCCTAGCCCCAGCCCTCTCCTTTCCCTCTTGGTCCCAAAAACCACTCAACACCACCACAAGGGCTACTCAGACCCCACACAATGGTCCTACCTGCTCCACCATGTCCCCTCCCA
>NW_008244998.1:0-661 GCF_000691975.1 Corvus brachyrhynchos
CCGCTTATCCTTAGTTTTTCTCTTTTATGTATTCTTTTCCTCTAGTAATAAGCTAAGCATGTACTTCTTTTTGTCCATCTGGTCACAGAAAGCGTCCTGATATGCAGCCATTCTTACTGTCATCCTTGTACTTTTAGATTCCTGATTTCATAAAGAATGGATTTACTTTAGAGCATTCAGAGTATAAGAGTAAAGAGTCAAAATTCTCCAATATCCAGCCATTATATCTTTCTTCACATATGTCTTGAAACGTGTTTTGAAAATAGAATTTGCTCATGACTGCACTAGAACTATTACAATACAAAATATTGGAAAGATCTTTTGTATAACAAAGGGGCTTTTTACTAGAGTATGGATTGTAAAATAAGGGATTGATTTTTTTCTATCTTCACATATTTAAACCTGAAATTTACTCAAAATTTAAGTGTAATAATACAGACTGTAGATGGTAGGACTGTTTGAAATGCTTTCTGTATCAGTTTATAAAAAATGTAAATTTAATTTTCTCTGCTAAAATATATAGCATATATATTTCTGTCAATACAAATGTATAATTGTTATGTTTCTCATATCATCAGAGAAAGTCGGCAGGGAGTAATATGAGGAAAGTCATCAAGTCTTTGTTTAAGTTTATAAAATGTGTACCCTTGTTTGTGAGATT
>NW_008244999.1:0-661 GCF_000691975.1 Corvus brachyrhynchos
CACAAGTGAAAACAGATGGAATTCCATGGGCAAGGCAGAAAAGCCTTTTTCAGTGTGAGTTTTGTCCCAGAGTAAAAGAAGGTGGTGGAGTCTGTCCTGGGAGATCCAACACTGAACTGTCCAAGGTCCTGGAAACCTGGCTTTAGCTGACTCTGATCAAGCAGAAGAGAATGAACCAATTGAACTCCAGAGTTCCTGCCTAAGTGGGTGAGGTTCCTATTTTATTATTTGGGAAGGTTAGAGTGTCCTGCTGGGAAGAGAGATTTTCGAGTGTGTCCTGGCACAGAGACACTTTGAGAGAGCCATGAGCAAGAGAAATTTCTTGTGTCAAAGACTTTGGTACAGTAGGTGATGGGCTTGTGTCACCCCTCAATCCCTGCTTCCCATGCCAGTCTTGATTGTTACTCATGGTCTCATATTTTCTAAGAAAGGTGTTGAGCCCCCTTTCCATTCACCCCAATGGTTTGTTTATTTCTGGCATTGTGCTGCGTGAGGAGGTGAGACCATCGGAATTCAGAAAGATGAAGAGACAGCTCAGGTTTGATGCAGGAAATCTTTATTGAGGCAAACAATGGAAAAGACAAGAGAAACAAGTAGAAGGGATCTGGTGTGAGGTAGAAGTAGGGCGACCATCAGCCAAGGTGCTTTGCTTGCAGGAGCT
>NW_008245000.1:0-662 GCF_000691975.1 Corvus brachyrhynchos
AAAAAAAGTCATGCTCTTCTGAACTTTAGTTAAACTAATTTTTTTATGATGACCTGTCAGAGATAGTGCCTAAGAAATATGAAGTGCAATGTGGAGTGTCAAAAACATGGCAGAAAAACTAGATTTCATTCCTTGAAAAGTATCTCTAGCTTACCGAACTTTTAATAAAGTTTAAGAATTAACATTTACTGTTTCAACAAAATAACATGCTTTTCTAAAGAAGAGCCTGAAAATAAGCCTTTAAGTTTAAAGAACAAAACATTGCATCCCGAGATTTCTAATAGATGACAGCAGCAGAGTAAGTTCTCTACCTCTTTAAAAGTAAGGTAATGCCAATGTACATGAGGAATTTTTGCTAGCAAATGACTGGATGTATCTAGTGATTATCTTATTATGATATTAATAGAACCAGGAAGAGAAGAGAGAATATAAGAGGTATGTATATTTCTACAGGAGAATTTAAATGACAGAAACTGTGGAACATAGAGACTTAAGAGGAGATGTAAAGAATGGAAATAATTGATAGAAAAAAAAAAAGATGGTAATGATAAATCAAATGCTACTTTCCTAAAGAAAAACTGTTTCAATGACAAAGTAGTTGTGAATTATATATGGCTGATACACAAATACACTAGGATTCCATAAATAAACCTCTGATCATC
>NW_008245001.1:0-662 GCF_000691975.1 Corvus brachyrhynchos
AGGGGGTTTCAGTTCCGAACCTTCCCATTCCGGCAGCTCTTCCCACCTTTAGAAAAGGTACTAAAAGCCAGATCCGCTGCTGGTCTGCAGCGTCCCCTTGTAACCACAGCGAACACGCCGCTGCGCTGCCTACTGCCCTTCTCGGCGACGCGGACCGTAACATTCCCGGAATCGCGGAGTGCGAAGCTAAACCAAATTGCTCCCGGCTGAAAACTCGACAAGGAAAATGGGCCAGCACGGAAAGCTTCGCTGACCTTCCCCCTTAGGAGTGATCACTTGAAAAGTTTCCAGCTACATCTTGCAGAGAGATAAACGAGGACAAAACGTTTGCTCAGACCTTGCGCCTGATATTTGGAAACCTGTATTCACTCCACAACCAAATGACGATTTTCTTTCCTTTGCAGCCTGCAAACTGCACACAGCCCGTGGTGCTCTGCACGGCCTTTTGAGCTGTGCACCAACACTTAGATTCTCGCAGAGCCTGACGCACTTCTCGCACACAAGAATGTGCCGGGACACACACAGATGCTCCATTTCCCCTCCGCCTCGCAGCCTTCCATGAGCACACCACACCCTGGGGCTGTGCGCCTTCCTTCTCAGCTGGGTGCACCTCGCATTTTTTCACTGTCAGATCCCAGTGTCCAACCTTAAAACGTCCAGCA
>NW_008245002.1:0-662 GCF_000691975.1 Corvus brachyrhynchos
CCAGACCTACCTCCCACGTCCAAGTCCACCTTATAGTTGACAAAATGGGTGTGTATGGTACCCAGCGTGTGCTCCCAAAGCCTATTGCCGTATCTCAGGCCATCCCCATGAAGAAAGGATGAGCTTGGGTACCCCGTGGCCTGCACCTTGCCCTCCATGGCCCCGTTCTGGTAGAAGATGAAGTCCCACACATAGTCATAGTTGCCCACAGTGGCAATGGACCGAACGACCAGAGCGGAGTTGACCAGCCCCCCGTAGTAGAGCGACTGCAAGTTGGAGTAGTGGCGCCTCAGAGGGGAGCCCAGGTTCTGCTCAAAGATGCAGAGCGAAGCTTTCCCCTTCCTGGGCCTCAGGCTCTCAGACAGAGAGTGTGTGTCCACGTAGGTGGCCAGGTACGGGCAGTCGACCCCTCGCACCAAGGGGGAGGTGTAGCGCCCCAGGCCAAAGCTGCCGTCCATGTAGCGCGTGGACATCCCTCCCGGGCAGTTGGAGCCGTACACTGACAGCGCCTCTTGCACGCTGATTTCATAGGCAACCCTCTCCCCCTTGTGTCGGATGTCAAACAGCCGCAGGCCCGTGCTCACGCTCATCCCAAAGGCAAAGCTCCAGGCCTGGAAGAGGACGTGGTTGTTCCTGACGCTGTAGCGGGGACCCTGCGGCTC
>NW_008245003.1:0-663 GCF_000691975.1 Corvus brachyrhynchos
AAGTACTGTGGCACAATGACCAATTCTGCTACTGCATAAGCCTTTACTTTCATGAAAGACCCCTTTACCAAGAGGAAGAAAAAAACCCACACAAAACATACTCCTGTTCAATCCTCTTTAAACCCTCCAGTTAACTTAATATAGGCTTAATATATCTCTTGTTAATTAGTCCCAATAGTTCAATTTACACTCACTGCTAAAAGCTTACACAGCATTCACAGCCTTTAGCCACTGATCTCCTTTTAACAGCTACAAATTGAAAATCATTGTGTGGTTAAGGTTATCAAGACTTCAACAAGGACAGAGTATATTTCAACAGATAAACCAACATTCAGATGTTTTGGTAGGTGTAACATTCTACAAAGGCTGTATTAAAAAAAAATTGCATCAGTTGTCAGGTACTAGAAGTGCATCATTAAAACTGTTGTTAAAATTAATGGCCTTCTTTCTCTCCTTCCTCACCAATTAGCACAGAAGAAAAAGAATGAGGTAAAACCATGTGCTTTGTTAAATATTGAAACTACTGGAACCTGCAAAATAACTGATTACTAAACTACTCTGAGGCTGAGGTCAGTTTACAGAGGAGCCATCACGCAGCAGCTATGGCAACACAGAACCACCACACTGCACTGCCAACTAGCAAAGGGAAACATAAGAACAAAG
>NW_008245004.1:0-662 GCF_000691975.1 Corvus brachyrhynchos
GAAAAAGCAAAGCTTCTGCATTTGGTACATCAATGACGAGAAGATCCAAAGGGACCAGAATTAAAACTTGCTCAGCAGCTTCCATCAGGAGACGCTGAATGTGTTGCTGCTCATCAATGTATCAAATAAAAATTCCACTATTTATTGCTTGCTGCATTAAAAAGAAATCAGTAATATTCTAAGAGTAAAGCTTATGAAGACAAGAGCAGCAAACTGAGCAGAGCAGTTGTGCTGCTTTTTCACTTCACAGCTGCTGGGTAATGGGTTTTTTATAGCTGCCCCTGTCAGAGCCCCTACAACTGGCTTTTTTGGAGGGATGTCTCTGGGAAATGCTCTGGACCTGCCTGAGGATCAGTACACATTTCCCTCCCTTCTGTCGAGGTATTTATCTTGCAGACCCAAACAGAGTCTCAGTCCAGCTCTACTCTGCCTTACATCCACCGAGCTACTGCATGGGCAACTACTGCAATGCAGGGACCAGGAATCAGGTTAATTTTGCTTTCTCAAGTAGCTCTTACAGCAGCTTTGCTGTCTAATCCAACAGAGAGCTGCATATTAGTTCCTTGTAGCTGTGGTGCTGTCTAGAGGTGTACTCTGCATAGAAGTGTTGGGGTGGCTCAGCCTTCTCGCGGGCTGAAACCATCAAATGTCAGTCAAACCAG
>NW_008245005.1:0-661 GCF_000691975.1 Corvus brachyrhynchos
TTTTTACATTCAGGAACATTAGTTTTGAATAAAGCAGGCTTCAGTTTTTCTTATGTAACTTTGATTTTGGCTGCCGCACAATGATAACTTTTTAGGATCACCTTCTGAATTCAAAAGCTGGTATTTAATCATAACCAAGATAAAGAAGTAAACAGTATTTACTAGGGACTAGACCCTTTTGGAAGGTAGGAGTCTTAAATAAACAAATTGTGACAAATACAAAAAAGAATAAAGTCTGTTTCCCTTTGTTCTATAGCAATTAGACCCAGCCTTGAAAAAAAGCAGGGAAGGCAGGAAGGGGAGAGCACTGAAGTGCTCAGACAGCTTGGAGTACAGGGCTGAGGAGCATCGTGATCTGTTGTGGTTATAATCTGAGAGGACAGGATATTTTCCCAAATCAGAAAGGAAGAAGGTGAAACCACTGTAATGGAAATCTATTGCACAAACACATTTCCCTGTAATGTTTGTGCCTATCCTAGCTTAATGGTTCCTAATAGGAAAAATCAGATTGAATCCATATTGCCAGGGCAATTGCAGCAGCAGGTTTAATGCTAACTGGGCTGGGATGTGTCTGGAAATACAATATATTTAACCCATTTCCTGCTGCCTTTGTCCACCAACCATCTCATTCATATGTCTAGGGACACAAAGTGTATATGCT
>NW_008245006.1:0-663 GCF_000691975.1 Corvus brachyrhynchos
ATTGGTTGGAAACTGAGTTTTGAGGCCGGTGAGCTTGGTTCAGCTGAGTGGAAAGATAGAAACCATTCAGAAAAAATATAACCCAGATTTGGGTTTAAATTTTATGTGCATATTTGAGTTTGGCTACACTGAATTTTCCTCTAAGCAGGCCTCTGTCAGTAAGACTGAAGAAAAGTCCCTGCTTTATTCTGTCAAGTTCTTTTATGGGAAAGTTAAACAAATGTCTACTTTTCACAACACTGCTTATCAAACGTCTGCAAAAGGACAGCCCTGCCTCTGAGAGAGGGACCTCCCCTTTCTCAGACTGTGCTCTTGGGCAGGTGTCCCAATTCCCTGTTTGGGACTGAGCAGGAAGCATGAAAGGGGAAATGAAATAAAAGCAATCAAATACAGTCGGGGAGTACAGTCACCAGCACTGCTTCTGGGAGTGGGCATCCCCTAACTCCCATTCTGATGCTAGAGCAGATTTAACAAGGTGGGTTAAATAATGAGTTGCTTGAAATGAAAAGCCTCTGCCTCTGATGCAAAGAGCACTGCAAGAAGAAAAAATTCTGCAAGAATCAGACACCTGCAGGATTCAGACAGGTGTCCAGCAGCTCTGACTCTTAAGTGCTGCATGAGAGTGTTTCTGCAGATACACCTTGAGAAAAGAGCTCATGGAGG
>NW_008245007.1:0-660 GCF_000691975.1 Corvus brachyrhynchos
TTCTTTTTCCTTTCAGGAAAAGCAAGCTCCTGTGTTAATCACAGCAGGTATGTCACCAGGCCCTTGGAGGACAGCCATTCCTGAGCTGTGACTGCTGTGTCTCGTTTCTGTTCAAAGACATAAACATGAAACCCAAGTCTTTGACTGTGCAAAGTGAAAATGCAGATCCATGACTCACCACAGCGACAAAACTGTGGCACTGCAGCTCCCTGTGGCAGCAGCACGTGGCCTCCTGCACCCCAAAGGCAGCACTGAGTGGTGGTGGAAAGAAGCAAAGGTGCAGTCAGTGTTGTTGGCTTGCACAGGAGGTGACACCAGCTGTC
Source organism: Corvus brachyrhynchos (assembly GCF_000691975.1). Classification (NCBI taxonomy): domain Eukaryota; kingdom Metazoa; phylum Chordata; class Aves; order Passeriformes; family Corvidae; genus Corvus; species Corvus brachyrhynchos. The sequence goes on from NW_008245007.1 coordinate 324, forward strand.
CTTAAGACTCCCAGCACATTTACCCCAGGGAATGGACGTGAGGAAGGTTATATTTGACTCTCCTTGCATGACTCACTGCGCCCACCGTTGTGAGCTCTGGAGCCAGTTGCTGTGTCTGGAAGCACATCTCTGCCTGGGTGCACATCTTCTCAGGACACATATTCTTTCATTTCTTTCATTGCACTGCCAGTTGTGGGAGGTAACTGCAGATGTTTACTTTTGCTATCACTGGATCATCTGGCAAGGTGTCTCTTTACCATGCCTTTCTTCTCTCTGGCCATGCAGATGCCAGCCAATAGGCAGAATATGATCCCTTCCCTTCCCTTCCCTTCCCTTC
>NW_008245008.1:0-663 GCF_000691975.1 Corvus brachyrhynchos
TATCATTGATTTGTGTCTCATAGAAGATGTGGATAAACACAGAAATACTGGGAAAATGCCTCAAAGCATTCACAGTTCTATTCTCTTTTACTCAGCTTCTCTTTTCAGTATAATTCTGAATGAAAGCTTTAGCAGAAGAGTTCTGGCAGATTGTCAGGCATTCAAGTAGATTAAACTTCTTTCTTAGGATGAGCATTGTAGGAAAGGTTTGCTGGAGAATTAGAAAATAATGCAATGAAATGATAGAATTCTTATAAAATGAACAAACTCCCTACATTTAAGATCTAAGCATACCAGCTTTAATTTCTGTTAGCTGTGATCTTGCAGGGTTCTTATTACAGTTTTACAGATACGCTTAAAATATAAAACATTAAACTTTCCAAAAATAGCGTGTTAGGATTCTTCAGCACTTTCCTCTGTACAAGTGGTAGTCAAAATCAATCAAAATGTTTGCTCTTGATATGAACAATAAGGGTTTGCAAAAATTGCTGCAAGTGTAGCAAAACGTATGATTGGGTGAGTGGGAACTGGTTTTTCCTCAAAATGGCTTTATTTTGATATGTTTTAACCAGTAAAGACTCAGTGATGAATGTGCACTGGTATCTGAAAGCAGTTTAGAAGAGATTCCAGATCTTCTGTAGTAGGCAATATGGGAGTCATTGG
>NW_008245009.1:0-665 GCF_000691975.1 Corvus brachyrhynchos
AAATTTGGTTTTACTGTTTTCTTTCCTCTCAATATGCTCCCGTCAAAGCATCTCTCCTCTGCTGCCATAGCGCTGCTGCCCACGGAAGAACTTGGTACCGTGGAAAAGTTCCCGCTGCCAAGGCAGAAGAGCAGCTCGTGTGTGAGTGCAAAAGCATCCAGCAGGGTCCATCTCCCTCCACTCTCCTGTGCCCCATGAACTTCCAGAGCTATGGATGGATTTTGGACTCCTTGCATTGCTGCCTCAGGACAATGATTTGTTCTTTTCTTGTCCTGCAGTTGTTATTTTCTTGCTTACAGAATCTGGGATTTTTAGATGACCTCTGGGATAGATCAGCTACAGTGACAACGCTCCCTGCCCCGCAAGGACGGGTGGTGGCCAGTGTGGTGGCTTTGCCACTCAGACGTTTCCACACAGCTTCTCTTGGTCACTTTTGGGTCAGTGCAATTAATTCCATACTTACAAATTAATAATTGGGATGGCATATTTCCCGCTGGGCATAAGCATTGCTCCCTTTGTGTTGGGGTTCTTCACCTCCACCATAGAACTCATGGGGATTCCTGAGCTCCTTTTAAGCCTGGGAACAGGGCTGGGAGGTGATGATGGAGCAGGAGCCAAGGGTGTCTCCAGGTCACTGCAAGTTTTTGAGGGTAAAAAAAGGAGGA
>NW_008245010.1:0-664 GCF_000691975.1 Corvus brachyrhynchos
GGTTACACATTGCCTGAAGGTGCTGCTTTCCCCATCAGCATCAGGCCCCTTTTCCCACTGCTCAGCTGTTCCCTGGCTGAGCTGCTGCAGTCACACCTAAGCCAATCTTCAAGGTGACCAGGCACTGACCATTACACTTCTGTTTTCAGCCCGTGCTCAGGTTTTCAAGGCTTTTGCTGATCTCCCCACACTCCAGCAGCCAGACACTGGTGCCCAGCTCCCTTTCTCACAATGAGCTCTCCCCACATGCTCTCCCCACATGACCACCAGCCTGATGCTTCAGCCTTGCAGATTTAGCAGGGGAAAGTTGCAGAGAGGCTCGTGGCCTGTTCCTGCTGGGAGAACAGAGAACACAGCCGGGTCATCAGGGCTTAAGATGCAGAAGGGACTGGGAACAGTGAGCTTTTGGAGAGTTTACAGCCAACCCCCCCTTGTACACTGTAGCCTGACCTAGGGAGATTACTTTTATTAACCTCTGGTATTAGTGCTGCTATCTTCATATCACAAAGATTAGGTGCTCTATAAAGGTGTGGAGACAAGATTGGATTAGAGAGATGCAGGTCAAAGACTTGGGACAAGGACAAATGGCTTTAAACTAACAGAAGGCAGGGTTAGATTAGAGATAAGGAAAAAATTCTTCCCTGTGAGGATGCTGAGGCCCTGG
>NW_008245011.1:0-665 GCF_000691975.1 Corvus brachyrhynchos
TTGACCCTTCCTCGCATTATGCACAGAAGAAATCTGGTCCTTTATATTTTTCAATGGTGTAAATTATTGCTGTGCTCTTGGAAGATGCAGCATTGGCAGGTCTGCAGAATGAGAGAGGCTCTAATCATCACTTATTCTTCTGCTGCGATTTCCCTGACATCAATTCAGATTCTCACTCTCACTATATATACACATATTTTATTTCCTAGGTAATTTTCATGATTCTCTCTACACATTTTCAGATGAATGAGCTATTCTCTAAGTACAGAAGATTCTCTAAGCCATTATCTTTAAGGCTCACCTTTTCCTCCCTCCTACCCTACTCAATCCTTATATCCATTCTGACTTTGTCAACAATTTAATTCATCCTAATTGAAAATCCTACGCAGTATCATGGAGTTCATACTGCAAAGCTAATTTCATGCCCTCATTATTGTGATCTTTATTCTGCTTCACACCACAGAAGCCCCCCTCCACTCTGCACCATGCTATCAGAAAACATCTCAAAACCCCAAATGCCAGAACAGCTCCGAAGTTTTTCTTCCCATATGTCAAGAATTATTTATTTTTACCCAAAAGTTCAGAGCTAAACAGTAATAACTTTGAATATGTCTTGATTACGCTGAGAAGTTTTTTATGAGAAATAAGTGTGTGTGTGTGTGTGT
>NW_008245012.1:0-668 GCF_000691975.1 Corvus brachyrhynchos
CCCCACCTAAAATGTCACATGGGATGGTACAGGGGGAGAGAAGTTACTGTGACAGGAATCCAGAAAAAAGTGTTCAATACTGTAAAAACAACTACTGTAATTGTTATGAAATTTGCTTTGAGACAATGACACCACATCAAAAATGACAACTCTGAAAGGCTGTGGAGCTAAATCATGCCAACAGTTTGCAGTTGTTTTATTTAAGTCAGTACTACAAGAAAACTCACTCCTATTAAACCAAAGGACAACACCACACCACTGGAGAAATTTGTAACTCATGTGGGACACACAAAGAGTTTTATTTCCTACAATTAGGCCCTCTTTTAACAAGGTGTAAGAGCAGGGATCTCACTTTAAGCACTATTTAGGCAATACTCAGTAACACCCCACACTACACCAATGCCTACCACAATATGCATTTGAATTATCATTTTCTGAGGAAGTAAAGCTCCCCAGAGCCTGGCAGCTTCATAAAGATTGTGTGTCTCACCCATAAAGATAGGTATAACAACACACATATCTACAGAAACGTGATAAACACGTACATAAAAATAAATAATAAATAAATAAAAATAACTGTGGGGACAAACTCCATTTTCCTATCTGTCCTGGTATCTCCCCACATTTAACAATCATTAATAGAAATGTCAACAAAACTCAAATGTTAT
>NW_008245013.1:0-670 GCF_000691975.1 Corvus brachyrhynchos
TGTATTACACATTTATCTTGCTTTAAATAATAAGCTGCTGGTGTTCTTCTGGAAGAACTCAGTTGTTTCCTGTGTGCTGCAGCTTTGATATCATACTTCATACTCTTTTTTTTCCCAAGGCTTGTAAGCAGCAATTACCACCATAGCTATCTGAAACAAATACCCAGTCTGAGCCTGAGCCAGTCATTCACCCACAGATTTCCCCTCCCCACCCCCAGTTCCTCCTCAGCTGGAAAAGTCACTTTTTCAGAAAACCATTCCCAGGGGTGGCCCCAGTAGCACGCCAAGGAGGCCACCCACTTTGAACCAGAAGATATGGCACAGTCATGATATCATCAGTCTCGTGGGGTAATCACTAACAACTGAATTACAGTGAAACAGAACTAATTTCAGTTTCTGAGTTACCTGCTCTACCTGTGCTTCTCTCCAATTTGTATCAGAGGGAAGTGCTGGAGCCTCGCTCAGGGCAGGCAGCAGTGGGCTCAGTCTTGTGCTCTGCAGAGTTCAATGTCACCAGCAGCCTTTAAATTCTCCTCACAACTCAGTATTGCCTGGACTCATGAAAATGAAAAGGGGCCATAAAACAAAATGACTGACATGTTTTACAAAGCAGTTTTTTAACTTTCAGGTACTTAAACCCAGCTCATCAATCATACTAGAAACCCCTGAC
>NW_008245014.1:0-669 GCF_000691975.1 Corvus brachyrhynchos
TTCTGATTTTTAAGGTTTGAAACCAACAGTAGAAGCCTTCTTTATAATGATGTTCACCCTTGTGATGGTGTCCTACACAGCCACTTCCATGGCACTTGCCATTGCAGCAGGACAGAGCGTGGTCGCCATAGCAAATCTACTCATGACTATCACGTTTGTTTTTATGATTGTGAGTAGCACTGTTCAGTTCTCTAGACTGGATCCTGAAATCCCAGAAATGCTGAAATCCAGAAATCCTACTAGCCCAGAGTTCAGCTGAATTCTGCAAAAAGTCTGTTGGGGTCAACATATCCTGATTTGTCTGATTTGAGTATCCTGATGCTGCGGGGTGGAATATTCTGATTTGTCCTTTGAATTAACAAGAAGTGGGGGGCTGGAGGGTTGGGTGTGAGGGGGAGAGTGGTTCTTTTTCCTCTTGTCAGTGCCTCTGGCAGCCACCAAACTACTTGAAAAGTAGGAAAGCCACTTGGGGCTACACTTCATTCTCTCTCCCTTAACTTTGTGAAAAGCAAATGTGTCTGGCTGAGAACATGCCCTGCAGCCCCCTGCTTTCTGAGACCATTACCCCAGCTGTCTTCCTCAGCTGCAGAGCCCACCTTCAGCATGTTAAACTGGACAACACACAGACAGCCACAGTCAGGAGACAGGCACCTTAAACAAGGCAGCAGC
>NW_008245015.1:0-670 GCF_000691975.1 Corvus brachyrhynchos
AAAAAAAAAAAAAAATCCAACCCAAATTGCACAGTACCTGTCTGTCTCTCTGTGTCAGTGATGCTAAACTGGAGTTTCAGTGGGAGAGGGTTTAGCCCTGGACAGGTTTTCCAGGTTAATTGAAAGAACGTGGTGATACCTGAAATGCTACTTGCTCCATGTGCTCATGGCTTTGTTAAGCAAGGAGATCAATGGAAGTGCATAGGTAACTTATCTCTTTACAGCTGAGCCTGTGAAGAGAGGATGGGCTAGTTTAATGGCTCTCTCTTTTTATTGAAATCCCTCTTTGTTGGGTATCCTGGGGTTTACAGTGACTAATACCTTTCCATAAGATATCTCTCAATCAACAGAGACAACTATGTTTACAGGGCAACATTTTTCACCTGCTTGTCAGCACGTCAAGAAGTACCAAAATGCACAATCTCCCCTGAATCCCACAGCAAATCATTCATTTTTTAAACCATCATCTACTGTCAGTAATGGTGTTGCAGATGGGTTAAGACAGCCACGCTTCTGCTTCATACCTACGGAGAGAGGAGAGCTTAGAGCATCTACCTGAGAGGTGCCACCATTTAGGAGGGAGACCCTTCTCAGCACTGTTTTGCTGATTGGGTTTTTTCCTCGCAGTTAACTGTAGATACACTCGAAAAGGAAAACAACAAAAAAAAAA
>NW_008245016.1:0-664 GCF_000691975.1 Corvus brachyrhynchos
TTGTCCTGGCACTCGATGCCCTCATGCACCTCCTGTACACTGCACTGATCAGCTCACAGCTCCTGGGGAATTAAAACATGGGATATTTTGCATGTGAGCTTAGCACTGGTCACTGCTGCAGTTTAAACTTCTTGCATGTGTGATGTTTGAATTAAAAATTAAGTATTTATGAATGTGCTTGACTTTTAGACATCTCACTGAGCTGAGTGTTCTTCAGCCCTGCAAAAAGTACAGAGTAGCTTCTGAAGCTGAAAATTATTAACTTCTTTCTCCCTGAATTCCCCTCCCAGCTGACTGGAATTGCAATTGGAGCTGCAGTTGCACTGCTGCTTATAGCAGTTGTTGTGTTTGTCGTGTACAGAAGAGTGAGACAGTCTAGTAAGTACTTGAGAACCATGTAAGTTTTCAAACCAGTTTTCCCATCAGTCTTGAGTCTTTTTGTAATTTTCTGCGGTAGCTGTTTGCTGTAGGGGTGTGGTTCTTGCAGGACAACAGCTTTAAAGGGTGAAGAACTTGTGTTGCTTCACTTGCCCAGGTCTGAACCCAGAGCTGTCCATGCAGGACCTGCAGGGTTTTATTTCTTTGGTGTCTGAGCAGTATCAGCCTCTGTGAATTATGCAAATGGTTTCAGCCCTGCTGTGATTTCACTGTCACAGTAAGGAGA
>NW_008245017.1:0-671 GCF_000691975.1 Corvus brachyrhynchos
CCATCAAGGCTTTTGACTACGAGAAGGCATACAGCTTGCAGAGACCCAATGACCATGAGTTCATGCAGCAGCCATGGACCGGATTTACTGTTCAGATCAGCTTTGTGAAAGGCTGGGGCCAATGCTACACTAGACAATTCATCAGCAGTTGCCCATGCTGGTTGGAGGTTATTTTTAATAACCAATGACTCAAGACAGAGTGGACTCATGGCATTTATATTACTTTGCTGCTATTATTTCCTTCTGAGTACTTGTTCTTCATGCAAACTTTTTGGTTTTGTTTTGTTTAGTTTGTATGTCCCCCCCTCTTTGTTTTGAGAAAAACCTTTGGAAAGATTTTTTTGTGCTTTGGGGTAGTTTGACAAATCTATTTTTTAAAAGTGTAAATGACCAATAACTCAGAAGGGTGAGAAAAGGGTGTGGGAGAGGGTGGGTGGATGTGAGGATTGCATATGATAATTATTCCATGCCTCTGAAAGGATTATCCTATGTGATCAATGGATTCGGAAGCCACTTGCTATATGCTACAGTTCCTTCTCTTGGATAAAACAACAAGATACTTGTATTTTTTATGCATCACCTTCCCACCCCTGGTGACGGTGACACCGAGACCCTTTCCCCAGCAGTGCTAACCCCACATTGCTGCCAAAGGATGGTGCAAAATCTTCCCA
>NW_008245018.1:0-668 GCF_000691975.1 Corvus brachyrhynchos
GGCTTGAAGCACAGCCCTTGCTTTGAAGTTCCAGTTTACACATCCCTCCAAGTCACTTCTTGGTGGTGTGTGTTGAGGGAGAAACCCTTATCAAGATGGCACTGCCAGATCTGTGGATTCCTCATTATTTAGCAGCAACTGACAGATTGCAGATATTCCAAGTCTTATTTGCCTGCTGCCCATAGAGAAGAAAACTGGAATTCCTTACCCCCAATCCCTGATGTGGTTTCCTTTCTTCAGCAGCTGTTCATCTAACACCAATTGTTTGTGGCTATCACAGATGAAGTTGCCCATTTGGGGGAGAAAGAGGGGAAGAAACATGTACAGCCCAAATCCAGTCATGGAACTGGGGGAGCAGGGTGGAGAGTGTGTAGGTGGTTCCTAAACTGCCTCTGTTTCTACCCTGTTGCAGAAGCTGGAGCAAAACCAGCAGCACCCACTTGCTTCCAGAGCAGCATATAATTCAGTCCTGCTACTGGCAAGTGATGATGAAGAGGAAGGAAGAAACAGCAATAGGTATGTGAGGGATAAAGTGTCTCTCTCAAGTCTAATTTCTGACATAGGGTGGAAAGTGTCTTTTGCTAAAGTTTGAGTTTGCTTAATATTATGCAAAAACTTCAGACCTAAAATATAGTGGCCTGTCTGGAAGAGGACTACTTAAAAAAAAA
>NW_008245019.1:0-672 GCF_000691975.1 Corvus brachyrhynchos
TCCAGCCAGGTGAAAGCCAAGTTTACTGTGTTCACCCAAGAACCAGCCTAGAAGCAGAGCAGCTCAGCTCCTCATTCGATTATGAAGCAGGAGCCGCCACCTCCGCCTCTCCCAGGGAGTGATAATGAAACATATTCATCCCTCACCCTGGGGAAATACTTAAACCACAATATGAGAGATGTATGTAAATCACATTTAAACGGAGATGGTGCCGTTAACGCTGACGGCGACTCATCAAGTTGGAAGATGAAGTGTCCCCTCTGCTGCTAAAGCATTTGCTGAGAGAGCTGGGCTGTCCCCAGGGCCCTGGCCAGGGTCTCTGTCAGTGTCACCGTGTCACCATGCCACTGGTGCCCACCCAAAGCGCTCCTTCACACTTGCACAACATCCAGTTGTTAACGGAACGCTCACCACTGCAGCTGGCTGTGAGGATGAGGAGGAAAGGAGTTACAGAGATGGATGGGATGGGGTGAGGATGGGAATGGGACGGGGATCCATGGGGATGGGCTAGGGACGGGAAGGGATGGGATGCGGAGTACTGGTTTGCTCCCGGAGCCACCCCTGCGCTCGGGGTGCGGGGTCCGGCCGGTCCCGCACGGCGCGGTGTGTGCTGCCCTCCAGTGGGGCGGCCTCGCACTGCGACCGCGCACCGCATCCCTGTACCGCACCTGA
>NW_008245020.1:0-673 GCF_000691975.1 Corvus brachyrhynchos
CACGGCACCGCGGCAAAAAACAGCTTGTGTTATGGGCAGAGCCTGGCGGGTGGAAGAAGACAAGAGAAGTGTCTCTCTCTAAGTCGTTTGTTGACTCTTCGGTCACATCCATTGAGGTGGATGAACAGCTCTGATCTCCCAAACTGCTGCATTTCTGTCCCTGCTGCTGCCTGTTGACATCCTCTGCTCTGCTCTGACCACGGAACACCCGCAGACAGGCAGTAGCCTGGTGGTCTCTGCTTTGCCCATACCAAGACAGGTCAGAGCCATTAAGGGGATGATCCTGGGGCCGAGTTAGTGCTGGTGCTCACCTCCTCCAGACTGGTCCTGGTCCGGAGCCCAGCCAGCAGTGTAGGTACACCTGCTCTAACCACTGCTTCACGCTGACGAGCCTGAGGTGGCCGCAGCAGAGAGACCTTTGACTCACAAGGGATCTGTACCAACTTGCTTAATGACAGCTGTGGAAAGTTTTAGGACTGCCAACACTCCTCAGACCCCTGCCAGCTTACCAGCTACTGAGTGTCCTCTCCTGGCCTGGCCATTCTGTCACCCAGAGGGTCTGGCCTGGTCTCTGTGTGACGCTGGGATTAGCCTGAGCCAGGGGCTGATCAAGCTGGCAGGACAGATACGCTGCACATCCCTCTAGACTAATCCAAATCATGTTTCTGAATAA
>NW_008245021.1:0-673 GCF_000691975.1 Corvus brachyrhynchos
GACAAGCCTCCACTGAGCAGAGCCCCAGGCAAACACATCAAATCAAAGATTGACATCAAATGACCCCTTGTTTTGGCTCCTGGCATGTGAAATACCCGGTCTTTGATGTGATTTTTGCTGAAATCCATTGATTTGCACGAGCCCTGTTACAACCCCATTAACAGATACCAAAAAAAGAGGAGGTAAATGAAGAGTAGCTTCAGTGCAATAAAAATCACCGCAGGAATACCTGTGTGATGCAGGACTTCAGCCTCCCCAGGAGCCCTTTTTCAGTCTCTGGGACGGTGGGAATTGCCTTGGGCTCCTCGGGAGCCTCTTCCCCCTCTCTGGCAGGAGGTGACCTCTGGCAAACTGGGTGGAGAAAAGGATGGAGCAGCATTCCTCCTGTAAAATTCCTTCTGTAAAATATCTGTTTCCATTCTATTGGACTTCAATCAATTTGTTTTCTGGTATTTATACAATATTCACAAGCTGGTTTTATCCAAAGTCGGAGTTATTGATACCAAAACTTCAACCTCTGGTAGTTTAGGAAGGAAAAACAATCGAGGGATCACTGCCCTTCAGTTTCTGGCCAGCTGAAGGCAGAACAAGAAGGCACAGGCAAATACAGGATCCCAGATTGGTTGGGGTTTGAAAGGACCCTAAAGCCCACCCAGTGCCACCCCTGCCATGG
>NW_008245022.1:0-672 GCF_000691975.1 Corvus brachyrhynchos
GAACTCTATTAAGGTAGTGTAATGATAACTTATCTAAGAAGACCTACTTGGAATAAGAGAAAATAGTATGGTTTCCTAACTGAATTTTGATTTTAGTCCTCTTAATAACTTGTAAACATAGTGTTGTTGTTCATGTTAATAGTTTGGAGGTTTTATAGATACTTGGGAGGTTTTGAATGTGCTTTCTGAATTCATACTAAATTTTGTACTTAGGTTAGATCTTTATTCTAGAACAAGCCTCAAAGATCTTTTTTTCCTAGGTGGAGTCTTTTTTTAATGCTTATTACTTTGCTTATTGAAGATTAATGTATGTATTCATAATTATTGAATAAAAGTACAGAGAATATAATGTGGCAGCACAGAAAGGGAGTGAATTTTGAAAAGAAATGCAATGGTTTTTATCTGTCTTAATATTGGAAGGGCCAGGGTTAATTATGGGAAAAATAAACAATCATATTGTTAGCTTCCTACCTGCATAAACTTATCTTCTAATTCTTGGTAGGAGTTGGATGAAATTATATCCTGCCTCTGCATTCAACATTTTCTGATCATGTCATACTTACTTTTCTTACTCCCTTTTAACAGTCTTGGGAATTAAACTTCAGGTTTCGTAAGTAGACCCCTCTGTCCTTTTCTCCTCAGCATTTCACTCATAGACATGTTTTTTTTTTT
>NW_008245023.1:0-673 GCF_000691975.1 Corvus brachyrhynchos
ACATCATTCTGAAGCACCAAACCCTGTGGTTTCTGTTTTATAGTCCAGCTTCATGATGATTGTTTTGTCCCATCTTGTCAGTTCAAAGCTGCTGGAGCTGCGACCAAGGTGACCTGCTGCAAGACCAGAGGTGTGCCCATGCAGGCCAGGCGTGCCTGCTGAGCCTTGGGGGTGAGCACTGGGTGTGGGACAGCTGGGGGTAGCATCACCTACTGCCAATTATCCCAGGTGGAAAATTAGAAACACACGCTCCAGCATATTTGTGTATGCCCACTCCTGATATCTGGACAGGTCCTTCATGAGACCTGCCACAGATGTTCCAGCCTGGAAGTGTCACAGGTCATAAAATCTATGGCCTTTCCCAGTTTTTCCTTTGTGGCAGCCTAGTTTTGCCAGTGGCTCAGTACAGTCGATTCTCCTGTTAATGAGGCTATAATTAGGCAGGGCTAGTTGGGAAATGTTTTTTTCCAGTCCATCAAACACACTGAGATCTTGAGCATTCAGGAGTGGCTTAAATAGGGGAGGTTAAAAATGTGGTTTAATTTGCATTTTTGGGGTGGTTTTAAAAAATTTTATGGTGACAGTCCCACCTCAGACAACACAAAATGCCCACTGCCATGCTGTGTGCCCATGGCTGGCCCAGGGGGGGGGGGGGGGGGGGGGGGGCGGGGGC
>NW_008245024.1:0-672 GCF_000691975.1 Corvus brachyrhynchos
CACAAAAAGATTAAGAAAGATAGAAGGAAACTACAGACAGAAAACTAAATGTTGTTGAAAATGATCAGCAAACTATTACCTGATTTACCTGATCTGGTAGCACTATCTGCATATCTATCAGGATAGTGGAATATCATTAAACCAGTCATTTCCAACACCATTAACAAGCAGTGCTACTGACAATTTCAAACACAAGAAGTGCCCACTGGATATCAATCCTAACTAATTCCCACTTTGTATGGGTTAGTCTTATATATACCTTGCTTTTGCTGACTCCTTTCAGTTGATTTGGTTACATACAAAAGTTCCTCACTTATGTAACAGAGTTTGGGATATTTCTTAAAATTTTAAAAGCATCTACCAATAATTCTACATTTTTTGCACATCTTGCTCCCTCCAAGGGCTGCAAGCCCCAGAGCTTCAAGTGCTGTCATCCAGAAGAAACAGCATAAGGAAGGAGGACTACTCCAGAATACGTTGTCCTCTTAAACCACATGATGCATTCAGAGAATTAAATTTTCAACAAGTCATTTACTGATAGCCACTCTGACACCAGCTTAAGTTTCTTGTGGTTCCACAGGCATTTATAGGACAGGCCTTTGTTATGGAAAGATGCTATGCAGAAGAATTTCTGCTTGCCTTTCTCTACCAAAGTGTGTTCTCACCAAAGAA
>NW_008245025.1:0-674 GCF_000691975.1 Corvus brachyrhynchos
TTTTTTTTTTTTTTTCTTCCTGTAGCATCTTCTAATAGGAACTGAGGTTTTCCTTCCCTTCTTTCTTGCATGGTTGCTTTTACAGTGAAATTTCTCCTGTCCTTTGTTCTGGTCTTCTGCCATAAAAAGGCTGAGAAACCTTCCTATTGTAATCTTCATTTAATGGAGAGCTTCAGAGACCAGTCTCACTGTAGTTACATTTCCCCTCAAGCCAGTTGTGTTTAAATCCCTCTTCTAAAAGATCAGAATTTAAATATGCCTTACCCTTGGCTCTTTCTTGAGAGTCTTATCCCTGAAATAAATGATAATAAAAATGGAGAGATATTCTATTGTTTACCATGAGGTACCAGTAGAATGGTATAAGACAGTGAAGATGTAAGCTTAAAATGGAGTTTGCATATTGAAGTAGAGTGTCTCTCAACTCAAACAGAAATAATTTGTACGAGGATTTCCCAAGTCTTCAAATTAGTGCATCAAACTAAAGGTCAACAACTGCTATTTAATCTGTTAGGAAGTCAGGGTCTGATTTAAATCTGAAGGGCAACAAAATATATATAATTATTAACCTTTAAAAAACTTGTGTAAAAAGAGAGAAAAAATAATGATTCTGATGATGCCTGAGACAGCCACCTAAAAACAGGGACTAGACAAGAATAAGGGAACAAAGGTAGGTA
>NW_008245026.1:0-674 GCF_000691975.1 Corvus brachyrhynchos
TTGCTTTGCTTTGCTGCTGAAGGTGTTTGCTGTGCTCCAGACTGGCGTGTGCATAGGTTGCAATGCCAGTCTTCCTTTCAGCCAAATTCTGCCTCCTTTCTGGCTGCCACAGCAGGAACAGAAGTTCAGTGATCCTGCCCTGCTTGGGTGGGCAGGGGCTGGGCCAAGCCTGGCTCGGGCACCTGGCAGGTCATCCCGTCTGCAGTACCAGTAGCCCCAGGTGTAGCATTTCCGTGGTGGCTTGTCTGCACTCCCTCCAGATCCCCACATGTTCAGGCAGTCCAGGAGTATGGCTGTGCTGGCTGTAGGGTGTGACGAGGGGCTCTCCCCAGCCCTTTGGGCATGGTGTGGTTTTTCTGAAACCACATCTCTTGAGGCACTCTTGCATGGAGCTTTTCTTCCTCCTTTCTAGCATGACAGCAGCTTGCTGGAGCCAGGGCCAGGCCTCTTGTCTGACTCGCCCGTGGCTTCATCTGTCAAAGAAATGAGCAGCGAGTGCTGGGGACATATGCACAGTGACAGGCACCGTGAGCAGCAGCCACTGAGCTGCTGAAGGCAGTTGAGGCTGCATGAGGTAGCTCTGCTACCTCCTGCCTTTTAGAATGGGTGTGCTCTCGTTGCATTTTCTGCCCTTTCACGATGTCCTAAGTCAGCCCTGACAGTCATCTCTGAGG
>NW_008245027.1:0-675 GCF_000691975.1 Corvus brachyrhynchos
TTTTTTTTTTTAGTGGATTAGGTAACTGGAGAGAGTAATTGCTTTCCCATTTTCTCCTGTTTGTGATTCACATGGAGAAATATTTTTCAGGGTTTTTTCCCTTTTTTTCTTTCCTTTCTCCCACTCAAAATTTCCATCTGTAGCTGTACATTCGGAATAGTTCCAAACTGTGCCAAGGATTTCACATGGACTGAAGGGTTTAATTCTCTTAACTCCTCTGAGTGACAGTTTTTACCCCAAACTATCCATCATTCATTGCTGGCACCCATACACACACAAATTCTTCCCCATGCTGCTGAAAGTGTTCTGCAATGTCTGATCCAGCAGAAACTTGTGGGAATAAATATGGACAAATTGATATGATATTATATGATATATCACATTATATACATATGTTTATATATATACCTTAAATATGAATATATATAATATGCATATATTCATACACAAATAAACAATATGTCTAGGTAGCTAAACAAAATAAGGGGTGTGTTTTGTTCAGTCCTGAGAAAATTCAATTCTACCACTGAGACGCCCAACAGCATAAAAGTCATCTTCATTTCCTAAATTAGCTATGTACCTGGAGTGATCCCATTAACAAGGCCAGCATGCCTCTTAAATTAAGTATTAATTTAACTTTAATTAAGTATTCATTTAAATCAACAAGGAACCACA
>NW_008245028.1:0-675 GCF_000691975.1 Corvus brachyrhynchos
GCTTGCTCAGTCCTTTTCCAGTAACACCAAGGGCTGGGATTCCATGAAATGAACCAGTTGTCACATGCCATTCCGGAGGAGACGGAAACAAAAAAGTCAAGACATAATCTGACCTTGAGAAAGCAGCTGGGCAAAGCTCCTCTGGTCTATCCAGGAGTATCTTTGGCTGTCCATTGGGAAGACAGCTTGGGAACTGCTTACTGGCACTGGGCAAAGGAGATGCCATTCCCATCTGCTGGGTTGGACACATGGAAGCTGCTGGATGTCCCTCATGTACGCAGCAAATGTACTGTGTGTGCTTCTGCATGAAACACGTTCTGTTTGTGGCAGTGCCAGGCCAATCTCCAGCTGCTCGCCCAGAGAAAATGCACATTTCTTCACGTCAACCTGCAGGGACAGGTTTTTCTTGGGAAATGATAATCAAAGACATGAGGGTCCTTCCTGAGTCTCACATGAGGGCCCACTGGGAGTTTCCTGTCTTCAGGTAAATGGTAATCTAGAAAAAGGAAAACACTTTCTAAGTGCTTTACCTTGCTGGGAGCTATTAGCGGAGTGGAAAGTTAAGTTTATCAAAACCCAAATGTCTATTCTCATGTGTTACTTTCACATCCAAAGTCAGACTAAGAAATTGAGTCAATATTAGATGTTTGCTTAACCAGCTTAGCCTCTGAATAC
>NW_008245029.1:0-674 GCF_000691975.1 Corvus brachyrhynchos
CACTGAGCCAAGACCGGTCACCGTTGGCCCAAGAAAGGTCATCATTGGGTCAAGAGGGGTCATTCTTGGGTCAAGACTGGGCATTGAGCCAAGACCGGTCATCAGTGACCCAAGCAAGGTCAACGGCCCAAGGGACGTCGCCTTTGTCCCTTGAGATGACCCCATGGGGACAAGGCCGGACATTGACCCAAGGTGGGTCATCGTTGACCCAAGAGCAGGTCCTGACCCAAGACCGGTCATCATTGGGTCAAGAGGGGTCATCGTTGGGTCAAGACCGGTCATTGTTGGGTCAAGGGACGTCACCGTTGTCACCAGAGGTGGCACCGTGGGGACAAGGCCGGACATTGAGCCAAGAGGGGTCATCGTGGAGTCAAGGCCGGTCACTGTCACCTCTGGCACTGGAGATGGCACCTTGGGGACAAGGCCGGACATTGACTCAAGAGCGGCCAGCGTTGACCCAAGAAAGGTCATTGGCCGAAGGGACGTTGCCTTTGTCACCAGAGGTGGCACCTTGGGGACAAGAGCGGTCATCGTTGGGTCAAGGCCGGTCATCGTTGGGTCAAGAGCGGTCATCGTTGGGTCAAGGCCAGTCATCATTGGCCCAAGAAAGGTCAATGGCCCAAGGGACGTCGCTGTTGTCATTGGAGATGACCCCGTGGGGACAAGGCCGGACA
>NW_008245030.1:0-675 GCF_000691975.1 Corvus brachyrhynchos
GAAGAATAACAATTTCACATGTGAGACCAAAGAAAACAAGTGTAATTTCAGTTTTCTAATTTGAAAGCTTTAGTCTGTGTTAGACTAGATAGGGCTTTTTGCATCTTTTGCAGTCATGCATTTCATACATGAAGTGAAAAGGACAGTAACGGTGTTTGCTTTGGACATTCTGATCAAGCCTAAACCAAGACTGCTTATATTATGAATGACCAACGTTCCTACTACTGGGAAAAACCCTCCACTGGTCATAAGCATTACAGAAGTGTCTGATATTTTTCACCAAAGATTACTGAAAACACACAAAATGCAGAAAGATGAGCTAATACTACATTAATGATGAATTTTCAAGTGCGTATGAAATGGCAAATGAAGACTGTTGTCCGTACATTTGATATGAACACCCAAAGCAGAATGTCACCAAATCTTTTAAACTTCTATTGCTTTTCCCATGGAGATGGTTATACTTCTGTGTTCCTGAAGGTGAGTTATAATGTTAATACAGTAGTTTGTCCTTTTTAACAATTTTAACTCTGTTTTATTTCTAAGCTTCAGAATTTTCACTGAATGGGTCTGCAATTAAAACAGTGTCTCTTATCAAAACTTTTCGTGGAATTTCAGCAAGAGACTATGATTACATCCCCCCTTATGCTATAGAAGGGGAGACAACAACCATCC
>NW_008245031.1:0-675 GCF_000691975.1 Corvus brachyrhynchos
GGGCTGGGAGGGCTTTTCCAGCCTAAATAATTCCATGATTCTATGTTTGGTTCCACATTAACAACATCCAGCCAAACCAACATGAGATAAAAGGATATAAGCATGGAAAAACAGGAGATGGAATTACGAGGTTTTCTACTCCAACCAAATAGTTTTGCTTCACAAATCAACACTTTCTGCTCTTTCTGAATCTGCTAAAATACACAAACAGATGTCCCTAAACACTTCAGCTGTGCCTTGAAGGCTGTGCAGTGGCACTGTGCTGGAACGGGTCAGCACCCATGGCTACAGTGAGATGGAAAGCCCCTCTGACGATGCAGGCATCCTTTTTTAAGAAGTAATTTGGTTTAATAACACCATTTTTGAAGGTGTGGGCTTTGCTCTTGCTCTGCAGCTCTGGTGTGTGGCACTTCCCTCAGTAAGTGGAGTGCACACCTTAAGGAATCCAGGTTATAGGAACTCATCAAAGGAATATTCCAAGCATTATTTTACTCATCAATTCCAAGCACTATTTTACTCATCATGTTGGGTGGCTCAGGATTCCAAATTTCCCTTGTTAAGCTTAAGAGAGCACTTGAATTGTTGAGTTCATAGGAAATTGTTCTTAGGTCAGCGACAAACCGTGGCTGTGGCTCAGCATTCTGAATTAGAGAAATTTAACAAAAAATAAGTATC
>NW_008245032.1:0-677 GCF_000691975.1 Corvus brachyrhynchos
GCGTAGTAGGCGGGCGCGGGGATGGAGACAGAGCGGGTGCAGCGCACGTACGTGTGGCACAGCTGGTACGTCAGCAGCTGCAGCTCGTCTGCTGTGAAACAGTTGTCATCCCACAGGACGTGGTAGTGGGAGGGACGGCTGGTTCCCTGCAGAGATGGGCACGGAGGGTCAATTCTCTGGGTTTCCATCAACAAGTCAGGTTTTGACGTTCAGAAAGGGCCAGGCTACCTAGTGTGAACTTCTATGTAACAGCAGCCAAACGAGTTCAGTTTTATGTCAGGCCTAAATGTATTTTAAGATGAATAAGCCTAATATATACATGATTATATTGCTCTAAATATTCTTGCTAGGAAAAAAACCACTTCTACATAACCCTCAGTGATCAACATCTGCTCCCAACATGACTAAACCATGATTACAGCACCTTTTACCTACCTTCAAATAAACTCAGAGACACATTTCCCAGAGAAATAACTGGTGCTTTTACATCCCTCCAGTTCCTGAGCACCCTAACTGCAAGTATGAACACTAGAAACTCAAGTTAAATCTTACAGTGCATCTGAATTGGGTAAATAGTTGTGCTTTAGCCAAGCTACAAGTCTCTCTTTTTAAAACAAATACATCTGAAGAATTCGTTTAGTTGAGGTTCTTTATGCTTTGTTATTTTAAAAACAATG
>NW_008245033.1:0-673 GCF_000691975.1 Corvus brachyrhynchos
CTTTGATGTTAAGGTGACACCAACGGGCTCCCAAGACAATGAATTCCAGCAGTGTGAAAGCCACCTGTGACCGGGCTCCCCTTCCCTGGCAGCAGAGCTGTGCTGGAGGCTGCAGGGACACCTGAGCAGTGCATTCCCCCCGTGCCACTCCCTGTTCAGCCCATGGGCTGCGACGTCCCGGCAGCGGGAACGGGAAGTCCCAGGGCGGGAGCGAGGCCTGTGCTCTGCTGGCTCGGAGCGACAGGCAGGGGGCCTGGGGGAACGGCAGGGTGTTCTCTGGGGAGGAGACAAATGGAAAATAGGGAAGGGCACCTGCTTAGCAATTGCACCAAGTTTCACGTAAAAGGAGTGAGCTCAGCGTGGTCCAACAGCCCCTCAGCAGGCGCCCACTAAACACCAGAGGTGCGAATGGTGGCAGTGCCAGCCACCCTCCCAATAACTGGGCAGCACTGGCAGTCCAGGGGCAATTCCTGTCCTTGTCCAAGTCAATTCCAGTGGATTTGGATGGGGGAATGAATTCCTCCTCCGAGTCCTCTTCTGTGCAGTCTCTCACAGTTACTCATAGTCTGTGTTTCGTGTTGCTTAGAGAAGTGCCAAAGCTAAAACCTCGAGGAGCAGACCTTAATCTGACTCTATAAATAGCTTTAATTATCTCCTCCTTTCATTTTATTTT
>NW_008245034.1:0-675 GCF_000691975.1 Corvus brachyrhynchos
CAATAAAAGAAAAATATGGCAGTGTCAAATAAATTAGCTCACCAGATTCTGAAATTTCCTAGTCTTCATCGACACACCCCCACTGGTCTTTGTATTCTTACTAACTTCAAAGGAAGTGCAGTTTGAGTAAGGGCTGAGTGGGGAGTTCTGAAACCAGAGAGAATAACTGTAAGAATTACAGCAGCACTATCACCCTGACATTTGCAGGTAGCATTAAACAATGGTGCTAGTGTGAGAATGCTTTAGCAGATGTGATACTGATGCACAGCCCTTAGGAAGGATACTGCATCCTCTCAGGTGCACATGGCTTAGTTCTAGTAGTCCCTTCACTCTCTGCATTTCCCAAAAGCACAGTAAAGCAGAGCTAATAAGATTTTTTCCACAATGGAAGGAGTCACCATTTTCCTCCAAGTCTATCCATTAAGGCCCTCCCCCCACTATGATTTTGTGAGGGCATTTTGTATGTATGGAATATGTGTGTAAAGATATATATTTCTATTTTTCTTTATAACATAGAGAAAAGCTGCATAACATAGCTTTTATTACATATTCAAACACACAGCCGCATAACACTAACCTTTAAAAATATCCCAAATGAACCATTCCATATTTTAAATATCTGCCTTGGAAGGAGGGAGGTAGACAAAGGATACAAAGCATGAGAAGGAAAAAAAA
>NW_008245035.1:0-676 GCF_000691975.1 Corvus brachyrhynchos
GATCTTTAAGGTCCCGTCCAACCCAAACCATTCCAACCCAAACCATACTTGATCCTGCCTCTTGGAATTGCCCACCTTGAAATCTGTTTTCCCTTGGGAAGGATTGGAGACTGACACAGCAGTGGTTACTCCAAATATCTCACACATAAGGCAAAGACATTTGCAGTGCTACATTTGCAGTGGGCAGCATTTCTTAGACTGTACAGCAGTGGCTTTACAAACAATGATTCCTGTTGGTGCAATGAGCAGCCCCGGGCCTGTCTGCAGAGCCACATCATCCCTGTTTTCAGACATGAGCTTGATAAGAAGGTGGCAGTCAAGCCTGATGGAGCACTGCAAGCAGCAAAACTGGCCCACAGAACAGTTGGCCTACAAATCAAAATACCTGGGAACAATGATAATTGAAGTAGGGATCTTACATACAGGTACTACTGACAGTAGCCTTTGCTTTTATTAAGCTGTGATGCCATCTGACTCATCACAACCTCTTAACAAGGCTGAGATAGAAAATTTTAGGTTTGGTTCATTTTGATAAGGTGTCATACTTTTATTAAAAGAGTGCTGTGGTTCGGTTTATATTTTTCCTCAGAAAACTAGGTCAGGTTGGCATAGCACAGCTGGAGAGAAGAGGAAAAGCCACTGCAGCAGATGCTTTATTATCACTTGGGGGGTTTAC
>NW_008245036.1:0-678 GCF_000691975.1 Corvus brachyrhynchos
CTTTACAGAGCAAATCCAATGTGATGCAGTTTCCTCTCGCCGTGAGAGGACTCAAAGCAAGTAGTTTATGACAATTTCAGCCCTGTATCCAGAAGTTTACCTGAATATGAGAAACATACCAGAGAACATAAAGTGGAGTGACAGTCACACAGGCTAGACAACAGATCCATAGCTCCGTACCTTACTGTCCAGCACATGCAACAAAGAGGTACAAATATGTTTATTAATCAATCTCATAATACTTTGAGTTTCATTGAGTCTCAGTTTCTCAGAAGTTAAAAATTATTTTAAACATGTAATTGTCTGTACTACCTACTTCAGAGGGGATAACTAGAGCAGGAAGAAATGTGACATGTTTGTAATAAGCTTCAGTTCTGACCTAAGGTACAAGACCTAAGGTACAAGAAATCATGCTTCTTTGCACACAAACAGCATTGAACACTATTCAAGAGGCTGTTACAGAGCACAGCCATTTATTCCAGCAGTTGCACTGTGGGAACACACAGGTGTGCAGATGGCGCACAAGAAAAGCGGCATTCCCAAGGACTGAAGGCTCAAAGTTACTTGGTTCCTTCCAAAGGCATCAAAACACAGCACTTAAAATCATGTCAGGCTGAAATCTAACTCATGTTTGTTTTATTAATGCATCTAGACCTTTTTCTATGCATTTACATGGAA
>NW_008245037.1:0-677 GCF_000691975.1 Corvus brachyrhynchos
ATACCTGATTGTGTCTCTCTGTTGATGCTGATTTGATCCATCATGGATGTTTGGCAGCTTAAAAGCAGAGCAAAATAGATATATTCAATTATTAATGACACTAATTCTGTAAGTTCCTCCGTTATACATTCAGCTCCCTTACAATGTATGTGGTCAAGCCTGGCCTCAGGCTGCAGCCACTGGAGCCTCTCTGGCTTCACCTGAGGATGCCTCTTGACTGGACCCTGTCTGGCACTGTGGTTCCTGGGTGAGTGCTGCCAATCCTGCCTTTAGGCAAAAGCTGAATTGTGCAGGTCACAGCAACATATCCCTGCTTGCATTTTCTTCACACTGATCTAACATGTGGCTTGTAGGCTCTGTTTGCTCTGTCTCTGCACCCCAGGGGTGGGTGAGTCGCTCACCTGCCCGAATGCAGGCTACGTTCAGGAGCCACCACTCGGGAACACGAGGCAGAACTGCCATAACTCTGTCTCCTCTCTGCAGAGCACAGGCCTCACAAAGGACATTGGCTGCCTTCCTCGAGAGAGAGCCCAGCTCTTCAAAGCTCCACTTCACCTCCTCTCCCTCATCACTGACCCACCAAAAAGCTGGATTTGCTGGTTTTCTTCCATCCTGCAGCACATCAGAAGACATTAAAACATGAAGACAAACCTTAAAAGATTTCACTTCAATACAAA
>NW_008245038.1:0-680 GCF_000691975.1 Corvus brachyrhynchos
TCACTGTGGCCAAGACAGCCACCAACCATCACATCTCCCAAGAGTCCTTCTCTAGTCACAAACAACAGGTCTAGGAGGGCATCTTTCCTAGTTGGCTCACAGAGTACTTGTGACAAGAAATTACCTCCCACAAGCTTCAAGACTTCCCAAGGCCTGCTCATGTCAGCAGGATGATATTCCCACTTGATGTCTGGGAAGTTGGAATCTCTCATAAGGACAAGGGCTACTGATCCAGCAATTTCTCCTAATTGCTTACAGAATAACTCATCACTGCTTACATCCTGGCTGGGTGATCAGTAATAAACACCCACTATAATATCTCCTTTGTTTTTCATCCCCTTAAGCCTCACTCAGAGGCTCTCTACCACATCATTGCCAACTGTAAGGGCTGTACAATCAAACCTCTTCCTTACATATAGTGCCACATCTCCATCTTACCTGCCCTGCCTATCCCTCCTAAACAGCCTGTAGCCCTCCATCCCAGCACTCCAGTTGTGGGACTCCTTCCACCTAGCAAATATATCACTACTTGCTACATCAGTTAGACATACACAAGTCTATGGGACTTGATGGGATCCAGCCAAGGGTGGAATGTTTTGGAGCAGATCACCCCTACAGAGAGGGGTCTGGACAGGCTGAATTGATGGACTGAGGTGAATTGTATGAGGTTCAACAAGGCC
>NW_008245039.1:0-677 GCF_000691975.1 Corvus brachyrhynchos
TTACAAGCATTAGCCTAACATTTTGTCACCAATGATTCCAGTGTATTAAAACACTGATAGACTTAATTTGCCTGACTGAGTTCTATGCTGGGATCATCTGTATGTAGTACTAGTACATAATAATGAAAATATATTATTGGAGAATGATGAACAGATCATAAATTTAACTGTGGAAATAGGATTGCTACGTTCTTTCACCAAAAGTGTCAGGTGGCACCACCATACCGACAATGAGTGCTTGCATGGTTAACATGATGCAGCGTAGGTGAACCTTATCTCTCCTACCTGGGAAATTATGGAAGCTAATATGAGGAACAAAGGGTATATTTTGATAATAACCTGTTTTGTTTATTGGCTTTCTAGAAGATAGACCGTTTTATAGAAAAGTCAAAGTTTGTTCTTAATTTTTGCTTTTATGACCCAATTTACTGTAGTAGATTATTGTTCCTAAGGCAAAATTTGACTCCTCACTTAGCCTAAAGGATTTCTTGTGATAAAATGGTGTTAGAAAGAAGTTATAACTTCTGATTGAGTTTTTCTAGGTAGATTTTTTTCCATATTTACATAACTGAGACATTAATGGTGAGATCCATGGATGAAACATTTGAATATGCTTTATAGTAACTTCTCACAGGAACATCTTGCAGAATCAAAAACACTTCACAAGATTAAAGATA
>NW_008245040.1:0-683 GCF_000691975.1 Corvus brachyrhynchos
GAGTCCAAGGCAGTAAAGTGGTGCCACCATTGATATTGCTAATGCATTTTTCTGCATTCCTTTAGCAGCTTTCAATTGGAGTGACATCCAGTATATCTGGTACCAACTGCCCCAGGGATGGAAACACAGCAGAAGAAGGGTACATCTCCAGCCGTCAGGAGGATTTGGATTATCTTCTTCCCTTTCTTAAAAACTTTCTCTGCTGCCTTGCCTTATACGATGATGTCATCAATGCATTTCAACTGTTCTGGAGACTCACTCTTTTCCCATTGTTGAGGGTTAGGGGTTTTTTCTCAGGGAATTTTCCTCCCATTTGTTGCCAGTGAGATGGTGAATGGACAGCGATTGAGAGACAAAAGACATTGGCAAGTGCCTTGGCATACCATTGGAATTGGTTCTGAAGGAGGGGGGAAGGGGGGTGGTGTTGGCAGTTTCTTAGCTGGGGGTGGGCAGGTTTCTTTGGCCCAATTGGGAGCAGAGATGGTCATGTGGTTTTTCTTCACCTTGGACCTCTCCTGCGCAGGGGTTTTCGACACTGCCATGGAGCTCTACCTGCCTCTGGCTTGAAAGCCCGTTGTTTGCAAGAGACAAAGAGAGTCCTGGCTGCTACATTGACTAAGACTTCACTAGCTGTCAGCACAGAGAGAGGCCAGCATAGTCCATGTGGGTGCCTGGGGGAGTCG
>NW_008245041.1:0-679 GCF_000691975.1 Corvus brachyrhynchos
GTGCTCCCGTGAGGCAGCAGGGCCTGGGGGTGAGGGGCAAGGGTGAGCCCCCACTTCCCAGGAGCAGCCCCCGGCTCTGCCAGCCCAGGATGGGGCAGCAGCAGCAGCAGGGTCACCTGCCCGGCCAGAGACCCCCAGGGACCAGGTGTTGCCCCCCCGCTCAAGCACACAAGCTCTTGTCCCACACTGGCCGTGGCCATTCCCCCACCTTACTCCAGTTCCAAGCTCAGTTGCCCCATGTGCCAGTTCTCCTGCTCCATCCTGCTTCTGCCCCTTCCATCCCACCCGGCATGCCAGATAGCCATGCCGCACTGCCCAGCTCTGCACACAGAGCCCTGCTTGCTCCCCAGCCTGAACCCAGCAGAGTATCAGTCCCCTCTCCCCGCTGACCGCTGTTCCCTGACAGGCCACACCTGACTCATCCTGTGTCCTGATGACCACAGGAAGATGGTCATCACGGCCCCTGGAGATGTGTCCACTACTGCCCAGCAGCTGGGTCACTGTGGGCTGGGAAGGAGAGAGCAGCTGGCTGCAACACGGGGCCCAAATCAGCATCCCCCAGTAATCCTCCCAACCCAGCTCTCCCTGGGGACTGAAGGCACAGATTCCCCCTGGATAGTCAGCAATGCCATCAAGCCTCAGTCACCCTTCTGTGTCCCCACCTTCACCATCCCTACCT
>NW_008245042.1:0-668 GCF_000691975.1 Corvus brachyrhynchos
CTCTTCTCTTCTCTTCTCTTCTCTTCTCAATAGGTTAGATAGGAAGTGCACTGAAATTGTGCAGAGCGCTCCTAAATCAGATGGAACAGATAATGGTGAAATGACAGTGCTCATTTCTCTCTTTTTGGGTGAGTCTGGGCTGGTGTGCCTAGAACTTCACATTAACAGTAGGCTGCTTTGGCAGTTTCTGTGGGACTGCAATAAACAATCCTTAAACTCCAGCTGAAAGATGGATTCCTCTGTGTAGCTGGGGAGGAAATTACTCCTAGCTATTTATGTAAATTGTTTCTATCTGAAAGTGTGCTAACTCGGGTTGTAACTTTCCGTGTTAGGGTTACTGGTGCCTGTGTTTTCACTCATCCAACTGGAAGGACTCAATCTATTTATGCTTTCTCTAGGGCATAGGCACCTGTTCATGTAGATGTAAGTTAAGGTGATGCTGCTTGGTGATTGCCACCTGTCAAATGCTTTCTCATTTTAAAGTAGTGACCAGGATTCAGCAGCTGTGCCTGGATAGGAAGCCTGGCCAGCAGCCAAGTAGCCCTTCATTACCTGCCAGGGAGAATGCTAGAGGGAGCATACCAGGAGTTCATAAAGTAGCTGAAATACAGGCAAAAGCTTAGATTTAAGTTCTAGCATCAGGATCTGTGGTACTGCACGTACCTGTA
>NW_008245043.1:0-682 GCF_000691975.1 Corvus brachyrhynchos
TTGAGACTTCTTTTTTGTTATTGTGTGAGCTCAGCAGATTCAGCCTAAGCACAGCTCATCAGCTTTCTATTTCTGCTGTCACTGGGTAAGCACGTCACAATTCACTGAACACCTCAAAGTCATTTACCAGCCCCTTCTTAAATCAGTTCTGTAACAGGATTTCCACAGGTGATGCAAACTACATGCTGGCAAGTTCACATTATTAAGCTGTCTAAAAGTCCTGCCCTGGGCCAGGATAAAGGGTATCCACGTTTTGCTTCATGTGTTAAGTATTCACACATTATAGTCCCAGAGCCAGAACGTCGAAAGAGAAAGGAGCTCTCTTTTACTTCTGTAGGAGAAAACCATTTCACTCCAGAAGACATCATCTATGGGAGTTGCAGAATTGCCTCAGGGATCACTCTGAAGTTCACAGAGCACACTCATAGACTGACACACGTGTGCCACCCCAAGCTGTCAGACACTGCCGTCCCCCTGCCTGCAGTCCCTGTGGATGCTACCAGGACATTGGGCCTGGACCAAAATGCTTGGCCCTCAGCAACCTGTTTCTTGTCAAGAGCATCATCAAATGAGTCAGAACTCTGGGGCTGCCTCCTTTCAGGCCAGGCAGGAAATACGGAGCTGAGTTTGTGACTGAAAAAGGTAAAACCCGGTGAAAGGGGTCAATGCAGCATGGAAAAAA
>NW_008245044.1:0-683 GCF_000691975.1 Corvus brachyrhynchos
AACAAACAAGCAAAAAGTAACAGAAAATCTACAAAAGAGGAAAAGATGGAAATCTGTAGTCCTGTTTGCTCATAATGTCCTCAGAAGTGAAAGCAGCAGAATCACACTCTGATTCCCATCCCAGCTCAATAATTGATTCTGGAAATGGATATGGAACCCCAGAGCCACAGCCCAAACCAAAGAAGGAAAGTGAGATACCAAACCCATGGAATAAAAACAGACCAAAACAACCCTCTGTATTATTGTAAGAGGAAGTAAAAGAAGCAGGACTGAAACGCCCAGCTCTCCACCTCATTTCATGAAGATCTTATAATGGCTGAGGCTTGGACATGTGTCAGTATAGATGAACTGTGATGAAAACAGGTGCAAACACACGAGGCCACAGCAACAGGAAGATGCTGTGCCCGGCTCTGCCCACAGACAGTTGTGACTCACGGATAGAAGCCTGGAGAAAAAAAAATCCACACCTCCAGCTTTCCCCTATCTCTCCAGCCTGAGCTGCCTGTTGTAGACTCCAAAGACAACAACAGCTTTTGGCCAAAATACAGAAACCTGACATGTTCCATTCTTCCCTTGCCTGCAGGACTGGTTGTACTCATTCTGCCACTGACAGCACTGATTCTGCTGCATGCTCAGAAGCAGGGAATTGGATGCCAAACTTTGCCTGTTTCCAGAAGGGAAAT
>NW_008245045.1:0-681 GCF_000691975.1 Corvus brachyrhynchos
TCCTCTGTCACCCAGGCGTGGCCCTCCTCCAGCCACCACTGGGGGGAGGGAAGCACGGGGACTGTCCCTGCTGGGACCCTTCCATGTCGCCAGCTCAGGGGCAGCACCCACGCGACCATCTCCACACCGAGCTCCCAGCTCCAGCCTGGCACAAGGAGCTCAAGGCAGCCGTGCTTCATCCCACCCCATAGCTGCAGGTCTGTCCTACTCCAGGGAACATGACTGCAATGCTTGTTTGAGGAACATGCTACCACCCAGCAGCACAGGGACAGTAGGGCTGTGTCCCAAACTAGGGCCATGTCCCCTGCCAGCAGCCCGGCTTCCATAGCCATGGAATAACAAAATGGTGTGGGATGGAAGGGACTTTTTCAATGTCCTCTGGTCCAACCACCCTACAACAAGCAAGGACATCTTCAGCTGAGTCAGATTGCTCAGAATCCTCAACCTGACCCTGGATGTTTCCAGGGATGGGGCATCCACCCCCTCTCTGGGCAACCTGTGCTAGTGTTTCACCCCACTCCAGTGTTTTACCACCCTCATGCTCTGAGCTGCTGTGACACCACCCTGCCCTTGGCTCTGCTGGTGACTCACCCACCACATGGGAACACACACATCTCCAGCTCCTCAGCCTTGGCCTCTTCATCTGGAAGCACAAAGCTGGAATTTTTTAACTCACAGCCA
>NW_008245046.1:0-681 GCF_000691975.1 Corvus brachyrhynchos
AGGTTACAGTGTAAGATGTAACCAAAAGTACGTGTTCTAGCACATCTGTTAAAACCAGGTGGGGCAGTGTTATCTTTTCCCTGACACATCCCCATTGCACTGGCCAGGGTAAGCCATACATTGGTTCTCAGCTGATTAACAGGCCAAGAAAAAACAGCAGGCACTAAGCTGAGCAAAATTGAAGAGCACCGTATTGGCACAAGCGTTCTTCTGTTATTCGCTGCCATTTGTACTCCAGTACATCCCAATGCCAAGGCACTGAGTAATGCCTCCCACATTCAAAAGCACAAATCTCAATGTTCGGATCGTCAGCTGGATTCAGAGAACCACGGCGATGAGGATTACACTTAGGGCATAAAGAACTTCTGCGATAAGATACACAAAACCACTTCTGCTCACAGGAAATACATTGATCTAAAACCCATGCAGAGTGCTCCTTTGTGCAGCATATAAAGCAAGGTATTACCTCATGTCTTGATCTCTCTAAGGGTTAACTCCCTATTTGAAGGATCGAGATCCTGCCAATCTAAAGCCAATACTCCTTGATCATAAGGATATACAGCGCAATACAGTCCTTCTCGGTCACCAGCGTTCGATGCTTTCCAGACTCTAGTATTCGAAGGTAGCTCGAACCACGCTGCCAAGATCATCAACCTGTGTTGCTGTTATCCTCAGGATCTG
>NW_008245047.1:0-686 GCF_000691975.1 Corvus brachyrhynchos
AAAGTGCACATACACACTAATTTCCAGATCTGAAAAATTATCAAATTTTAATTGAAACAAGTTAAAGAAGGATGACTAAGGATAGATATCCCTGATAGCATTAGGAAAAGGGGAGTCTGAAAGAGCATGCAAGTGCATGTGAGAAACCATTTCACTTTCTCACACAAGTGAAATGAGGAGGATTGGGCTTGTCCTTAAGTTTAATGGTGAGAGGAAGCAAGGACCCCAGTGTTGGGTTTGGGCCTGCTTGCTTTCCTTCCTTTCTTCTTTTCGTTTACTTCTCTCTGCTGTTGCTGGGTGCAGACCCCATACTTACATTAAAAGCTCACACTGATTCTTGCAGAACCTTTTAAAATTTACATGTGTTAACAAAAAGAGGCTTTTAACCCAGAACCCCTATTAGGCATAGTATCAGCAAAGACTAAAGGGTTGCTGTGAGTCCTGGCCTGTCAGGGGAGGGGTGGGAGGCTTCTTCTTCTTGGAATAAAAAAAGAAGTTCCGGAAACCCATTATCTTGAAAATCCCACCCAGAATAGGATTATCTAAAAATGAGAGATGGCCATGTTAGGAAATGGAATTATCATGTCTGGAAGGAGATTGCAGGATCATACATTGCCATCCTGCAGTCATCAAAGTGTTGTGATCCCTGAGTTGTCAAGGGAGGGTCCATTTAGCACAGAAGCATT
>NW_008245048.1:0-683 GCF_000691975.1 Corvus brachyrhynchos
TAAACCAGCAGTGTGAAGCCTCAGGCACCAAACTGGTTTGGAATGAACATGATTCAGAGATGGCTAGGAATTACTCAATTCAGGGGTTAGAAATCTGTCTAATCTTCTGTAGTAATTTGTGAACTTGGTCAAGTCCACAGTATTCTTCCCCTTACATCTATACCCTTTCCAATTCTTAAAAAATGGATGTCTTCTGACACTTCTACATAAATCTTCTCTCTGTGATGTGGACAGCATTTCACATAGAACCTGTTCTCTTTAAAATGCTATTCAGACTCTAAATTTATTTCAGGCAGTGATTTTCTCTGTGCTGTGTACAGTGCATATCATACCCAATGCCTCTGGGCATTAGAGCTAAATTTTCTCTGAATTGAAGAAAGAAATAAAGGAAAGAAAAATAGTTCTACACTGAACCAAGAGCATCCTAAAATAGAGGCTGATAGATGAACATGTGCTGTACCAACGACAGAGCAAATACGTTCCTTGGTGTCCCTATGTAGCTGGCTGCAACAGATTCTTTAATTTCCTTCTGCTCCTTTCTCTGCTATCTTTTCTCACCTATTTTGTCTCACTGGCCTCATCTCTTTGTTGAACATACATATTTTTGTGTTTTTTCCTCCCTGGTCTCAAAGTGAAAAGCAAGAATGAAGCCTTTAGCTGAAATACAAGATAAATATTGTGTG
>NW_008245049.1:0-654 GCF_000691975.1 Corvus brachyrhynchos
TTTTTTTTTTTTTTTTTTTTTTTTTACTTTTTCTTCATAGCTCTCCTTCCACATTGAGGGGAATTTAGTCTTCTTCACTGATTAAAATTTGGGATTCTGGGAAAAAAAAATAATAGTGACCTTTTGATGCTGTCTACAAAGTACTCCCACTAAACAGGCAATAAGTGAATCTAATAGACACCCCAACCCACGCCAAGTCCCATAAAATCAGGGTGTGAAGCATAAGGGAGAGAGGGATTCATATTAATAATTCATTCCAAGCAACCCCCTGGAGCAGTTTTACTATGATATGCTATGCAGAATGCTTCAACACACTAATTAATATTTTCAAAGTGTTCCACGAGCCCCTTTTAAAAGCACTTTTGCCATTCATTGAGCATTCTGCATCTCAGAAGGGAAAGCTCAGGCCTGCCCCCCAAACCCAGGGCTGAGCTGCAGGACTTGGGGTGCAGAGGAAGAACCAACACCCCCCAAAGCTGCTGCAGTCCCCACATGAATGGGGCCTTTTGCTCCTCAAATCCAAAACGAGCTGGAATAAATTACTCTCCCTTGTAGCCGAAAATGCAGGTGACCTCCAGAGAGATCCTGTAATTGCACTGAAGAGTCCCTGCCGCATTCCCCTTCCCAGATTCTTCCAGGGAAAAGCTCCACCAA
>NW_008245050.1:0-684 GCF_000691975.1 Corvus brachyrhynchos
AAAAAGTAGAACTGGGGAATGTATCTCAAAGAAGGAAAGAGCATAAACAGAAATATTTTCTAAGTAAATAAAATGTGGCCTACATACCTCCTTGAAAGTAGTACTGATCTTGTGTTTAAGAGCTAAATTAGGTGACATTTTGAGGAAAAAGGCA
The DNA here is from genome assembly GCF_000691975.1 of Corvus brachyrhynchos. NCBI lineage: Eukaryota > Metazoa > Chordata > Aves > Passeriformes > Corvidae > Corvus > Corvus brachyrhynchos. Next base: position 155 of record NW_008245050.1, read on the forward strand.
GTCAGTCTTTCAAGTCACTGAAACTAAATTGTCATTTTTATATAATACTAGAAAAATAATAATAAAAAATCCTAAAATGACTATTCACATTATAGGTCATGCCTGTGTAACAACATTTAATGAGATTTTGCTAAGTAGCTGGTCTGAAGAACTATTTTGTTATTTAAAAGATTTGTGACATATTCTGATAAGAAAACGCTTTTTTTTTAAACCAATTTTCAAATTAACTCCTATAGTAAGAAACAAATTTACTTGTAAATTCTCAGAAAATTCTATCTGTATTCAAAATCTTAAACAGCAAAGACTAGTATTAAATAGTATAATTTGAGAGAGTATATGATGTACTACAAACGTAACAAGTGCATTTGTGCTTTAAGTGTAAAACTGTCCTTCATTGTGAAGCCACTGTCAATGTCTTCCTGCTTTCCTTCATTTCATTGATTGGGAATGGGCACAGTGGAGGGGTAGAAGAAAACAAAATACAGATGCATAGTTCATTTACATTTAAAAAACCTTATACTATTATATCT
>NW_008245051.1:0-686 GCF_000691975.1 Corvus brachyrhynchos
CTGGCACTCCAAGGCACAGATATCCACACCCCAGGTGTATGAATGGTCCCTTGTGGTCTCTCACACACTTTTGGCAGCCTCCAAGGAGAGGGATTTAATCTCCATTGCAACAGCACAGTCGTGAGGTTCAGTTCTTGCTCAGTTCCTGCCCTGGCTGTGTGCAAGACACAGCCTGACTTTGACTTAACACAATTGTCAGAATGAACCAAGATCTGTATCCTTAATTTCACAGGAAAAATATAGTCATCAGCCTCTGGGGGACAAGTATGCTGCCTCCCTGTCCCAAGAAACAATTGCGGGTTTGCCAAGAGCACTCAGATGCATAGGCAGGAAGGATCCTTGCCAGGCACATTTATTTCCTGGAAGATTCATACAAGCTGTTTTGGTGAAACAAACACGCCGCGGGATTATACTGAGCCAGACCTAAATAAAAGCAAATTCCAGTGTCAAGCCACCTCAGGAGGTCTGAGCACCTCTGAGTGCCCTCCTTACCTTCGGGTCAATCTCCCCCAGAACATCACTGAGCAGCTGCAGCAGCTGCAGCGACTCCAGGGAGTCAAAGGAGATCAAATTGTAGTTCTTCCTGAAGGGCTCCTGATTGAGCTTCTCAACAATGAACTGGATTTGGTCACCCATAACCGTGTCCCGGGAAAACCTCTGCAGAGAAGACAGAGCAGATGCCGGGG
>NW_008245052.1:0-686 GCF_000691975.1 Corvus brachyrhynchos
CTGGGTCGGGTTCTGTTCCGAGTGAGCGGCCGATGGGTCAGCGCTCACCATCTCCCGCTGCCGGAATTCCCTTTTCCCCAGCTACTGCCCGGTCCTGCTGGGGACCCTCCCGGTACCTCTCGTCCAGACAGCCCGTTCCTCTTGGGCTTCTCTTTTCCCTAGCACAGAAGATTAGCCAAGTGTGCGGCGTTCACAGTGGAATTGGTCTGTCTGCAGGTCCTGATGAACAACTGAAAACAATTGCAAAGTTTCATTCCAATCTTGAGATATCATTTTCCCCTCTGGAGTTGGATTTTCCCATTCAAAGGCACAGACAAGGCGACTCTGTTCACCCACGGGGATACGAGAGAAGATGTCCCTCACATCCAACACCACAGAGCCCATACCGGCCTCTGGCTCTGAGGCGAGAAGGGTGTCGGGATTTGGGACAACCAGAAGGACGTCAGCAGTCTGGGCGTTAAGTTCCTGTAACTCTTCCACTTGTCTATCCCGGTGACTTAGGCTTCTTCTCTGGGAGGATTAGAGTGGTAAATTCGAAATGGCAATAAGCCAAACGCTAAAAAAGAGCCTATTAACACTTCCAGTCCTCGCTGGGCCTCTCATTTTATCGGGGTTGGTCTTTTCTTGCCAGTTGCACTCCTGGTTTCAGTTCAGCTTTTACCGGACTCACGTTTCCCTCTCGCCCC
>NW_008245053.1:0-684 GCF_000691975.1 Corvus brachyrhynchos
ATAAGCATCATATCAAAACTCTTCTGGTTTGTCTTGATAAAACTCTGTCATCAAAAATGAAATAGGATTATATGTTGCTGCTAGTTTTGATTCCACCTTTTCCATTCCTTTCTTTCTCTGTGCTATTGAGGTCCAAAGTGTTACCCATGATCAGGATTCCTTTGTCATGGGTCTTTACTCTCCCTTTCTCTAAAAGAATGCTCTAAAAGCAGTCTGTGTAGCAGAAAATTAAAACAATTTACTGTACGCAGGAGAAGGAAAAGACCATAGAGTGGAACAGAGAAGCAGCACATGGCTCTTCAAGGGTTTTCAATGGCAAAGCATTATAGAATCACAGAATGTTTTGTGCTGGAAGGGATCTTTGAAAATGTCATGGGCCTTCCCTATGACATTTGGAGGGACATTTTCCAGCAGATTGGGTTGCTCAAAGCTCTGTCCAAGCTGACCTTGAACACTTTTAGTCGTGGCATATTGGCTACATCTTTGGGCAACCTGTGGCTATGGCTCACCGCCATCATCATAAAATCTACGTTTTTGAGCCCAAAACTGTTGCCCCTGACTTGGTAAAAAGTCCTTCTCTGTCTTTCCACCACTCATTAACCATTTGGACATGGAGCCTTTGACTGTAACTCCTCCTTGCATGCAGCCTTCCAGCTAATTCCTTATCCATCTAGCAGTCCCCCC
>NW_008245054.1:0-687 GCF_000691975.1 Corvus brachyrhynchos
TGAAGCCAGCATTAGCACATCAGAAATAGGAAAGTAAATACAGGTTCGTAAGACTTAAAAACAAAGCATTGTTCCCAATTATACCAAGCAAAAAGGAAAATCATAGAAAGAAAGCTCTCTCCACTTAAATGGCCCATTCTGTCTTTACAGCTTACCAGTTTCCATTTCCTACTTAGAAATAATTACATCTGAGAAGACACATGAAATCAATTACATGCTAGAAGCTTTACTGTATGTACGGGACTTAAGTAAGAAAGACAAAGCTAAATCTAGTCCTTCCACTGCTCACAGCCCATCAGCACTGTGATACAGTCCAGGTCCTCTTTACCAAACATTTCACAGGATAAATCAGGGCTGCAAGGCAAACAAGGCAGTGGCCATGGGCCACAGCAGACACACCATTTCCATGGGAATGAAACATTCCTAGAAAGGCTTGGAGGGAGATGCTGGCTTAGTAAAATCTATGCTGGTCCTCACTTTGACTCATAATATCCAACAAAAATTTTAAATGCGTGCCAGCACTGTCACAGATGGGAAGGAAAACTGTAGAAGGCAGCCTAAACCAACAGCAACAGACCAAACAGGAACTTGCTCAGCCTGAGGCACGAGCTCTCTCTGCTCCCGGACAGGACAAGCAGTCCCCACAACCTCAGGACAAGGTGAAGACCCTTCAGCACCCACAGCACA
>NW_008245055.1:0-687 GCF_000691975.1 Corvus brachyrhynchos
GAGCTCGCCTGCAGACAGAGTCAGGTGAGACACACCCATCTACCTGTGCAGATCAAAAATGTCTCAGAGTTAATGCAAAAATCATTCTTCTGGGTACATGGTCTGTCCAACACACTTTGTGTCACATCTACTGTGAAGTCCTTGAAATGGGTTCATAAATTTCAGCATGGACTGTGAACTATCTGGTTTTACATCTCCAAATGTTTGCAGTGTCACCATCAATGGCATTAAAACTGTTGTGTATCTGCAAATTTTCTCAGGTGAATATTCACGCCAGGTGGAGGAGAAGGATGCTTTGATTTCTCAGCTGTCAAGGGGCAAACAGGCTTTCACCCAACAGATTGAGGAACTCAAGAGGCATCTGGAGGAAGAGATAAAGGTGATTCCTCCTATCAGAGGTGCTTCAGACACTTATGTGACTACTGAACCACCATGATGAGACAGGGAAAAAAAATCACTCCTGAAATTCCGTGCAAGTCTTATCATGCTAACTTTTACCTAGAGTTTATCCACCATTCCTTTTGTCAGTCCCAGCTTTTTCCTCATGGAATGTATGGTTGTCTATTTGCATAGAAGCATAATCCAGTGTCCAATTAATATTCAGTCAGATTTCCTGCAATATCTCTTTTCCATGACCCAATACTCTTGTTGCTGCAGGCCAAGAACGCCCTGGCCCACGCCCTGCAG
>NW_008245056.1:0-688 GCF_000691975.1 Corvus brachyrhynchos
GAAACAAAGTCAATGGGAAGAGGAAGGCAGAACTTTGATATACATATAAGAGCATATATGTAATAAATATATAAAATATATAAATAAATATACATACAGAAATACATCCATGAGTAAGTGGGAGGGCCATGCTGGGGTGTATTTTGAACCTTCTGTTTGGACTCCTGAGACCCTCCTGACAGTAATAAAATGCCTTCCCTCATCCTGTTTACATGCCACACTGCTGTATAGGAGAGGAATCATTAAAGTACTTTCAGCCCCACAGGCATGTCAAGGACTGATCTTTTTTCCAGGTTTGTTACAGAGAAGTAGAGAGGCAAACATTTCTCCTGTGCCCTCTGAGCACATTTTAGGAGCATGAAAATGTCACATATCCTGGTGATCAAGGTGCCCGGGGAATTCCATACAGTGAGACCCATTTGAGGTTCATTTTGTTGGGGATGGGGGGAGGAAAGAAGAGACAAAAGGCCAAACATTTGCAAGAGGCAGAACTGTAAGCTGTGATTCTTTGACTTCAGTGCTTCTTCAGAGACTCTTTTCTAGAACAGAAATAGAAACCAGTGTAACTTGTTGAAAGAGAGTGATAAATTCTGTTTTCCAATTTCTTCAGTTTTACAATTCCCAATAATAATTTGTATGATGTTTAGAGTACATTTCATCTTCAAAATGTTGAATTAATTTTTTTTTT
>NW_008245057.1:0-687 GCF_000691975.1 Corvus brachyrhynchos
ATTCTTTTTCTTTCAGAATAAAACCCTGCTTGCAAAAAAATTACTCCCCAAAAGAGGATGGGAAGTATCTTACTAACTTTCATTTTCCTTTCAACCAAATTCCCTGTGAACTTCTTCATAAAGGTGGTGTGGATGTGCATAATTCAGATGCCAGATCTTGCTAAACTGAAGAAAAATGTCTTTTAAATTTGCATGTAGAAGCTTTAGGCTGTAAGAGATCAGACAAGGTCAGTGTCTGCCAGTCGGCTGACATAGTCTCAATTCTAAGCTGAGTCTGTATATTAACCCAGACCCAAACTGATTTCAGAAAAAACACATGAAATGGGTTTTCTGAGTCCTAAGGTAATAGGTGCAGGTCACCTGTTAACACAGATTAGAATTTTCTTAATTTCCCAAGTGGGAGTTAAACATAATTCTAGATTTAATAACTTGCATTACAAGTACACATAAATGGCCTTTAAAAAATGAGAAATTTTGCTTTTGAAGCAGAACGATGAAGGTTGCAGCTGTATCTGTAATTTTGCAGTGTATCCTGTTTCTCTGGGTATGCATAACAAAGATTTGTCACTTTCTTCTTCTCAGAAGGTGAGAGGCATGATTCTGTGTGTCCCGTGTCCAGGTTATTTGGTATTCTTTGATCTCAGTTCTTATGTTTTGGTCATCTCACAACTCTTGCTGGGTTCCTGG
>NW_008245058.1:0-689 GCF_000691975.1 Corvus brachyrhynchos
TGGGGTCTGGCCCCCCCTTTTCCCCCATGCCATGAACACTACACGCTGCCCCCCTCTCCTGCTGCCTTATTCCCAACATTCCCGTTGCCCTGGGAGCCAGGAGTGGATGTGCCTCGTCCATCTGAAGCCAAAGCCACGGTCCCTGCCAGGGGGATGGGAGTATCAGACACCCCCATACCTGAACCCGGAGCACGGGGCACCCCACGGCTTTTAACATTCCACTCTCCCTAAAAGAAGGCTTTGTACATGGAGAAATAAACGTTGTTTCAGACTTTGGGAACCAGGAGTTGTGCCCGGTGCTGTCCCCTTCCTCAGGAAGCTTCCTGAGATTGTTTTTTCTCTTGGAGGAAGCTCTTATCCTCTGGAATCCATCTGGGACTCCTCCAGAGGGCCTTTCCCAGAAGCTTCCCACCCACGTTCCAGGATCCCAGGTAGCAGCCCCAGACTCCTCCAGGAAAGCTTCCCAAGATTTTTTTCTTCTGGAGGAAGCTGTACCATCAGGGATCCGTGAGACTCCCTCCAGGCATCTCCCAGAGGCTTTTCCCCCCCACATTTCAGGTTCCAGAATCCCGGGTCACATCCCCAAACTCCTCCAGGGACGCTTCCCGAGATGATTTTCTCTTTTGGAGGGAACTCCATCCTTGCGAATCCCACCCCATGCTCCTCACGGGCATTTCCCAGGCTCTTTT
>NW_008245059.1:0-687 GCF_000691975.1 Corvus brachyrhynchos
CAAACAAAACCAACTAACCAACCAAAAAAATGCCAACATGAAAACCAGAAGAACTCAACCTCCTCTCTTTTTCACACTCCTTTCCTATGGGCAGCCAAACTGTGTCTGGTACTTGGCATTTTGAGCTTCCTTTTATTATCCCAGGGTGAAACATGCAGGTTTCTCTTTCCAGCACACTTAAGGGATGAGGGCAAATTACACAAAAAACCATAGGAAAAAACCTAATGCCTGTTCAATGAACTATTACTGTCAGACATCAGGCTATGCAAATTTTAAGGAGAGAAAGAGGTAAAAAACACTCATCATTAAAGCTCTGGTTGCTCTGCTTTTGCTCATATATTTAATCCCTTCCACAACAGCTTCTTGGTCCCTTCAGTTTTGTCATATTTCTTTCCAGACAGATTAAAGGCCCAGGTGACACCAAGTGACATGCAAGAAGTGACACAGGAAAGGAGATGTGTAAAAGATGATGAATCTGTAGCCTTGAAAATGACAGGGAGAAAAATCATAATTTATTCATGCCATACTCCATTGCCAGCAAACCAGGCCATGAGCTCTTCCCTGTAAATCACAGATTTTACATGGAATCTTGGGATTTCTTGGCACCCAGGTCTTGGTAATACTTGCTTCAAACTCCTGCAAGTTATGAGGCTCAGTGCTGGGTACTCACCTTGCCAGTAAATGCAG
>NW_008245060.1:0-688 GCF_000691975.1 Corvus brachyrhynchos
CCTTTGGCAGTGAACTAAAACAAATCCCTTTGTTTTCCTTTCCATGGCAGGCCAGCTGTCTTGAATAGTCTTTCAGGATCCCATTCAATTTTCTATATAGGTTAAAACAATCCACACAAGAAGAGCCCAGAAGAATCTGTTGACTGGTCCCAGACAAACCCTTGATATCCATTAGGAAGAACTGCAGTGAGACAGTAGGGACAAGGATTAGAGGCAACCTTTGTTCTCACAGGCATGAGGCAGTCAGCAGATATTGGAGGCTTATTTAAGGGAGAAAACCCCAACACACTTTATGAAGTGCCTCTGAGAGATACCTGCTACATGTGTAGAATTCTTCTTGTAACACTTGTACCAAATTAAGAAAGAACCTTTTTGTCATCTGTTGCAAACATTGGTGAATCAGGAAAAATTAATCAGAAAACTAATTCCTGCTTTGCATGCTCTGATGGGCTTTAGGCACGTCTGCAGTCAATGTGGTTTGCTGAAAATTAATTTCAATATCCCAGAATTTCCTAGCTTGCTTCCCAGAGAGGGCAGTTCTCAGGTGATGAAAGTAAGTCCCAGCATACAAGGTCTGTTAAGGGAAACCAAGGCAGAGCACGTCTGCTCTGCTGCAGGATGCTCTGCAGCTGCCTTCACATGCTGTGCCACAAGGCTCATGCACCTCTGGGTTTTTGTAAAGCCTTCC
>NW_008245061.1:0-688 GCF_000691975.1 Corvus brachyrhynchos
CCCAGCCCAGGACAGCAGCCCACCGTCCAGTGAGCTGGTGCCCGTGTCGGCTGAGGCGGGCTACCTCGTCACCAAAGTGGTGGCCGTGGATGCCGACTCGGGACAGAACTCGTGGCTCTCGTACCACCTGCTGAGGGCCAGCGACCCCGGGCTGTTTACGGTGAGTGCCCAAAGCGGGGAGGTGCGTCTGAGGAGGCCGGTGACAGAGAGAGACACCGTGAAGCAGAAGCTCGTTGTCCTGGTGAGAGACAACGGGAAGCCCCCACTGTCAGCCACCGCAGCTCTGAGCGCACTCGTGCTCAAGGACTTCTCAGACGTGCGCCTCCCGCCCAGCAGTGCGGCCACAGAGGATGAGGGCGGCTCCCTGACCACCTATTTAATCATTTCCTTGGTCTTTGTCTCACTCCTCTTCCTCATCTCCACCGCCGTCTTTGTCGCTCGCAAGGTGTGCAAGAGACAGGAGCTGAAGGCTGGCCATGTGCTTTATGGTGGCGACAACTTGCAGAGCGGCCTGGCCGATGCAGCCGCTGCAGGGACCCTGCCCCACGCCTATTGCTACGAGATCAGCCTCACAACGGGCTCGGGCAACAGCGAGTTCAAATTCCTCAAGCCCATCCTCCCCAGCCTGCCCCCACAGCACAGCGCCGTGGGCCACGGCCCTGATGATGAACAGGATTTCCCCTGTGTC
>NW_008245062.1:0-680 GCF_000691975.1 Corvus brachyrhynchos
GTGGACAACCATTCATGAAGTACTGGCCTTAATTGACGCCCAGCATGCGGCATGAATGGTTGAGATAACGACAGATCTGCCCAGAGCGGGTTGGACACCAATTTGATTTAAGCATTTGTTGTGTTAGGTAGGGAGCCACTTGTTTTTGAGAAAGGAGAGAAGATAATCCAGATCCTTCTGAAATCTGTACTGTGCTGCAGGTTGGTGCTTACGCTGAAGCTTTCACGCGGGCTGAGCCATGTCGGCAAATGCACTTTTGGAAATTAAACACTTGCAGCAAAGCTGTCGTTAGAAGTTGTACTGAACATACTGTGACTACTGATACTCCAGCCATGCCCTCTTTCTAAAACCAGGGACTGTCTACTGTGGAGAGGGTCGTGTGAGCCCTAGTATTAACACATGCAGATTCTTCCAAGTAATTTACTGTGAGAACAAAGCTCTGAAGGACTTTTTCAACCCCGTCCAGTTGGTGTTCTTTGGCTTTTTAAAGATCTGCATATCGCAAGTGTCAGAATTCTGCTTTTCTGCAGGACTTAAAGCAACTTGTACTGCCTCCACACACCCTGTGTCATCAAGGGAACAACCAGACCACTTCATGCAAGTCAAATAACAAGTAGCTGTTGCCACTCACAGTGGGGGAGCTGTCACAAGCTCTTTCCTGTGTTGGAAGTGTGTGGAAG
>NW_008245063.1:0-689 GCF_000691975.1 Corvus brachyrhynchos
GCTGCAAAATGCCACACAGACTAAAAAGCCAATAAAACAGGTGATTTTTTTCTTTAAGCCCTTTTTAAAGAGAACAACTGTTTTATGAAACATCTTTAATGTGAGTAATGGTAATTACACTTCATTCTTCTTAGTTCTGAAGATTACACTAGAACAAAAAAAAGTGTTCCTAATGTTGTCTACAATTACTATTAATTCAATATTTTGTCTACTGGAAAACCTTTTGTATTAGCTCTCTAATGCTGCCTGTTGTCTACCTCCACACTGATACCAGCCTGCTTTGCTTATGGCACAATCCAAGAAGAACCAAACATGCATGAAACCAGGGCATGTTTTTATCTTGGCTACTGACTATTGGGATGATATAGGACAGGAACCAATGGTTTACATTTTCTGTGTCTCAGTCTGACCTCCATCTGAGCTAAAAAGTAAAATAACAAGAGGTTTCTTGGTGGAGAAATTTTGTGAATCCCTGCATTCACCCATCAGGGCAAGAAGGCAGCCTGAGCAAATAATTTCAACTGATAAGCATCTTGCATGTGTCTATGTATGTGTGTTGTTCGGGTCTTTTAAAATACTGTTATGGTAAATCATCTATATTCCTGATCAAGGAAAGCAAAGCTCACTGTCACTTTCCTATTTGTGAAGTCTCTTAAGGAAAAAATGAAATTAGCTACATTGATTCTTTT
>NW_008245064.1:0-690 GCF_000691975.1 Corvus brachyrhynchos
TGAGACAGAGAAGTTCAGCTTTCCCCCCAGCTGAACAATGTAGTGCAACAGATTTAAGTCACTGTGCACCAGTAACTGCTGTATACAGTCCATATGCAGCAAAGATCACCAAGCAAAACAAGAAAACAGATGAAGTCTTTTCTGAGTGAACGAAAGAGTTAGGAGATGTAGTTCTTGCTGCAGCATAACGTGTGTACTCAGAAGTTGTGCTTCATTCTTCCTTCAGACCTGCTCTGTGCCCTTTTCCATGGTAACAGAGAGCAAATATGGTTTTAAAACAGTGTGGTTTACCATCATTTTGGATTTTTGCTTGCCACAATCTTACAATTCCACATTAATTATAAAATCCCAGTACCTCGTAGTCACTGTTTTGTAAAAATTTTAAGTTAGCTAGCATCTCTGGAGCTTTGCTGCTAGCCATGTTTCATACTGCCTCTAATGACAGATCCTGTTATACCCAGCTGCCACAAGATTTATCAGTGACTATGATTTCTAAACGTTCACAAGTAATTGTGTCATCTGATTAAATTAGTTCTGTAATGTTATCATATCAATTATCATTATGATTACAAGCAGTCTTGTATGCCCGAGAGGAAGGAGAGCTGAAACGCTTTGTGTACTTCCAGACAGGTGTCAGGTTATCAACTCTGCACTAACACGTAATGGGGACTCGGAGAAAAAAAAAAAAAA
>NW_008245065.1:0-686 GCF_000691975.1 Corvus brachyrhynchos
CTGGCAGTGCCCAAGGCCAGGCTGGATGGGGCCCATTCTGTGAGTTACACTCTCACCCTTTACTGGCTTTTTGGGGTTGGGCTTGTTTTTTTTCCTTTTGGAAATAATAAAATAAACAATGCACTTGCACATCATTTGTATTTGAACGTCCCATACATCTTTTCTTTTCCAACATATGCAACTGTAGGAAATTTTCACAGCCTTGAATTTACTTCCACAGCAGCCATCAATCACTCTGAAATGTTATTGTGCTGGCTTTGTTGATAGTGATTTTGTTTACAGTTTCCTCTTCACTGAAGTGCCACATTCTGTAAGATCTGTTCCTTATGAGACACTCACAAAGTACCTTTGTCCTGGTAGGAAATCTATCCCAGTTCAATGAAATGGGGCATCAGCAAATGCTGTGGAGCAAAATGCTACCGAGTGGGAAGAAGAGGCTTTTGTTTGATAGATGGTTTAAGAGCATTAACTTGGAGTTCTCTGTATATTTTCTATGAATACAACAACAACATTTTTAAAAATCCAAAAGAAATAAATAAAAAAACACCCCACCTCAAAGCATTGAAAAAGCTGCTTCCTTTGTGTTTCTGTGTGTAAGAGCAGAGTACCTGCACAGAATCACAGAGTAATTTCAGTTCAAAGGGACTTTTTAAACTCCCACCCCTGCCATGGGCAGGGACACCTTC
>NW_008245066.1:0-690 GCF_000691975.1 Corvus brachyrhynchos
TCTGTGATGGATTGGAAGTGATGCTGTGTCTGGGCTGGGAAGGGACATTGTCTGGCAAAGCTGTTTGTTGTCACCTCCCCATTAGCATCAGGAGAGAGCATGTGGCTGCTCTTTGCTGATCTGTGAGTGTGGAAATGGGCACTGAAGGCCTCATTCCCTCTCATGTTGGTTTTCCTGCAGGCCAGCACTGGAAGGGGGTGGAGGAAACACATTGGACCAGAGCCCAGTTGGGAAGAGAAATCCATGGTGCTGGAATGTCCAAGCCAGTGTGGCAGCCCATGAAACAGCTCAGTGAGGTGTCCGTGAGTGCCACAGGACAAAAAGGATCCTGAACTCCCATACCTTTAGGATCATCTCCATTAGATGACCCTCCTTCATCTCCAGACTGGCCCTGGGTGCTGGTGTCCCACAATACCTGCTGGATGGTTGCTCCAGCATGTGATTATCCCAGTGCTCCCTGCAGGAGCTGCAGGGGGGCTCAAGTTTGTTTGGTGGGGGGCTCCAGGGGGTACAGAATTGCCCCAAAGCTGTATCAGCTCCCCGTCCCCTCCCCAGCATCCCTGCAGCCCCTCCTCAGGGCATGTGTTAGCACAGAATCTCATGTCTGATCTCTATCAAAGTGTCTCTTCCTCTTTGCACTCAGAAGGTCTGAACTCTTCTAGAATTTGGAAATGCACTCTTATCAGAGTG
>NW_008245067.1:0-690 GCF_000691975.1 Corvus brachyrhynchos
GACTTCAAATAGAGACATTTGTCCAGTTTTGAAATGCATATTTAAAAATGAACTGTGAAGAAAATCATCCTACCTGAATTTGGATTTCATCGGACAGCTCCCTTGCCATGTTGCAGAACTGGTTGGCTGCAGCATCAAGGACCTTCACTACAACTTTCAGGCCTGTTCTTCCCTTTACTCTGCCATAAACATCCACTGCAAAGTTGTAGTTTGCAGGAAGCTGAAAAGCGGCCTTGGCCAGAAGAAAGGGATTAAAGTTTGACTCACGGAAAGCCCAGACAGTGGCACCGAGGAAGTACCACACCCTGTGCTGACAACTGAGCCTGGATTTTGAGGCACTGGAGGCAGCAACGTCCTCTGCATTGCCCTGATGCGGCCGCTTCCTTCTCCCAAGGTGCACACACACGTGCACTGCACACACCCCCCTTTACCTCACTGTGCCTTGTCCTGACATCCAGAGTGTCCCTCTTGGTGACAGACCAGTGGAACGTTAACCCCGGCACGGCACTGCCAAAGGAGAAAGGAGTCTGACTGCTGGTGATGCCCATGACATAAACTGGCATCTGCAAAGAGAGAAACCAGCCTGCTTAGGTAATGCCAGCATGCAAACCACACACCTGGCCACAGCAAAGAGAATTAAACTTAAAATTCACTGATCAAGAGATGGGGTCCCTTATGAAGAAAATGGTT
>NW_008245068.1:0-691 GCF_000691975.1 Corvus brachyrhynchos
GGTTGGCTTTTGTCAGGTTGAAAGACCTATGTGACAAGAATAAGTACCTTACCAAAGATGTGAAAACTCCCTGCAAACCACTTCTCACAAGCTGGGTATTTTACAGAGTAACAAACTGGGGAGAACAGCTGCCAAATAACTCTCAGGATGTGAAGCTCCTCTAACTGCTCCCTTCATTCTCAAGCATGTGACAACAACTCCACCATACTCCAGTAGCTCCCTGATCCAATGCTGCCCAGTTGATTTAAATTGAACTGGGAACCCAAAGTTCAGAGGAAGTGACAACTTAAAAATGTCTCCTTTGTTTCCTCTGTGCTGTCTATTCAAGGACCCAGTCCTGAAGCCCAGGTGGCCTACCTGGGCTAGCCCTAGTCATTCTCACCTTTCAGAACACAGCCTTCTTTTCTGAGAGCAGGTTTTGCTAATTAGATTGCCTTTAACAGAAAAAGAAATTAAGGAACCTGAGGAACTAAACCTCCAGGGCTGTGCCAGCATTGTGCCCCAGCCTCCCTCCCCTCCCCTCCCTGCAGTACCTGCTCACATCGTGTTGGACCAGCATGCAGAAGGCAGTGGGAGCTGTGCAGAAGGTGGTGATGGGATATCTGGAGAGAGTCTAGAAAAACAGGGAGTTATTCTGTTGGAAATGAAAGTGTGATGGTGGCTCTGACCTTGTGAATGTGCAGGTGATTAA
>NW_008245069.1:0-692 GCF_000691975.1 Corvus brachyrhynchos
CCCAAAACAAACAAAACCTTGTAGGTTTTTTTTATGCCTGAGAAAACAGAATTCCTGTTTGCACCATTCTCCAGGTACTCAGCAGCACCTTATAGCTGTTACCCCTTGGCAGGTATTTATAGAGCACCTGTCACCACGGTGCCTACACACTGAATTTGCGTCTAGAGAGACTAAAAATTTCTCTTTAAAAGTCTTAACTCTCAACCAGATCATTTCTGCCCTCTGTAGAGGTCACTGAGCAACTACATGAGGAAAAAAGTCCTTCAAAAATCAGCCTTGCTGTTCCATGAATAGCAAGCTTTATCTGTCCAGAGTTTTGGGTTAATTTATCTATTTCTCTGAGTGCTTCAGACTTTCCTGTCTTTGAAAATGCAAGTGCAATTTACATCTACACAGCAGAAATTCAAGGCCTCTACAAACCCATACTCAATCCTCAATCGGCAGCTCTTATATATTTTTGTTAAACTGATTCGAAGAGTTCAGAGAAAACAATAATTCCTAGAAAACATTCATATACGCAGATTTTACAACATAGAAGAGGCATTGGGAATACGATAAGATAATGAATCAGAAACAGCATTTCACTCAGCAAAGAAATAAAACACTTCTAGATAAATGTAGTGCTTATTATGGTTAATTTCGGTATAGTTAATGTAGATAGATATACCTAATTTTAGGTAAATTTCTGAAGG
>NW_008245070.1:0-690 GCF_000691975.1 Corvus brachyrhynchos
ATTTATTGATCCCCACAGTTGATAGAGGGTGGAACAGGGGATTACCCCAGGGGCTCAGTCTGGGGGATCTGATGCCTCTCACCCTGTCCCTTTCTCCTTCCAGGCAGCAGATTCAGCTCCCAGGCAGGGACATTTCACTGTAGGTCAGTAATTTCCCCCTTCACAACCGGAGTCCCTCACCATGGGGCCAAGGCTGCCTGGCTGCCAACCCCAGCACACTGGGAGCTTCATCAGATGGGATCTAACTTGGCTCTAAGGTTATATCCTATTCTCTGCTTCTTCTTCCCATCATGCCTCCTCTTTCCTAACAGTTTCTGTTTTCCCATCCCCCAGCCCTGGGCCATTCTACACCTTCCCCACTGAAATAGTGGTGGGAGTAGCAACCGTCTCCCTCCCTGTCTCCCTCCTCCTTCTGGCTGCAGCCAGCTACTGTGCTTTGAAGAAAGGTGAGTCATTGGTGCAAAATCAGGGTAAACATTTAGGCCAAAACTGTACTCTGGTGCAGGACTGTTACTGGTTGACATGTGCCAGTTTAGGATGGCTGGTGGCTTAGCCCTTGCAATGGGAAAATGAGTATCTCAGGTCTTTCCTTTGTCGTCTGAGGGGAGCCAAATTTCTGAGGTGATTCTTCCTCCAGAGTTCCTGTGCTTGAATGCCAAAGTGGGGAGGGAGAGACCAAATGCATCCCTG
>NW_008245071.1:0-695 GCF_000691975.1 Corvus brachyrhynchos
GAGTGAAACAATTTTAGAACAACTTGCTGGCATGAACTTAGTGCTAAGCAATGGATTATCCACCAACAGCTATGCAAGTCCCAGTAGCTGCCATCTCTGAGGATGTATAGCTTCACTTCATCCTTCATTTGCCCCATTGAGTTTTCAGTCACATGTTCTTTTGTCTGACTTCCCTAAATTTGTACACTCCTTTGTTTTTCTAGAACCATAAATCTGAAGCATCTTTGCTTTCTTTCATAAACTTGAGCGAAACTGAAGTCTTTCAGACTCTGATATTTAGACCTTCAGTTAAACTTAACCTAAATAACAGCTTTCTAGTGCATGCTTTTCTCCACTTTGTCAGAACCATGCACGGCCATGTAGAGAGAGGGTATTGATAGACTAAGGAAAGATGGTCATTGTGTTTTGCCTTCACACATGTCCTTGGTGGCATGAAAGTAAATCCTAGGCAAGCTGCTGTGATGATAAATGGGGAGCTGCAATGTTCCTCCTTTGGGATATGATCTAGATACATATTTATCAGGAATTACATTTTATATAGTAAAGCCTGTAAAATATTTGAGATTAATGTGCCACCAGACAGCCATTGGGGTCTCTTTGTGGCATGAAGGTACAGATAAAGTGCAGCTCTAGTTAAGTTCTTCACTTGCACTAGAGTGATCTTAGGACCAAATGTGTGCAGGGAGTAACTGGGA
>NW_008245072.1:0-692 GCF_000691975.1 Corvus brachyrhynchos
TGCTTAACAGTTTTAATGTTATGGCTTGATCTAAATCTACAAAAATCCAATATCAGACAGAATAAAGATGAGAATACATGTAAGAAACCCCACTCTTTTAAGTAGTGCTGTGGAGAGAACAACTTTCATGAAAACTGCGTTAACTACAACCCTTATAAAGATGGGTAGTTACAATACTTCTGCAAATTTTCATGAGTGATTTTTCTGTATACTTTTCCTTTTGTTATAAAATCAATGAAAAACTACAGATGTTTTCACAATTCTTTTTCCAAAAGGAGTGCATTCATATAAGTACAGTTTTCCAGTCAGGGAAATTCATTTAGAAGTAGATGCAAGCAGATTTACTGTCCCACATGATAAAATTACTTTGCTCTAAATGTACTAAAATCGTGTTGATCATGAGCTAGTATTTTGTGGATTAAAACATTGTATTTATGACAATGGCTGTTATTATAGGAAGCTGAGGACTTAGGTGACTTTTTCAAGACAAGACAGGATCAGATCAAAGAGAGAGAGAGAGGGAAGAGGAGGAAGAATAAGATCCTCTATACTTCTTTTGGCCAATTAAAGCTAGGCTGTGCAGGATAAGTACAATAAAATGGATCTATTATCTCCCCTCACAGTAGGAAGGCAGGAATGGAGCTTGGCTCAGGCCACTTATCAATGCACCTGCTAGCTGAGCTTATCTGATA
>NW_008245073.1:0-695 GCF_000691975.1 Corvus brachyrhynchos
TTAAAATTGCTGCTACATTTCTAGACTACTGATTTGCAGTTATCAGTCTCAGAAACCAGGACTGAACCCACACTCACGCGCTTTTCTATTAACTTTAATTTCTACTGCTTTGCCTAGCCATGTTACACCAGATAATTTTTTTTCTCCTGAACAAGTATGTTAGCAATTTCATTAACCACCTTACACTTTCATTTATGCTGCCATTTCTACTCTGTTTATATTTTATATTGCTTTTCATTTTTTCTGAAGATTTATATTATTTTCTCAGCTAGTAGTATTTAGGAAAAATAAGAAGTTTAATTTCAATAAAGCTAATACATTTGAATTTATTTATTTTGGGCACTTTTTAGCATAAGAAGAAAAAAAATAAAAAGCTAGAGGAAAAGTTAAGAAGTTTAGCTTTCTTAAACATCAAATAGATCTTTATTAACGCAGAACTTTTAAGAGTTGAAATTAATCCACTGAGTGAAAAATCTATTATTTATACTGTTTTATCTGTGACTCTCATTCTTGTTTCCTCTCTTGTAGTTTCTGAACATACAACTGTAGATCCATTCCAAGACATATCACTGTTAGCATGTTTTAAGTGTTTTCATTTTTTGTATTACGTATTTGCATTTGGAATTTCTTTATGAATTTTGTACACATGAGAAAGAAAAAAGATTTTAGATATTTGGAAAAATGAGAAATGGATC
>NW_008245074.1:0-695 GCF_000691975.1 Corvus brachyrhynchos
AGCCAAAACAGCTCTGAATTTAGAGGGTCCCCACAGCATCAGTGAGCACTGACTGATGCTGCTGCACATCTGCCAGGCAGCTCAGCAGCTCCTGGTGGAGGTGCAAACCATGATGCAGGACACTTCTGCTACAAAACCCCTGCTAACCTGCCTCTTCACCAGCCAAGGTGCCCTGGCCATGCTGCCACATCCCTACCACAGCATGCCCTGAGGCAGCCCTCCTGACCTACCTCCACCAACCTTCCCCTTTGTGGGGGCAACGCCACTGTGTCCTGGCAGTGGCATCTGCTGGGGGTCACCAACAGCTGCTAGCAGCTTCCCACAGGCGAGGAGCAGCCCTTACCTGTAGTTCCCTTTCTTGGTCAGCAGCTCCTTGAACTGTCCCAGCGTCACCACGCGCCCCTTGACGAGGGTGCGGTAGGGGATGGGCTCCCCGCAGAAGTAATAAGCGACCACGATGTTCTCGCAGGGCTGGGATGCGCCACTGCCCGGCCTCTTCTGGGGCTTCAACCTGCTGGGCAGAGACACAAGGGACCTGCTCAGTGCCAGCCCAAGGGGCTCAGAACCATCGTGCTGGGTACCTGGCAGGGCTCGGGGCTGCTGCGTGAGAGGAGCGGGTCAGGTCCCCCCAGGAAATGCAGCGCGGTCCCTGGGCATCGCCTGCTGCCACCAGCAGCTCTCCTGGCTCCCCAGCA
>NW_008245075.1:0-694 GCF_000691975.1 Corvus brachyrhynchos
AGTTTCCGTAGCAACAAGCATTTTCTTGCCAAAGACTTGTTGTCTGAGAACATATCCATTATGGATTATTTATGCCATTGTTTCGGTGCAAGACAGTGATAACTAAAAGCCTTCATTACTGCTCAGTCCCTACATTTGCATATTGTTTTTAGCTCTTGATTATGTGAACAATCACACCCTTAATGGAAGATAGTGCAAGCTTTTATTGCTGTGGTTAAGGTAGCAAGTCAGTGACAAATGACAAAAATCTATTTAAAGTACTAATGAATCTTTTACAGAACTTCTATCAAGACTATATCTTTTTGTTGGCGACCCCATAAAATAATGGATTGAATTAGCATTCTGTTATTCCTTCTGGCTCTCTGAAAGCATTTCACATCATTACTTTGTCTGAAACAGTTATTTATTTCACATTAGAGATAAACAGTGCTTTTTACCCAGCTAACAGTAACTAATAGATGTTGATGCTCAGCCAAATTGTTTTATAGACTCGGAAATGAAATATATCCAGTCACTGTCTCTGCTTTTTTCCTCCATGAGGAAAGGCCCATTAGTAAGTATCCAAAGAGGATTTTTCCTCAGCTAAACAGGAGCCTTGGCAGGCTGTCTGTGGGGCTGTGCAGAGACTTGGTTTTATTTGCCAGTGACTGTGTCCAGCCTCTGCTGGTCAGGTGTTTGCCCCTCTGCACAGACA
>NW_008245076.1:0-696 GCF_000691975.1 Corvus brachyrhynchos
TACATGATAAGAATTACAACATGTAAGGAATATAAATTTTCCTTTGGAGAATAAAATGCAAGGTAAGAAAATGAATTTTACTTCTTTATTTGTGAGGAAAAACAGAAGACAACTGAGATCTGAAACTACAAGTGTGACGTGACCCTCGTAACCCTCATGGTAAGGCCTCCATTGTTCCACCTGAGCACACAGCGTATCCATCCTCTCTTGTCATTTTCACCTGAAGTTTCGGCAACCCCAATTAAAAGAGTGTTTCAGACACGCCATGCAGACAGGAATCTCAGGGCCTGCTGCTGCTCTGAAGCCTGGCCGGGGAAGACCAAGCCGCTCCCTAACCCTGTCCAACCCATGGCAAACACGTTTGTCATTGTTCCCCAAGCATTAAGCAGGAGATGTGGGGGCATAGTCCCGAGGCACCCGCACTGAGTAGCTGCAGAGGCTGGGCAGGGGCCCTTCTCCTCTTCCCAGCCCCTTGCTCCCAGTGCCTCCCCAGGACCCGCAGCACCTCCCCTATGAAGGCAGGCCTGAGAAAGCAGGGGCTGTTCAGCATGGAGACGGCTGTGTGGAGACCTCAAAGCACCTTCCAGTACCTGAAAAGGACCTACACGGAAGCCAGAGAGAACAGCAAGTGTAGTGACAGAACAGTGAATAATGGATACAAACTGAAAGATGGGAAATTTAGGTTAGATATTAGGA
>NW_008245077.1:0-692 GCF_000691975.1 Corvus brachyrhynchos
TTCCAGGGACCTTGTTCCTGCAGACAAGGATGGGACAATTATTTTCACCTGGAAAGCATTGTCAGTGCAGGTTGGACAAGAAGGTGAAAAGGAGCGGTTAGAGTTGATTTTGGAGGGCAAAATTGTATCTTAGTGACTTCTGTGTTACCTACAGAGAAGAAAATCTTATTGTTAATGATGCGAGAGTCATGGCCTCTGTTTACCTCCACCTCTTAGCATTGTCTTTGACACTGTCTCCTACTGCATCATTCCAAACTATCCAAGAATGTACAGGTGGTGTAAACAGTCAGTGAGGTGAACTGCTATTATTTATCAAATATTTAACAGGCCGGGCCAGGAGGCTTGTGATCCAAAGTCCAGATGAAATCAAGTCTCAAGTGATGCTGGCTCAAGGGTTGTGTTCCTGGAGCCAATGCTGTTCAGCCTCCTCAACAATAATGTGGGTTGGTGTGAGCACTTCTGGCCTACCCTGGGAAAGAAGCCCATGGATTTAGTGAAACAAGATCAGCTCTGGACCACATGGATAATGCAAGTGTTGGAGAGTCTTTCCGAGAGAGGCTGGGAGAGCTCTCAGGACTCTCAGGAGACAAGGATGGACAGGGGAATGTCATAAATGTGTGCAAATCTCTGATGGCAGGAAACAAAGTCGAGGCAGCCTGGCTGTTCTCAGCACATGTAAAGAAAAAGAGGGC
>NW_008245078.1:0-693 GCF_000691975.1 Corvus brachyrhynchos
TAACTCATCAGTGCCTGCGTCCCAATTTGGGCCTGGAGTGGTTTGTAGGGCCAAGAAGGGGAGGCCTGGCCACACCACTGAGCTTTCTTGTGGCCAGTGTTGGCTGAGTGCAGTAGCAGTGTCTGAGGGGCACCGTTGGGTGCAGGGGGTGCCCAGAGCCCCACCTGTGTATGAGCTGGTGCCTTGGATTGTCATCTCTGACCTGTCTGTTTCTAATTGTCCATCTTGTTGTCACCTCCCAGAATGTGAGTGCATCTGGACAGACTGGATCGATGTGAGTTACCCAGATAGTTCTGACAGGAACAGTGGTGACTACGAAACCTTTGAGAACATTTTGAAGAACGACCCCTCCTGGGTCTGTGCGAAAGCTGAGAATATTTCATGCCGAGCAGAGAAATTCCCTAACACTTCCATTGCAGATTTAGGGCAGAAAGTGGAATGTAATGTTAACGTAGGGCTCATCTGTAACAATAAAGATCAGCAGATAGGAGGTATAATACCGATGCCAGTCTGCCTCAACTACGAGATCAGTATCTGCTGCACCCCCAACACACCAGAGTGTCTTCCAACTCCAAGCACCACGAGCACCTCAACTTCCACACCTTCATCCACAACGAGCGCTGTGTCCTCTACAACAATATCAACAACTGCTCCAACGCCAACAGCAGAGGAGACTCCCAGCAGTACCACCCC
>NW_008245079.1:0-691 GCF_000691975.1 Corvus brachyrhynchos
TGAAGCACAAGCACAGTCACAATATAAACTGTGGGGGAGAATTTCTATGATATAACATCAGAGCTGGGCTGCTCTGGAAGGTTTGGTGTGGCCATGCAGGTATCAGGGTTAAGCATGGCAAGGGGACACCCCATTTCTACTGAGGCTGACCCTGCAAGTACTCAAGTAGGAGAAATAAGGCACACACGGATTATACCCCCCTCCTCATCACATCCTCTTATGAATCCCACTTGACAAGCAGCAAGGAACCATCATGGCAAAATCAACAGATGAGGAAGCTACTACAGATGTCCACCCCTACACAAGGACTCCAACAAGATGAAGTGCTATCCTCACACAATGCTTTTCTCCAAATAAGAGGGAAGTGGTTCATCAAACAATATTCAGCATTGCATTTCTGCTTACCAACACCTTTGGTACAGTAATGGTGTATCAGCACAAATCTCCTTCTGTTGTGGGAGATCTTCATAATCTCAAAGGACTTCATGGCCATTTCAATATCACACAGCATCTCAAGATCCAAAAAGCCTCCAGCTCCAGAACCTTAGACCCTTGGAAATGATCCCAGGCAGAAATACTCTGCGCCCATCCTGCCTCACAGTTTTTTCCAGGCATCCTTCATTGCTCACTCTGGGACATGAGTTCTCAAGACAACCACATCATCACTCACTCTTGTCATCAGACATGGCCT
>NW_008245080.1:0-695 GCF_000691975.1 Corvus brachyrhynchos
TGGTGAACCAAATCTGAGATCAGTATCCAGTCACTTAATTCTGTGAGTACCAGTAAATATTACCCATTAGCTACAGATGAATTAGGGGCCCTATGGAACTGATGTGAACCGGAATTTCTGAGGAATGTATGGTTGCACAGAGTGGCACCGCTGATAAACACTTTTTCTTATTGCACTTTTCAGCAAAGCCCAAGTATTTGAATTCCTTGGGCTTGGTTTGCCAAGCAAGTACTTCACCAAGCAGGTCTCCTCATGCTGGGGACATACCAAAACTTAGGGAAAAAATGGTATTTGTAAAAGAGTGACAATATTATGTAATTGCATGGTTTTTAGAAGAGATATAATGCAGGTGGTTGCCCCTTGTTTTGCCTCCAGCAATAACTACAAGCCAAGAAGGTTGTGTGCCTTCTTTGCTTCAAGACTTGTTATTGGAAGGGCAAATTCCAGCCAAATACCCTTGCATAGTTAGGATGGTTATTGGACCCCAACGTAAAGTGGTAAATAAATTGTGCATTACTTCAACATGGATTTGTGCTTTGTTCTAGCTCCGGGAGCTGTTCTTTCTATCCCTTTAACTGGCTGATTGGAAGTCTTTCTCAAGTGTAGGTATGGTCATGCATGTGCTAGTTCGGGCTGAGGCAGAGTTAATTTTCTTCATAGTTGCTGTATGGGGCTGTGTTTTGGATTTGTGCTGG
>NW_008245081.1:0-687 GCF_000691975.1 Corvus brachyrhynchos
GTATTTTGGCTGGGTCCATCTGGGGGAGTCATTCCCCTCGGAGGCACCGGTGCCTCCGGAGATACCGGTGCACCCGGGTTGCTTGAGGGTGTTAAGAGTTTCCAGAGGTGTGGGTACACCGGGGGAAATTGGGGGTACAGCCGCTCCCAAGGGCATCAGGGCATCTGGGGCAAGAGGGGATGCCGGGGCTTCTGGAGGCGCCTGCGCCCCCGGGGGAACGAGACAGGGCGGGGGCAGGTGGTCTAAGGGGTCCCACTCCTCTCCCCCCTCTACTTTCAAAGCTTTAACTTCCGAAGGAAAAAACTCCCCTCTCCAGCAGGCTGCACAGTCCCTCTCCTCCTGGCTGGAGGGTTCCTTTGCACTCACACATGCTTGCAAGGCTCTGCAAATCCGCCCTTCAAAAGTCCCGTATTTCGGCCACCTTACGCGGTCGGGTCGTATCTCCGCTTTGGTCTGCTCTACCATGCAATACTGCAACATCTTTCTTTTATCCTTCCCTCTGGTATCCGGGTCGCAGTCCCACCGGGATAATTTTACTCCTAAGGGACTGTCTGATGGTACATTCACAGGGACCTTTTTGCTGTCTTTCTTGGATTTCTCTCTGCTGTTTGTCTGCCCCATCGCTAAAATCCCGGAGCTGTCCCTGCCTTTTCTTCCGGTGTCCGGTCCCTACTGTGGCACCCAAAT
>NW_008245082.1:0-700 GCF_000691975.1 Corvus brachyrhynchos
ATGCAGAGGATTCCCAGGATGCAGAGGATTCCCGGGCCACAGCCAAGGATGGATGGGAGGGAGGGCGGCTCCGTGCCAGATCCCAAATCCTCCTGTCCGGAATCACCCCGGGAGACCCCAGGGAGGCTCCAGAACCCTGAATTCCGGGAATTTGGGCAATTCCAAGCCCCAGTGTGGCCACACAAACTCCCCGTGCGGAGCGGATCCGTGAGGTCACGGGATGCTTCGGGATCCTGCCATCCCAAGGTTTTCCAAGCCCTTTCCCGCCCGGCCTGGGCCTCTCTCCCGGGATTTCTCACCAGTATTCCGGGTTTTCCATCTTCTCCAGGAACAGGTCCAGCTCGTCCTTGCTCCGGAGGGGTTTGTAGATCCTCCTCCCGTCCAGGTCGTAGCCGACGTGCGGGAATTCCTGGTACCATTCCATGGGAATGTTCCCCACCGTGTTCCGGATGTCCTGCGGGACAAACCCAGGGAACGGCGTGAGGGGAGGGCACGGAATTCCGGGGGAAAGCCCGGAGATGCTTCCAGAGGCTGAAGGGAGAGCGGGGGGAGGGAGCCGGGATAAGGGAGGAGGGATGGGAATTCTGTCCCTCCTCGGGATGGGGGAGCTGGGGAAAGGATCCTGTCGGGATCCTGTCCTTTGGGATGTGGAGTTGGGGGGGAGGAGCCCGTTGGGATCCCATCCCTGGGATGTGCAGAG
>NW_008245083.1:0-701 GCF_000691975.1 Corvus brachyrhynchos
TTGCAATTGACAAGGGGCCCCAGGGCTGGGGCACAGCATGAGGCATCATTAGACCCTGGCTCTGAGCCTGGAGCAGGGGACAGAGAGATATTCCTGTCACTTGACCCCCAGGCTGCTGGGGACTGCAGGATGAGGAGAGCCCAGACTCTTGCTGGAGTAAACTGAACTCCTCATCTGGAGATAAAAGCAAGCTGGAAGGGAGGCATCGAGAGGAGATCCCTGGATAGCCACAGGCACAGGGAAGGACTGCCAGGCCAGCAGCGTGGGGAAGTGTGCATGGGGCTGTGTGATGGGGCTGTGCAGGCCCCACTTACCCGGGTCTCTGCAGAGCAGGAGCAGCATCAGGCACATGAGAGGCAGTTCCTGCATCACTGGAGCCATGGGTATTCCCACGTCTTGCTCCCTGATGGCTGGGCTTTGCTCTGCTGGATTCAGCTCCGTTGGACTCTGCTGGACTGGGCTCAGATGACTCAGCTGGACTGGGCCTAGCTTAGCGGGGTGCTTGGGCTCTCACCCAGCAAAGGGGAAGGAAAGGGGCCACTACCAGCCCAGTTCCCCCATGCAACCACATCCCATTTGCTTCTCAATGTCCACATCCTCTCCTGTCACAAGGCTGGTCCATAATGACGATGTCCACCCCACTTTCCCCTCAGATGTGTGCCACGGCCACCGGCGCTGAGCAGTCAGCGAGAGGGGCCCCC
>NW_008245084.1:0-698 GCF_000691975.1 Corvus brachyrhynchos
TAACCTCTTGTGTTGGCCCAGTCCAATTTTGGTGGCAAAACCACGGGAACAAACCTCACAGACCCAGCTGCCCGTGGGAGCCACGAGACCTTCACCTTTGCACCGAGGGACGTGACAGGCGATACTGTGGTATTTCAGATTTTGCTTACCACACTTTGAGCACTTAAACCAGATCTTTTTACATCCATGGGATTTCTTTAGATGGACTATTAACCCCAGCATCCTAGTGAACCGGGTCATACAGCATGGACACGATGGATTTTTTGTCCGGGACGGACATAACAGGAGTTCCTGTAACAGTTCCGCCCTCGCTGGTCCCGGGAGGAACCTCAGGTGTCAATGGTTCCTCAGGTTGTCTTGCTTCACACCCAATTTCTTCTTCCTGAACCGGCCCAGAGGGCAAGAACTCATAGGGCTCAGGAAGTACAGCCAGACACTCCGCAGTGTTAACCCGATGGATACCAGCTTTAAAAACAAATTTGGAGTTTATAAACTCCAAAGATACAAGATCGAATCTTTCCTCCTCTAACACCACAGGAGGTGATGGAATTCTGGCATCTCTGATCCATAGATCTAAAGGGTCAGTTTGGGTGGCCATTGACACGTACCGCAAAGCCACAGATTGTACCATTGTCAGACCCAAGTTGGCATTTGGTCAAATTCAGGAGAGGGTTGTCAAAGTCCACAGATGGGACCCT
>NW_008245085.1:0-697 GCF_000691975.1 Corvus brachyrhynchos
TTCCTAATCAGGGACACTGTAATAATTATGGGAGGTTTTAATTGCAAAGGGCTGATAAAAAAAATATTTACAGTACCTTAATTTGTATCTGAATAGTGGCAAAGACTGCAGTGACTGTGAAGAGCCCTTCATCCACACCAGTAGGCTGCAATTCCCAGGCCTGATAGGGCAGGTTCAGGTGAGCATCCTGGAGAAGGGCTACTGTATAAAAGGCACCCATCCCAAAGGTGATGCTCCTTTCCTGTGCTTCATAGGTTATGTTGCTGATGCCATCAGTTCTCCACTGCTGGCCTGGACAAAAAGGATGCAAAAATACAAAGAGGCATGTGGAAGGCTTCTGGCAGTAATGCAGAAGTAAAATAAAACCAAAAAAGTAATAATAATAAAAAACAAATAAAAAATCCCCAAATCAATTAACGTTGAAGTCCCCCAGTTACTTCTGGGCTCCAAACTGGCCCTTATCTTTACAGCTGCATTGTGACAATAGTCCAACTGAGGCATAAATTCCACTATTGAATTTATTTTAAATTTGATGTCCTGAGTTCATACCTGCAGGATCCCATCGGGCTACCACGGGCGCTTCAAAATAAATCACATTGTCAGGGAGCCTGAGGGTTATCTGTACTGCTGCCTGTGTGCCATCTTCAGCCTCTCCTGGGGAATATGGATACACCTCCAATCCAACATCCAGCAACTT
>NW_008245086.1:0-696 GCF_000691975.1 Corvus brachyrhynchos
TAGCCTTAGCTCCTCCTGCTTAGCAAGGGCAGTGGCTCTCACTCTGGGGCACCTCACAGGTCCCAGGCTCAGAAGGGCTGCACCAGCTCTAACACTGCCTCAGCAGCTGCCAGGTGACACCTGCCTAGCTGCAGCTGCTGAGCCTCCTGGCCTGGCCCCCCAGGGCAGCAGACTGTTTGCAACCCTTCTGTAATTGCAACTTAAAAGGAAAAATACCACACAGAATACCATGAAATATTAAAGAGTCAACAATCCTAATTGTAGCCATGGGAGACCTAATAATAGCCTGCTTGGTCTTCTCTAGTGCATTGTAACTCACTTTTCACATGCCCAAACAGGCCAGGCCTGCGGACACAGCAAATTGAAGGACTGATAACTATTTGGTTCCACAAGCTGTTTTACAGACCCATCTCCAGGCATTTCAACCTACATATCTCTTCAGCAGATACCATTTCTGTATGTTACCATCTTAATCACTTACTCAGACATATGTACAAACCAAGGAGACTGAGAGGCAAGATTAAGGTTTTGTTATCTGAAGAATATTAAAGCAACATTCTTCTGAGGAATTCCATCACTTCCAGGAATTTCAGACACAGCTGTCTTAACTGGCTGTTTGAAAGGTAAATGAGAAGATATTCCCCACTTTGTGATCTGGTAAAGATGCTGCACTGACTGATTTGATGCTTGACTTCT
>NW_008245087.1:0-701 GCF_000691975.1 Corvus brachyrhynchos
ATTAGCTAAATGGGACTTTCCCTTTGTGACCCATGTCGATGGCACCTGATGACTGCATTGCTCTTTAAACACCTCTCAACAGTACCCAGTACAATCTTCTCCATAATTTTTCCAGGAACTGAGGTTGGTCTAACAGGCCTGCAGGTTCCTGGGTCTTTCCTCCCACCCTCCAGGTAAATAGGAGTAACAGTGGCTGGCAGAGACCTCTCCAGGCTCCCAAGGCCTTTGGTAGCTGATGGAGAGGGGTCCTGCTGTAACATCAGTGGGACCCTTCCGTACTCAGGGATGAATCCCAACAGGCCCCATGGACTTGTGAACATTCAGCTGACACAGGTGGTCCCTCACACTTTCAGTGTCCACAAGCGGAAGCCACTGGCCCAGCACTCATGGGCCTCCAGCTCTGGGGCTCAGGCAGACCAAGGTTTATCGGTATCACCAAAACCTGAGGCAAAATACACACTGAACACCTCTGCTTTTTCTTCATCCCCATTAGGCAGGTGACCATCTTCAACAAGGATCAGTCCAGTGTTTTCTTTAGACCTCCTCTTGCTATTAATGTGCTTCAAAAAGCCTTTCTTGTTATCTGAAACAGCATTGGCCAGCTTCTACTGTGATTGAGCTCTGGCCCTTGGTGTCTTCTTCATGCACAGACAAACCACAGCTCTGTAATCCTCCTGAGAAGCCTGACCTCACTTTCAGAG
>NW_008245088.1:0-700 GCF_000691975.1 Corvus brachyrhynchos
GTGAGTGGATTTCTTTTCAATGCACTGTTGGTGGCATTAGGGTTGGGACACAGCCCCTCTCTTGTCTAACCTCATGCCAAGTGTACCTGTGCAGCCCGGTGAGCAGGTGCTGAGTGAAGCAGAGGCTGAGATTTTGTCGCAAACACAGACTGAAGGAAGGGATCACAAAGCCTAATGTCTCTGTGCTGTGAGAGGAAGGACATACCCTGTGGCTTGCACAGGGAAAACCAGCATCCTGGAGACTGTTTTGGACTTCACCCCGCAAGGACCTTTAACTTCCACCTTGGAATCTCAGCCTGAGAGCCCCGTAACTGTCTGGATTCCAGAGCACGTCCTTGTGCCCCGCAGGCGTGTCCACAGCAGACCCTCTTCTGTCAAGGGTTGTGCAGAGCGTGCAAAGTTCCTGAGCCCGTCTCCCTGCCTGGCTGCCTGTCACGCTGGGCTTATGTTGAGCTTTAAGACAGAGCAGTTAAGGATTTTCACTGTTCCATGGACTGACCTTGGGGAGGTAATTGCCAGGAAGCTCTGCTGGGAGACATCGGCCAGGCCACATTCCCCCCCATGGAGATGCATTTGGAATGAGGGATGAGTGGAACCAAGAGCAAACCCCATTCATTTGTCCCCAGATCACATCTCTGTGGAGATGGGAGGGCAGGCAAGGTGTGCACCTAGAGATGAGTGAGACCCCTTAACACTCTTT
>NW_008245089.1:0-701 GCF_000691975.1 Corvus brachyrhynchos
CAAGCAGTAGAAATAAACCCTCACTAAATTTCTTACCAGATTATGTCAGAACCCAAGAGCTTGGCAGTTCATGAAGATTTAATTAAACATGCTTAGTTGTTTTCCATAATGCATTAACACAGTGAACTCTGAATCCTCTTCCTTCTCCCAGTGGAAGCCTGGAGGATTCTATGTTTGCATCTTTTTCCTCCTCTGTTTGTCTGCAGATCAGCCTAGGTCAGCAATGCTATGTGACAAGCTGAATCAAATCTTGCCAGGAGAACTCCAGCTACATTTTTACTTCTTCCAGTGATCTCTAAAGCTACTTATTGATTATATTTTTCTGTTGGTGGAAAAATAACTACAATAATTCAATAAAGGAGAATTACTTTTTGATTCTTTGCATTTTCTCCATGTCTGTTGCTAGCCACCTCTTTTCCCAGCCAGAAACACTGTTGCTCTCATTTCTGTGCTGCTAGAAGATACTTGGGTGTATTTTCTAATACTGCTGGAATGCTCAGTTTGTCCACATTTGGCCAATCCTTGCCCAAATGGAGTCCCTTTGCTAGCACGTGGTTTTGTGACACGTGTGGTGAGATAAGACAATTTTTGTCTTGGCTCCTGTTCCTGATCCAGCTCTGTAGGTTTTTAAAGTCTCATAAAAGCAGGTTCACAATTATTTAATGTTTCTAACTGTCTTTTTATTCCCTGCAGAAAGGGAG
>NW_008245090.1:0-702 GCF_000691975.1 Corvus brachyrhynchos
CGCAGGTCTGTAAAGCCGTGAGCTCCTTCTGTTCTCCTTGAGCCTTTCTTAACAGGCTTTCACTATTGCTTTCCTATCCCCCATGAAGTATGTGGTTTGGGGGTGCTGGTCCGTGAAGGAACGACGTAGAAAAGCAGGTATCCGTTTTCCACTCTCAGCAGGCTGCCATCCGCGGCATTTGTTTTTTCGGGGCCCCCAGCTTCAGATTCTCTTTAAAGCTTTTGATAAAACTCTCGTTTGAGTTATTAGCTGTGAACGCGGTACATTAGTGATTGTGCATAACGCAAAGATGGGCTGGATGCTTGTTGTTCGCGATTTCTCCATCTGATCACCTTTTCCACAGATTTATATACTTGCACCTCCTCGAGATCTGAACATTATCTGTTGGTTAATACTACTTCGGTATTGACTCTGAAAGAGAACATACACCTGGCTCTGTTGATTGAGAAGTTACTTATTGTTCTAACCCTCTTCTGTTTGCCCTCCCATGTTTTGAGAGAAGGCTGCTCCACATATTGTAGGTCTAGTGAGACTGACTATTTTTTCCCCGAATATTATTTGTCTGATGCAAACCCGGTTTTTGATCCTGTTTCCAAAATTGCCGTGTAGGTTCCCATGTTTTGAGGAAATGCTGCTGCAGAAAAGGCAGCATTAATGGGACCAATATATATTATCCAGTCGTGATTTTTCAAAGTTCTTTTT
>NW_008245091.1:0-702 GCF_000691975.1 Corvus brachyrhynchos
CGCCCGGTGGTGGCAGAGCTGCCACAGCCGGGACAGGGATGGGGAGCAACAACAGCACCCCCGGGGGCTCCACTTGCCCCCCTTGCCCCCCCTGCCCCTCACCGGGGAACTTGAGCGTGCACCGGACGGCTCCTGGTTACGCCAGCCTTGCACGAGGAGCCGGGCAAGGGGCAGGGACCCCGGGAAGGGACCCCGACCCTGGGGAGTGACAGGAACCTGGGCGTTTTGGGAGCCCGTGGGGCCGGGCTGGAGCGTGTGGGGAAGGGTCTGGGTTGGGTCTAGCCCCCCCTCACCCTCCCACTGTCACTGTCACTGTCGGGTGACAGGCGATGATGGGCAGCTCTGAGCGCTTGGGCTGAGCAGTTCCTGGGGAAAAGGGAACTCCAGCAGTGGGAGATGGCGGCCACCAACTCATCCACCCGCGAGTCATCGCCCCCTGCTCAGGACACACCCCAGCAGTGGCTCCCAGGGAGGGAAGAGCTGCACCCCGGGATAATTCGCATGGGAAGGGGGAGGTAGAACCAGCAAATCGGGATATTAATTCATCAGAAGTTCTGCCAGCTGTAACCGATGAGCGCTGACGCCTTTGCTCGTTAAAATGTCACAATCGTGCAAAGCTTTGCTGAAGGGGGAGCGGGGATCGCCTTTGGGGGAACCCCGGCTCCTGCTCTGAGCACCGGGGACCGGCCTTTGGGGGAACCC
>NW_008245092.1:0-701 GCF_000691975.1 Corvus brachyrhynchos
CAGGGAGGATACTGACTTTCAGCAAGAGCTATAGTGAAAACTATGAAACATTAATGTGTGGATTCTTTGTGTATAAATGTTAAAACAATACAGATCTCACTGCACATTATTGCATTTAGTTGAGCTGTGCATGCCAGCGTGAAGTTTGCTGCGACATTCATTTCCCTGATCAAAGCCCTTCTTGATGCATTTCATATTCAATTCAGATAAGCAGAAGCTAGGAGCAGTGACGCCTTGCCTGACCTGCACAGCACACTGAACCAGCAATAAATCATGTCAGCAACATTTTTCCACACCATATTTCTGCTGCCATGACAACACTGCCATATTTACAAAATAATCTTAAAGTTGTTATAAAATTCTGGTGCACAAGATGGCAGCACAGATACTACATGCTGGTTTAATCTGTTTTACTCCAGCCACCCTTTATGCGGATTAATCAGTGATTAAAGTCCACAAGGCAAGGTGCTGCTCAGAAAGCTGGCTCTGGAGCCCCGACACGGCCCCACGGCCATTGAAGGCTGCAGGGCACCCAGCAGCAGCCAAGTGCTGTTTACTCGGCAGTCTTTTGGTGGGGGAAAAAACAGACACTCTCCAGCAGCACCACAACTGACAACAGCAACACATGTGCATGTGTTTCAGGACAGTCCTCAACCTTAGCAATCAGCAAGGCTTTGTTTTGCTGCCTTGTCTGTTTGCAG
>NW_008245093.1:0-700 GCF_000691975.1 Corvus brachyrhynchos
GTCCTTGCCCACAGCAGCTGGATGGGACAAGATTGTCTAACCTAAACCATTCGATGACTCTATGATCTGTGGGCTGTCTATGGCAGACCCTGTCTTCACCAGGGTCCATCTTCCTTTGTCTGTCTTGCAGTCCCCCTTGGGCACGGGTTTGGTCAAACGCTTCAGTCAGGAAGACACTGATGGACAGATTACATCTACCCGTACATGGGAGAAATGTGAATTAACAGTGAAGCAGTAAGTCATCTGCACATACTCAAGCAAAAGTCATTTACCACTGCATATGCTGAGCATGGCTGATACCAATCCTAACTTTTGAAATACCTCAGTGCTGCATCTTATGAGAGAGCTGGGCACTGCATGAGCTGAGGG
Organism: Corvus brachyrhynchos; assembly: GCF_000691975.1. Classification (NCBI taxonomy): domain Eukaryota; kingdom Metazoa; phylum Chordata; class Aves; order Passeriformes; family Corvidae; genus Corvus; species Corvus brachyrhynchos. The sequence goes on from NW_008245093.1 coordinate 370, forward strand.
ACTCTATGAGATGTGTGTGGACCCTAGACCGGGTAATGGAGGGGAGGAGAAGGTAGAGATGAGGTTGTGGGCTGTTGCCACACATTGCTGTTTCCCAGCTGTTGGGAGGAAAAGGTTAAAACTGGAAGATTTGGAGAGGAGGATGATAGATTTGCACAAAGTGACCTTGTAGCTGGGGAGGCTGAGAATATCCACGCGAGAAACTTCACATATTTACTGCTGATTACCCTCTGTCGCTTGAGGGATAATAGAAAAGCTATCAGAACCTTAAGAGGCATCTCTCACAGACAGTCTGGAGCCTCCTGCTGAGAGACAGAGAGATCAAAAAGCT
>NW_008245094.1:0-701 GCF_000691975.1 Corvus brachyrhynchos
AAGAAGCCAATAGTTCCAAGCATGTAGTCAAGCATTTCTTGCAAACTGTCCTGCCTTTCAGTCTGGCACACACAGAGGATTGGCATTAGGACAGTACGCAGCCTCCCAGATTTCACCGTCTGCGTTTGGCCAGCTGCTCTCTCCACTGCACTTTGTGGGCTCATGCACCGGCCAGGGGTGGTCCTGGGGCTGGGGAATGTGCAGGCTTGGAAAAAACTTGAAAAACTTGTGTGGAGCCATTCAAAAATCTAACGTGGCTTCCTATCTAGACACGCAGCTAAAGCCCAGCTATTTCTCTCTCCTTTTTCTTTTTAACAGAGAAAGGAGCTCACAGGTGATTGGGTCTCTATTCCACATCTGTTGGGTCCCTGCCTCGTAGCTCCCACTTTTGATGGAATTTACCCATTTGGTCCCAGTGGCTTCCTCCTCTCACCACCTTCTAAGTCTTCCCACATTCTGTTGTATCTTTCTTCTTTGGTTTCCTTATGGCCATTCCAGCCCCATCTCTGCGGCTCACAGATGTGCCCTGGGGAGCTCCAGGGGTGAGGCACAGGCCACACGTGCTTCTTTGAGATGCCCTGGCACTGCAGCAGCAGGCTGATGTGTGTGCAGCAGGTTTGGAAGAGGAACAGGCATTCTCGGATTTAGTCAGAAGCATCAGTGGCCAAAGGTGTGGTCTCCTTTGCTTTGGTCCCATCTCA
>NW_008245095.1:0-702 GCF_000691975.1 Corvus brachyrhynchos
CCTGCCTCTGCACTGATGTACCTGTTGATACGGGCATATTATGTCCCCTCTATTCTCCTTCAACTTTTGGGTTGTATAATTTTATTGAGGTGTTCTGCATAAGGAGATGCTTTCCTTTGGATATGTGTTGCATGATATGAAATGAAGTGTTTCAAGATGATACTTCATTATAAGTAGTGAGTGATGCCTTGAGGCTGAGAAGATAACAGAAGGGGTTAAAATACATCTGTCCCAGATCAAATAATGGCTCACCACATCTAAATTTCTACCTAAGTTCCATATATGCCCATAAGTTATATCCATATGCAAATTACAATTCATAACTCTGGCTAAGAAAAACACCTCCTCTTAGAAAATCAAATCAAAAAAAATGGATCTGCCCCTAAATTAAAATGCAAAAAAGTAATCTTTGTTATTGTTTTGCAAAACAGTGTTTTTGTGTCAAGTAATTTAGTTCTCATTAGAAAACCACAGACTTGACAGGTTTGTTCTTTAACAAGAATAATTTCTTTAGCCATCTCGAAGGGTATCTCCTTCTCTTGCTTTCAGACACAATTGCAAGAAAAGAGACTGTAAGCTATAGCTCATTTCTGCCTTTGTTTCTGTCCTCAGAGCTGAAACACCTTGAAAAAATTGTGAGCTGGAAGAATTTCCGAGTATGAAATTCAGTATTGTTGTGTGCAGCCTTGCTAGATAAACTTT
>NW_008245096.1:0-702 GCF_000691975.1 Corvus brachyrhynchos
TGAGGAAAATTACTGACCTGGATTGAGTCCAGGATGGCAACTGAAGGAAGACTAAAGCCAAGCATCTCAACCCTGTGAACAGAGTTCCCACAGGAGGACCTTTGAGGCCCCTTGGCCCCAGTGGCTGTGTCAGCACCTCCCTTGGAGCAGGATGTGCCTCGGTGCTTGTCAGCACCCACACGTCTGAGAACTCAAAGGAGCTTCGTCAGAAACTGACAGTGGGCCCAGCCTGGTACCCCCTCCCCAAGGCTCAGGCCTTTGCCCACGGAGAGATGCAGAGGACACCCAGCGTGTGTCTTTCACTGAACTCTGGGGGAGTCTGTAACAGGTGCTTTGTACACGCGCACACACACACAGATATTTTAATATAAAGTCTGTATCTGTGTCTGAAAACTGTACAAACTATACTTTATAGCAAGTGTAGCACCAATGTTGCCATTTTAGATTCAAAATTAAGTTACTGTTGTAACAAAATTAAGTGTACTGTTATTATTTATTCCATAATAAATCCTATGGAATCACTCTGTAAGAGTTAAATCAGTTAATGATTAAGTGCTGCCAAATCCTTTAGACATAAAGCACTGAGGAATTACATGGGTAGGTTTGGCAAGAGGTCCACTGCGAACCTTGTGACTCAGTGGGAGGGTCTCCCTTCCCCCTCTGCACCCTTACATTCTCAGTCCTCACCCTTTTGCATCCTGT
>NW_008245097.1:0-704 GCF_000691975.1 Corvus brachyrhynchos
AAAGACATAAAAATTGACCCAAAACTCACCCAAAAGGCACCAAAATCGACCCAAAAGCCACAAAAACCGACCCAAAACCAACCCAAAGGATACAAAAATCGACCCAAAACTGACCCAAAATCCACAAAACCCGAGCAAAAATCCACAAAACATCAACCAAAAGCGAACCCAAATTCCACAAAAATTGACCCAAAATCCATAAAAATCGACCCAAAAGCCACAAAAACCGCGGCAAAATCCACCCAAAAAATCCACAAAAATCGACCCAGAATTCATAAAAATCAACCCAAAATCCACAAAAACTGACCCAAAACCGACCCAAAAGGCACAAAAATTGACCCAAACCCACAAAAATCAACCCAAAAGCTACAAAAACCGAGCAAAACCCAACCCAAATTCCACAAAAATTGACCCAAAATCAACCCCAAATCAACCCAAAATCCACAAAAATCGACCCTCAACCGACCCAAAATCCACAAAAACTGACCCAAAATCCACAAAAATTGACTCAAAATTTACAAAAACCGACCCAAAATCCACAAAAATCGACCCAAAATCCACAAGAACGGCCCCCAAATGCACCCAAACGGACCCAAAATGCAGCCGAATCGCCCCAAAGCGCCCGGGCCCCACGAGGAGCTCGACACCCCATAATGCTTCCCTGCGGATTCGGGGACAATTCCGGGGGTTTTGGGCAAAAAAGC
>NW_008245098.1:0-703 GCF_000691975.1 Corvus brachyrhynchos
GCCTGCCCCTCCTTGGCTGGGGGAAGGGGACTATGGGGGCAGCCTCTGTGAGAAGATGCCAGGGGCCACTCTCATGTCAGACAGAGGGAGTTTTCAGCCAGCCCCAAAACAGACATGCTGCTGGTAAAAGCTGAGCATGTCAGTGATGCTGTGGTACCTCTGTGATAACACATTTAGTAAAGGATAAAAAACACTGCATAGGAGCAGTGAAAGAGTGCAGCCTGAGGAGGAAGGAGAGTCAGACACAAGTTGTCATTGACCAATCATAATCCCTAATCCCTGTCTGGATGTCATAGCATAGGAGGAATGGAAGAGACAGCAATGAAAGACTGTCCTCATATCTGAAAACTTCCACAATGTAAACTAGTCTTGAGTCTTTCAATTTGGATGCTTCCATAATTTGGGTTTTTATAACAGATGTGGGTGTCTGTCAGTATATCTGTAACAGCTAACTGTGCCAGGGCTTCCCACACAGGTGTTGAAAACATAGGGAAAAGCATTTTAAAATGCTCATTCCAGAACCTGTGTCCTGGAACACTCAGGGTCAGCGAGTCGTGACTCTGAAGCAGCATCTGCCATGTTGCTTGGTGTTAGGCTGCAGGTCTTCCAGATTCCTACATATATGGTTCCTGTATCTGGTACCTGTTCACTGCTGAGCAAAACTAACACTGTTGGCAGACCAGCTGTACACTCCTTATTCTTT
>NW_008245099.1:0-702 GCF_000691975.1 Corvus brachyrhynchos
CCTGCCTCCTTCCTACAGCCTTCCAGCACAACAGGGCCCTGCCCCACCCTGCTGCTGGGGAACTGCCCACCACCACTCACCCCATGCACTTCCTACCCAGCAGAGGCCCATGTTGGCCTCCAGGACAAGTTTGTTCTCCAGAAGACACAGCAAGGACAGTCCCAATGCTCTCTCGCTGTGCCCCATCTCTCCCTGCATTTCAGCACAGGCCATTCCTGTGCATGTAAACGCAGTGCAGCTCAGGCAAGCCTGGTCATCTCTGAAGGGTTCTTGCTGCTGGCAAGATGCAGCTTTTTCTATGCCTAATGCATTGATTTCCAGGTCACAGGCAGTTCATTCATAACCAATAACCAGCACAGACGAGCCCATGTGAACCTGGTGTCCTCTTCTGCTGCACCTTTGATCTCTCACAAGGAAGCATGGTGAGAACCCCTCTCTCATGCACCAGCAAAACCTCTCACATCTCCCCTGCTTTCTTTGCCTACCAGGAGTCACACCAAACACTCTTCATCCAGAGATACTCACGCTGCTGTCACATTATATGGAGTCTTGTCCACCCACTGCCACTGTCCCACCTTCTCCGCAAACAGACCGATGTGGAAATTCTCTCTTTTTGGATTTCGTTTTATCTGCTCAGAGAGGAAATCCTGGCAATCAGAGAGAGTGCAATGTCCATGAGGGGCAGGACTGAGCACAGGGAGG
>NW_008245100.1:0-702 GCF_000691975.1 Corvus brachyrhynchos
CTGTTTGTCCTTCCCACCCCTCTTTCTCTAAATAAAATTGCAGCTGGTGTAGACATCATCTCAGTGTAGTCAGCATAATCTTTAAGGAATGCTGGAAAAGTCATCGATGATCTTTTTAAGATAATAAATTTTCAGTTGGTTCACGTTGAAATGATTTGACAAGGACAGTGTGTTTTGTCCCTGCTTAGAAAGATTGGAACCTGAGTACAGAAACCTAAATTGATTTGATTTTGAACTTCCTTATCTGGAAATGTTTATAAATAGCAAATTTTTAATGATTTATTACTTGAAAGCCATCAACCCTCCTGCTGGCAAAAATGAAATCACAGTATATAGCTGTTAACCCCATGTTCTGTCAACTTGTAAATACAGTCATTATAGAATTTTACATGTGGGAAATTAGTGCTCTAAACTAATGCCATGTATACTTTGATATTTATGCAAGAAGAATAGATTTAAACAAAGGACCAATTTATTTTCAGATGCTCCTCAGTGCATGGTTTTCTAGTAGCAGCAGATTTACCGATTCATAAGGCCTTTCCCAGAAAGTCCTCACAAGAGGTTTTCAGAGATACTGACTTTCTCAGAGCGGTCTTTCAAGAGTACCACTAAAGTTTACCCAATGTACAGCAAACCCTCTACAAGGTGAAGGCAATCATGAAAGCCTTGAAAGCCACAGGGGAGATCCAAGGAAAGATAACA
>NW_008245101.1:0-705 GCF_000691975.1 Corvus brachyrhynchos
GAACTCTCTGACTGGGATGTGTGCAGCGAGCAAGAGCTGTCCCAGGAAGAAGCCAGGAGCTACCAAGAGCTTTCTGACTGGGAAGAAGACACAAAGCAAGGGCTTTTGCAAGGAGGATTTGCTGGCTCCTCAAAGCTCTCAGACTGGCAAGAACAAAGCCAGCAAGAGCTGTCCCCCAGAGAGGTCGGGAGCTGCCGAGAGCACGTGCTCTGGGAAGAGCGCAGTGGCCAAGCGCTTCCTGAAGAGCAAGACTCCAGTGGCCAGGAGGCGGCCAAAGGCAATGCTGAGAGAAGAGCCTCCGTGCAGTCCAGCTGGGAAGACGACAGCGACCGAGAGCCGGCGCACGACAGCGGGGAACACGCCGGCGTCCGGAGCACGGCGCTCGTGGCCTTGCCGCGGGAGGACGACGAGTGGGACGACGTGAGCGTCCTGGAGCTGCACGAGGAAGAAGAAGAAGACAGGGAGCAAAGACTGGCAGGCTTGGCACGAGATGGGCTCTCCGTGCCTGTCCCTCGGGAGGCTTGGGTGGAGTCGTGGGTGCAGGCATTGGAGTCGTGCCCCCCAGAGCCGCTCTATGCCACGTCTGAGCCTCTGGAAGCCCAAACCCCCGTGGAATACCTGTCTTCTCCTGCCTCGGCCGAGCAGGTGCCAGCGGCAGGGCCAGAGAGGCTGGGGCCTGCCCCCCCCGGGCCCCCCGGCCCCTCG
>NW_008245102.1:0-706 GCF_000691975.1 Corvus brachyrhynchos
GGCAACCCCAAAGCAAGGTGCCTTCCAGCTCCAGTCTCAGTGCTGGCAGAGGTTCCCATCCAGCAGGAGGTCGTGGATCACACTGGAGGGTCAGGGGTGTAGGGCAGGTGTAGGAGAAGCTTCTCCCTCCCCCTCGTGCTGTGGTGGGGTGTGAAATCCAAGTCTCGCTTCCCTAGGGAGCTTCAGCCAAGGGAGCAGACCCCAAAGGTGAGGGCAAGGCAAGACTTTGTGCCTTTGCTGGGCTTGGATGGGGAAAGAGGGATGGGAAACAGATGAGAACACACCAAGATGAAAAGGAGAGGGTGGATTGTTCATGGTCCTGGCATGGAACAGGATTTGTACAAGCTCAGAACACTGTGGGCACTGAACTCTTCTCTGAGCCCTCCAAAAAGACTTCCGAAGCTGCCAGGAGTGGAGGCGAGGTTGTGAACCGAGAGCCTTCTCCAGTGGAGTCTGAGAAGCAACGATCCCTTTGTGCTGGAGGCAGGAATTACAGGTAAAGCCCTCCAGGGATGTGTGGCAGGGCTTTTGCTGCCTTGTGCACAAAAAATGTGGCAGAAAAATAAAGTTTGCCAGGACATGGCACTGCTCAGAACAGGGCCAGCAAAAGGGGACTGCAAAGAAGCTCTGCAGCACAGCGAGGGCTCGGGATGATGTGGAACCATGGAATATCCTGACCTGGAAGGGACCCACAGGGACCATCGAG
>NW_008245103.1:0-705 GCF_000691975.1 Corvus brachyrhynchos
AGTCTCTGTTCCAGGATGGAGAAGATCCGCTCGATCCCAATGCTGACCCCCACACAGGGCACCTTCCGGCCCTTGGGATCAAACATCCCCACCAGCCCGTCATAGCGGCCGCCTCCGGCCACGCTCCCAACGCTGACCGCCTCCTCCACGTGCTCGTTCTCCTGATGCAGCAGCACAGCCTCAAAGATCACCCCCGTGTAATAGTCCAGGCCCCGTGCCAGGCTCAGGTCGAAGGAGATCTGCAGGGCACAAGGGAGGCCCCGTCACTGGGTGCTTGAGGACCCACGAGGGCAGCACCCCCTCCTGCCCCCACACCTCCTCACCTTCTCTGTGATGCCAAACAAGGTCAGGTACTCAAAGAGCAGCTTCATGTCCCCCAGCCCCTCCTTGGCCAGCTTGTTCTGGGACAGCTTTGGGTCCTGGAGAAGACGCTCAACCAGGTCCAGCCCACCTGTGGGGACCAGCCATGCCTCAGGAGCGTCAGGGCAGCAGCACCCGCCGGGGCAGCCCCGGCCAGCCGGGCGTGTGCCCTGCACCTTCCATCCCCAGCCCAGAACAAGGCCAAGGGCACGAGCCCGTGGTGCTCACCATGGAGCTGGACATACTCCCCAATGCGATCCGCAGCCTCGGGAGAGAGCCCCTTCTCTCCCACCATCTCGCTCCTCACTTCTTCCCATGGCACCTGAGAGGGGAGAGAAGGGCATC
>NW_008245104.1:0-707 GCF_000691975.1 Corvus brachyrhynchos
AAAAAAAAATGAGATCCCTTATTTTTAAAATGTCTCCACTTGGCTGTAACTAGAATTCAAATGTTTAGCATTTTCTCTTTGTTTCAGGCCTGATTGCAGTGTAAAGCTAGTGTATGTCTACAAATATCCCAGTATTATGACTTGTGACTTCAGACCCTCTCCTGTGGTTCAGCATTCATATTCCACCATGAGGACTTCTCTTTCTTTAGCTAGACATAATGTGGTAATGAGACGCTTCTCTACAACTCTACAGTTGACTTTGTCCCACATTGAACTTTGATTATTGTTATTATTTCTTTAGTATTAGCAGTGGCTGTATGTCTTTAATGTGAAGAAAACTTTTTGACCTAGAAAGGCTTCAGTCTAAATTGTAAAGACAATTTAAGTATTAAAAACAAACACAAAAGAAAACAACCCTCCAAAATTGCAATGATATCCTTTCTTTTTGTCAATAAACTGTTAAAATATGCTGTGTGGTCATAGCATGCATTCAGTAAATAAAAGAAAATATTTAATTCTGTGAGGTGTTTGAATGTCACTCAGTTCAGCTTTTTGTTGAAAAACCTGTACATTCTGTTGTTGGGCTCCTTAGGCACATAGCAATGCTGGTGCCTTCACTGGATGATCAAAACTTTTTAAAAGTGAAGAATGACAAATGATGAACAATAGACGGCAAATATGCTTCTTTCCTCTAATGCATGTGTTTA
>NW_008245105.1:0-705 GCF_000691975.1 Corvus brachyrhynchos
AAAAAAGAAAAAAGAAAAAAGAAAGAAGAAAAAGAAGCAGTGTTCAGAAGTTGGAGGAAAAAATGCACAAATGTCCACTGATTGAATATTTGACACCTCTGGTGAATGAACTTGGGCAAGATGATTAATAGTATGATGATTTTATTGGATTAGGGATATTGCTAATTAAGTAAGCCTCTACTGCAGCCAAGTGCTTCATCTTCTGGTCATTTTTCTCTTTGCTGTTCTCTGGAATCCTGTGTCTCTTATTATATTATTGTATGCAGACCTTGTAATAATTTTCCATGCCTTTTATGCCTTAAATTAATCTAGCATAATGTTGCATGGGAACCTTCTGCCAAGATGTTCTGGTAAATGATCTAGTGCAGCTATAGCTGGCCTCTTAAGAGAGTAGCAGATAGCTTTACCTCAGTGCTATGAGATCGACATCATCACTTCTTCATTTCCATGTCATGTTTAAAGTGTTGCTTTTAACTAGTGAAAGGGAAATAGACCTCTTCTACCTTGCTACCTTAAGAATCTTTACTGTGCAATGTTATCTATAGAAAAGATAGAAGTTAAAATACCTTATTATAATTACCATCAAAATGTGCTATCTGGTCACATTTTGACTTGATTGATCTTAGCAAATTTTAATGTCAGGATACAGAAGTTGCAAGAAATATTAAACTGAAAAAAGAGAAGAAGAGAAAAGGAAGATATCTT
>NW_008245106.1:0-707 GCF_000691975.1 Corvus brachyrhynchos
GGAGGAGTTAGATCTTTCTCTTTGCTAGGGTGGGGTCAGCTACTTGTTTTGTGTCAAAGGTAAAACAAGCAGTCTCTCATTTCTAAAAGCCCAGAAATTTTAAACTCCTCCAGTCAATTATTTGCTGCATACGTTTGAATAGACACTCTTTTTGCAACATTCAGCAGTCATGTCTTGAAAAATTTCACAAAAATGGTTTTTTCTCTTATGACAGCAAATTATGTTCTTTGTAATAACCTAGTTGTCATCTACATGGCATGAAGAGCAAACAGCATATTAAAATTAATAAGCTTTTTTCCCTGCTGTTCTTTAGAACTTATAGTGGTTGACAATATCAATACAGCAATTCGTAACTGTGATCCTAGTAAAACACTGGTTGCACTGATGAAACCCGAGGCACAGCTGCCTGTTGTTCACTCATTTGCTGCTGCTGTCTATCAGACTGAGCTGTTCAACCTCCAGCAACAGAATGCTGTGGTAAGAGTGAAAAGCTTACAACCTGCTCGTTGATGTTGTGTAGTCAGACCATGAAAGAGCACAAACATAGCATATAGTTGTGTAAAATCAGACATAATTCTCTTGCCATGGTGTTAGGGATTGCATGAATCGTTTTGGTTGAAAAGGCAATATTGAATTGCAGAATTTGTTTCTTGCCACACTTCAATCTGGCTGAGCTCTTGTGTTGCAACAAATCAACTGACTTTTTT
>NW_008245107.1:0-706 GCF_000691975.1 Corvus brachyrhynchos
AACCTTCAAAAGATTTAATATTCTGACTAAAAGTCTAAGCAGCCTTCCCCACCTCCAGTATGTCTCATCTTATTTAAGGAAATCACAAAATCAAACACTGTATTCCTAGAAATGCTAAAGGAAACATTTGAAAAAGTATTTGGGATCATTTCCAAGTATTTTCCAATGTCACTGAAGAGGATGCTATCCATTTTAATACTGTGAGTTTCTAAATACAGCTTTTCCAGTTAAAAAAGAAGAGACAGGGATTATCACATATAATCAACCGAATAGCAACAAATTTTTTGTCACTCTGTCATTTCATTTAAGAAGCCTACTACTTATTTCCGCTAAGATCAAATGAAATCATGACAAAATGACTCTCCCACGTGTAAGGGTCTGAATACCTATATATATTTAAGTTAGATTATACTTCACTTAAAACTATGATCCACTGAAAGAAAATCAAAAGTCCCCAACATATTAGTTATCTACAAACTTAACACTGGACACTCAGTTAGCTAGATTTCCCTTTAAGGTTACCGAAGCTATAAAATTACAAACTTAAAATAGCTGTTCAATAATCAGGGACATTCCAATCCATTATATAAGTATTACTTAGATGGGCATAGCCTTAACCATCTCTTGACATTTTAAATACATGACTCTGCCAACAACACCTAGTTACTGATACTAAACACACGGTAACTACCTGGCCTTTCTCCCT
>NW_008245108.1:0-702 GCF_000691975.1 Corvus brachyrhynchos
TTTTTCCCTTTCTGACCTACTGGGTTTGGCCAGGGATTTGAAATCCATGTGCTGGGGAAGTTCAGTTCTTTGTGAACCTGTAAAACATGGCTTTGAAAAATGAGCCCATTATGCTTAGTTTAAATTCATTTTCCTGACTTCAATAGCTGCGCTTGGTGATCAGAAGAGGTTGAAACCACTAATTTAGTGTTTGATACCACACCAGTGGTTGTAGGATTCTCTTTAGCTCACGTGCTTTGGGACAGCTCTAGGTCTGGTTACACCCCTGTGTAACATTAAAGTTGTAATTCCACAGTGGGGGAGAGCTTGGAGCAGTCAAACTGAATCCAGCAGGCCAGAGAGGGAGCACTGGCCTTGCCCAGCAGTGGCCAGAAGGCAGGGAAGGGGAGGAAAGCCTGATTTAGGTTGGAATTCCTTCTTTTGTGGCATTCCAAAAGGTAACTGAGTCAGGAGGGAGGAATTTGAGGCCAGTGCGTGCTTTGTGTGCACCTGGACTGTGCACAAGTGACCTGTGCTGATGATTGGGGTCCTGCCGGGGCTTTCAGGACACTTCTCTGCAGCCAAAAACCAAGGTGTAAATAACTGTAGTACTGAGGGGTGGGTATTTGTGCTGATATGGGGTCTCTTGGCTAGAAAACTGGTTCAGGCTGCTCTGAAAAGAGCATGAGTACAGCAGGAAAAATGTCTGTCCCAGGACTGTCA
>NW_008245109.1:0-711 GCF_000691975.1 Corvus brachyrhynchos
GAAGGGAAGGGAAGGGCGCCTGCGTTTGTCCTTGGGTGCGTGTGTGGTTTGGAGTGTCTTTCGTGTACCCAGCCCTGGCCGGTTCTGCCGGAGCGCTCAGGCGCGGCCGGGCTGTCTGCGTTTTACTCCCGGGCCGGGATCGGTCGGAGCACTCTGTTCCCTGTGCTGTTCGGGGACGAGCGCGGGAGGAAGGGGAGCGCGGGCTCCGCCGGGCGCGGGATGTCCCGGAGCCAATCGTGGCCCGCGCGCTCTTTTGGAAATCGCGCGGGCGCTTAACCCTTCTTGGACACGGGCCCGCGCTCCCGCTGCCGCCACCGCCACCTGGCAGAGTGAAGAGCCTCCCCTGCAGCGTTGCTATAGTCCCTGGAGCTAATTGCCCAGTCCCCCCTTTCAGACACGAGCGGGAATGAGAAAAAAAATATAGCGCGATGTCTTGTCATAGACAACTTAAGGATCGCTTATCTTTTTAAAGGAAAGCGTATTTTACTCTTGGCCTGGACAGGTTTTGTTGGGTTTCTCTACTCACCTAAAGGCGGCTGGAGGACAGCAGCCCAACAGGCCTGAAGCAGGAGGAAAGCAAGCTTTAACGTTAAAGGAACACTAAAGATCAAGCCAAGAATGACTATTAAAAACACAGCAACACAGCTCTTTTAAATGAAAACGTGGGTGGCTCTTAGAAGAGCCTTTGGGTTTTTGTCGCAGTGGTACGGT
>NW_008245110.1:0-712 GCF_000691975.1 Corvus brachyrhynchos
GGCCCCGGGCTGGGAGGGGAGCGATGGGGCAGCACACACAGCAGCTCCTGAGCCGGGGGCAGAAACGCCTCCAGAGCGGGAGAGGAGCCCAAGGGTGCGACCGGGAGAGAAGGAAAAGCACGAAGGACACGCCAGGCCCCCACGGGGAGCGGTGCCCGCAGCAGGGCTCAGGGGCACGGCCCGGCAGCGCCGGTCATACCCCTCAAAGGCATGAAAAGGCCGGGCTGGGGCTGTGCCTTTGTCTTTGTGCTAAAAGCTTAACGAGAACAACTTCGGGGCTGGCCCTGATGAGCCGGGCCCCGGGAGCCGGGCTGCTAATGAAGCCGGGAGCTGGAAGTGCTAATTGGGTGAGGGACCAGCGGGATGAGGTGTTGCTGGGAGCGATTCAACAGCAAACACGGCATCAAAGGAGCGAGGAAAACTCCTCCGGCAGAGCCCAGACCTTGGGTTAAATGTTTCTCTAAACGACACCTCCCGCGGGCTCGGAAATCCCGACCTTTCGCGGCCCTTCAGCCCTGCTCTAGGAAAACTTTAATTACACGAGGAGCGAGCACAGGGACAAAGACCTTGGTGAAGGAGAGACGAGTGTCGGGTGCATCCTTCATCGCCGTTTACATGAAAAGGGGAACCAGCAGGAACAAAGGGGCTGAGCGTTTGTCTGCTGGAGCTGAATTAATGCAGCGGTGGCAGCAGCTCCCTCCGGGCCCGGAGA
>NW_008245111.1:0-711 GCF_000691975.1 Corvus brachyrhynchos
CTTGAAAGGAAGCTCAAAGGATTATGAGAGTGTAGAAAGCCACGTGATAAACAAGGGCAGTGGAGTGGGTATGGAGGTGACAGGAAAACAAAGCCTGGCAATAAATACTGAACAAACAACTGAGACAACAAAACAAGCTGAACTAAATTGCTGAGCCAAGTCTTGACTTGAGATGTTTTCACTGGGAACGTCAGAAATTCTTTCGGGACTTTGACTTGCAAACAAATGATCATTTCCAGGGAAGATGTACTGATAATATCCACCTGTCTTAGGCATTGCTCTGGGGTTAACTCTTGCTTAGGAAGGATTCTGGTCTTTTCATAGGGTACTGTGTGTCTTAATCCTTGAGAAATGATGATTTTTTTTACCCAGAAGGGCATTAGGAAGGACCAACCTGGGCAGCTGGGAGTCACCTGTGACCCATCAGATTATCTGGGTAATGAGCAAAGAAAGACCAGTACAAAGATCTTTCCCATAATACCACTGCTGACCCCAGGTTCCATCATAGCGTATTTGTGATTTGATTTATTCTTTCTAGAAATCTTTTTGATATGTTTTTATTGCTTCTGATTCAATTAATCCCTTTCCAGTTCTTCTTTATCTGGGTTGTTCTGTTTATCCATCAGCTCATGCAGCCTCAAGGTTATTGTAGCTCAGAGGAGCTTTATGTGTTTTGTACCTTTGCTTAGCAGGGTTTCTGTTGGTTTTTTT
>NW_008245112.1:0-703 GCF_000691975.1 Corvus brachyrhynchos
TACAGGACACCAAGTTACACGTTAAATGCAATCATTAGACTGCAAGCAGTAATGGAACTTGTCCCCAGCCGTACAGCCGGGGCTTTGGAACTGACAGCAAAACAACAAAGCCAGATGGGAGTGGCTGCACGGCACAACCGGTTAGCCCTGGACTATCTGCTTGCTGAGGAAGGTGGAGTATGTGGGAAATGTAATACATCTGACTGCTGTCTAAAAACTGATGATAATGGAAATGCAGTACTGGACAGAGCTTCAGACATCAGAAAAATTGCTCACGTGCCAGTACAAAAATGGAACTCAGTGATGGACACTAACTGGTGGGACAACCTATTTGGAATGGCCTGGTGGAAGAAGGTAGGCTTTCTATTCCTATGTGCAATTGCCGGATTATTGGTTTTACCCTGTTTTGTTCCCTGTTTCATCCATTTAATTAGTGCAGTAATAGAAGGGATGCAAATAACAAATGTAGCAGTCAATCCCAATACAGCAACTAGCCACCAAGGAACAGGAACTCAAAGGATCATGATTCTAAGGAAAAGAGATAGTGAAAAGGAGAAAGAAGAGGAGGAAATGCAGCTTATTCTACACAGGTTGGAGAAGAGTTGTGAGCAGGGACGTGAGCTGACAATTCAGGAACCTCCAAAACAGATTGGTTCATTTTCTAGTGCACTTTCCCTTGCGGTTCTTAGAAGAAGGAGTTGTT
>NW_008245113.1:0-713 GCF_000691975.1 Corvus brachyrhynchos
CCACCCTAGCACTGACCCCACTCACCGCCCTGCATCGCTGGAGGATTCTTGCACGCAGGAGACTAGAGCCACAACTCAGAAACAGACCCGAATGCAATGAAGAAGGGCAGAGCAGCTACACACCAGAGCAAAGACTTGCTGGAACTCAAATCATAGCCTCCTGTGCCCCACAGGGTTTTAACCCAGCACAGCTAATGAGGAACACCTGGGAGCAATGAGACACAGGTGAAGGGGATAACACAGAGATTGCCCCTGGTGTAGGAGGGTCTGAATCATCTCCTCAGCCCTGCAGCTCCAGAGAATGGACAGGCTGGGGGTGCTTCAGGAAAGGTGGAATAGAGATGGGTACAGGGAATGGGAAAAGCCCCTGTGCTGCATTTATAAAAGCACCCTACCCCCAGCGTGGATGGAGAGGGTTGTATTATCTGTATTGCCTCCTCCAGAGGAGACAGTGGAGCCTCTGTCACAGTGGGGGAAGTAGACACCGAGCCCTGACAGTTCCCCCTCGGTGATGAAGTGCCTCGTGGATGGAGATGACCCGTTCATTTCCCATGGCTGTGCCAGGCCGGGTGAAAGGCGGCTTCCACGGCTCTGCACAGTAAATCGAGATTGTTGTGATGATAAATAACTGAGCCTGTGGGGGCCAATTAAAATCCTCGGGAGAGGGTGAATGACTTCAACCTGGCCTGGCACAGGGGAGGGAGGGATTTGCA
>NW_008245114.1:0-713 GCF_000691975.1 Corvus brachyrhynchos
CACCAACCATGGCAGTGGCACAGGCTGTGTGCGGTGACAGGAAGCCACAGGCACAGACGCTAAATATCCACAGAATGAGCCTTCATCTACTTATTTTTGCATTTTCTTGCCAGGGAGAAATGGGCTGAGAAGCAGGAGAAATTGAGGAAGACGGTGAAGCAGGTTCTGAAGTGTGATGTGACCAAAGTTAACCCCAGGGGCCCCGTGTCCCTGCTGCCAGCCGACTGCATCATTTCCACCCTGTGCTTGGAGGGTGCCTGCAAGGACCTGGCACCTTCCGCAGTGCCCTGAGGAACATCAGCACCCTCCTGAAGCCAGGGAGGCACCTGGTCATGGTGACTGCCCTTGGGGACACCTACTACAGCCCTTTTTCTGGCACTAAATAAACTCCTGAGTGCTCCAGCTGTGTCTGTGAGCTGGGATTTGTGCAGCACACACAGCACCCAGGCTTGGGGTAACCCCAGCAGCTCCCCCCAGCCCAGGGACAGGGATAGTACCTGGAAGGAAGAAGGGTATAATTATATAAACACATAAAAAAGCAAACAAAAACCCCAAAACAAACTCTCCAAACAAATAAACCATCAAGCCTCTTCTAAAGTTGAAACTGGCAAGTGGAATTGGTTGAAATCTCAGCAATATTTCCAAGTGCCTGCACATTAAGAGTGAAAACAGGCAGCCAAAGAATGGGGGTTTCCACTTTGCTACTTTGAAGA
>NW_008245115.1:0-714 GCF_000691975.1 Corvus brachyrhynchos
ACCATGAGAGAGGGATCCCAGAGTCTTCCTGGCCACCCCTTCCCACTCATCCCAAGCTCCCCATGATCAGCATCACACTTGGGGCTGGTTGAGCTTTGCTGCTTGGAGAGGAGATGCGGTGGGTTGCAGGGCACAGGTTAGCCCTGGCATCTTCAGGGTGATGTGACCAAGACCCACGCTGGTACCACTGACACCTGAGGAGCAAATCCCACACACAGGGGTACCCAAACGCTGGCCTTACGGCCACTGGTGTAAGCCCAGGGTGTGGCCCTGCAGGCTGCCAGCTCAGGTGCGATCCCCAGTGAGATGTGGATCCAAAGCTGCTGCCAAGGCTGAGGAGCAGCTTTTGAGGGAGGAACCTGGGGCTCCAGGCACTTGATGAGCTTTTGTGGGGCTTCAAGACCTGCTGTCCCACCTGGGAAGGTTCTGGGCTGGTGTAGGTAGAACCTACACAAGGTTCTACCATGTGTAGGCTTGCACTCACCAGTGTTTGAGCCCAGAGGGGAAAACCCACCTGGTGGCAGCAAACCCATGGCTAGAATGTGGGCAGCTCCAGAGCAACCACTGCCCAGGCATCAGCCAGCACCAGTTTCACTGTCACATCCCCACAAGGTCCTGAGCACCTCCAGCACTGACTTGACCCTTGGGTTGGGGCACTTCAGCAACTCCTGCTGGGGCAGGACGAATGCTGGGAACAAGTGGCCTCTGCCAGTG